>NC_140497.1:53795780-54138280 GCF_964271855.1 Acomys minous | reverse complement strand
GCTTATGGCATCCAAGATCTTGTCTCAAAAATAACCATCATGTATACACAAAGGTGTGTGTGTGTGTGTATGTGTGTGTGTGTGTGTGTGTGTGTGTAATCCCCTGTCTATATTTATGTATTACTATAAAAGCAGATCACAACTTAAAGAATATGTATTCTTTATTATAAAGAATATCTATATAATTTTATTGTAGATAAAGAATATATTATGTGTAAGATTATATGCTATATTATAACATACATACAAAATATATACATAAATAATATATATGAACATAAATGTCATTTCTGTGCTTACAAACTACTTTTATACAGACCTGTATAAAGTGTTGACCTGTAAGAGTCAGGAAAGATAGACATTTATTTGCTGCTTTGTAAATAAGTCCACTGACGTTCATAGACATGCTGTGCATCACACCAAATAAGTGGCTACTCCAAAACTCAAGCTTATGTCTCCTAACCCCAAAAGCCCTGCTGACTTTCACACCACAAGTAACTCCTCTGCTTCTACAGTCTTACTTGTCAGGCAGGAAGCATAAAAATATGTAAACAACCTCCTACTTAGGAAAAAACAACACATATGTGTACACATGTAACCATTTGTAACCGAGGATTTTCTTCCCAGGTCTCAGTTTCTGAACTAATGACTCAGAGACTTTATTATTTATGAATCAATGCCTAGGCTGTAAGCTTTGGCTCGTTCCCCGACTAGCTCATTCTCTGTGTGCTATCTGCCTGGTTACCTCTCCTCAGTGCCATGTGTCTGTCTTCCTCAGAGTCCAGGGCGAATCTCCTGCCTCTGACTCTATCCCAGAGTTCACCTCTCTTTGCAGGAACTCCCACCTCCTATTTCCTGCCTCAGCTCATAGGCCATCAGCTTTTCATTGACAGGTGATGCTTCCATACAGCACACAAAAGATTCTCTCTACCTATCTGTATACATGTATGTGTGCTGTCTATATCCATGTATATTATATTTTAATTATTTTACTGTATGAACACATTTCTTCAAGGCTTCAAATGTGTAGGTACATTCCAAGAGTAGCTAATGGTTATTTAGAATTAGTTGTATGCCATGTACTAGTCACCTAATCCCTACAGCAACAGCAAATCTGTACACCAGGTATGATTAGCTAGTCCCACAGAAAGCTGGTCACCACAAAGATATATTACTTTTCCCAGTTCACACAGCCACCCAGTGGAAGAAAGATTTAAAGAAATGTTTGTCACCAAAATTCATGGGTTTTTCCCCATTTATTTACTTATTTATTTAATCGCTTTCCAGCCTGTTCCATGACTCTTCCTCGCCTCCTCCAAGTCCCGCCCTCACATCCCTCTTCCCCCATGTCTTCTCTCCTTCTCAGAGAAGGGAAGGCCCCCAAGGGGTACCAACCCACCTTGACATCTCGGGTCTCAGTGAAACCAAGTGCATCTTCTTCCACTGAGGCCAGACATGGCAACCCAGCTAAAGGAAAGGGACCCAAAGGCAGGCAACAACGTCAGGGGACCCACAGGAAGACCCTGCTGAATATCTCCTATATATGTGTAGGGGGGGTGTCTAGATCTGGCCCATGGTTGGTGGTTCAGTCTCTGTGAGCCCCATGAGTACAAATTAGTTTATCTTGTAGATCTTCTTGTGATGTCCTTAACCTCTCTGGTTTCCTCAGTCCTTCCTCCCATTCTTCCAGAAAACTCCCATGTGCTTGCCTATTGTTCAGCCGTGGGTCTCTGCATCTGTTTCCATCAGCTGCTGGATGAAGCCTCTCAGAAGACAGTTATGCTAGGCTCCTGTCTGCAAGCATTGCAGAGTATCAGGAATAATGTCAAGGGTTGGCATTCTCCCATGGGTTGGTTCTCAAATTACGCCAGCCATTGGTTGGCCACTCCCTCAATCTCTGCTCCATCTTTATCTCTACACTTCTTGTAGGCAAGACCGATTTTGGGTCAAAGGTTTTATGGGTGGGTTGGTGGGCCCCTCCCTCCACTGGAATTCTCACCTGCCTGCAGGAGGTGGCTACTTCAAGGCTCCATATGCCCTGTTGCTAGGAGTCTCCTCTAGGGTCACCCCCATAGACTACTGGGAGCTTCCCGTGTCCCAGAAATGCCCCTCACCAATTTCTATTCTCTGTTCCAGTCATCCCCCACTTCCACCCAGCTCTCCCCACACCCTCTCCCACCCAGTTCCCTCCCTCCATCTACTTTTACGTGCTTATTCTATTTCCCCTTCTGAGTGAGATTCAGACATCTTCCGTTGGGCATCCTTGGCTTCTTTGGGTCTGTGGATTGCAGCATGGTTATCCTGTACTTTATGGCTAAGGCACACTTATAAGTGAGTACATGCCATGTGTTGTCTTTCTGTGTCTGGGTTGACTTGCTCAGAATGGTATTTTCTAGTTCCGTCCATCTCTGTTTTTAGTAGCTGAGCCGTTTTTTGTTGTTGTTGTTGTTGTTGTTTTGTTTTTTGGGTTTTTTGGGTCCGGTTTTTTGTTTGTTTGTTTGTTTGTTTTTGTCTGTTCTTTGCTCGAGGGATGTCTAGGTTGTTTCCAGTTTCTGGTTATTAGGAATTAGGCTGCTATGAACATGGCTCATGTTTTCAATCACAATGCTATTTATATCCAAAGATAAGCATGGTTCCTCTCTATCTTACCGCTGCTTCTTACCCAGAGCTAAAACTCCTCTAATCGCCCCTAGTATTTAATGATTTCTCACGGAGGTCTCCTACACATGTCTTCCAAGCCAGCCCTCCCATCAGTGCCTAGGTATCACCCATTTCTCTGCATTTCCTGCAGTCACATAACTAAGAATCAAAACTTCTGTTGCCCCTGCAATAAGTTCACAAATGGAAGAAGTAGAAAGAAAGGGTTCTGGGCCCAGCACTAACACTACCTGGGTTCCTCATGAAGCCTCTTTATGATCGGAGTGCACAGGGTGGACATGCATGGACTTTAATCACCTCTCAACAGCCCCTCCTCTCACTCACTTCAGCAACACGTGAATTTTGGAGGTAGCACGTTCAAAAACGTTGAATACGTTTGCCTGGACCATGAGAAAAACCTCCACAGGGAACCCTGAAGGAGCCGCAGTCTTGAAAGAAGAGTTGCAGGAAAACGTTGACAAAAGATATTTATAAGCTCAAAGTTTCCTGGAAGTTTCACTTATAAACCATATGGTTTCTTTCGGATCTGACTCCAAATCACAGGAAAAATTAAGAGAATTTAGGATTAAACAATAAGATGAACGGTAAAAGGCAGGGAAAGAGATTCCACTTGGACATAGGTATGGTAGGCTGCCTTGATTGCCCCCCAACCCCTACCCCCACCCCGGCCCGCACATGCCCCATCTGTCACTTGTAGATTTTCTCCACCAATGTTTGTTTTTGTAACTCTGAGCAGAGTCCAGTTCTTCAGCAAACACGATCCTCTGGCGCCCCCCCCCAACTCACTGGAGACACCCCCTGGGTGCTAAAGGTGTGTTATTTCCTTCCACAGGCTGATGGTAAAACCATGGGGCTGAGTCACGTCTGCCTGCAGCTGCGGAGACACTGAGGTCTGCAAGCCTGGCAGGGGCCAGCCCTGCTCCCTTGGAGGAAATGGCCGAGCAACCTCAGCTACAGCACATGAAAACTTCCTTCCTCTTCATCCATCTGCAGCCCCCACCAACCCGAGCTACCCAAACTTTCCCCGCCCCCTCTCCAGCCACAGCAGCATCAACAGCAGTCCCAGGGGAACTGGAGGAGGAACGCAGTTTTCCAAGTCCCAGGACAAGCTTCTTGGCTCCCTGGGAACTCAGATGTACACAGGGCTTAGCGCCTTCTCCTTTGAGCCTGCTGCCGGCAGAAGGGCCTGGAACACAGAGACCAGCTGTTTCCAATCCCCACTCACTGAAGGAAAAGGAGGAAGAAACAGACAGACCTCAGAATCTGGAAGTAAGGAGGGGTGGTGTTGGCGGATCCCCTCAGAGTAGGCGGTGCCTGGACCCTGTCTCTAGGAAACTTGGCTACCCACAACAATTGCCATGCAGGCTTGCTAGCCCAGCTTCTGCTATGAATGATGGGAGCAACAGTCCTTCCATGGGCTGGAAGCACTGGCCAGTCATTTCTGCCCACGAGGACCTGTGCGGTATGGACCCGCAAGCTGGGAATGCCGCTGAGTTCTCAGTTGCACAAAGCATCCAGTCCTTCGCTGCTGACATGGACAAACGGACAATCCAGAGGAGAGGAGGAACTTTTACCCAAGAGGTACTCCCGACGAACTGTGAAGAAGAAATCGGTACCACAGTACTGGCAACAAGAGCCCAACTCTTCAGATACTGCCCAACCATTCAGATCAGCCAGAGCTGCCTGGCCCCACCTGCTGCTGTGCCTCTTAAGGTAAGAATCGGAAAATACTGGAATTCTCTAGACTTCGGCTAAAACATAGCCAAGGGGATGGGGACAGGGCACAGAATGCAAGTTCTGGCCCTCGGCCACTTTCCTGTAGGCCACGCATACCTCAGCAATGGAGGTGTGTACCTGCTGTACACACCTTGGCTCCTTCCTATACTCTGCTACCTTTCCAGCCGCTGGTAGCATCCTGTCCTAAAGGAGACAGTAGATACCAGTTTCTCGAGATTTCTGGCAAGGAAAGGTGGTTAAGGAAGGGCATACTTTATAAGAGAAGCCTAGAAGAAAACACAAGGAAACAGAGACATGGGATGGGGGAGGTTTGTTTTCTCACATCTTTTAATGGGGGAGAGGTTTTTTTTTCCCCACATCTTTTCATTCTCATAACCTTTCTGAGAAACTGCAGTTGGTCTTTCTAGTTCCAGAGAAGAGAATTAAGGTGTGGTTATGCCAAAATCCTCTCCCTCCTTTCAAAAAAAAAATTAAGAATAAGAATAAAAGCAAGCCCTGTTTTCAAGGGATACGGTGTGGGAAATGGGGAGAGAGGGCTTTAGGGGAAGGGGTGTTTTTCAGAAGGGAAGCACAGCCTTGGAACACTAGACTGGTCCCCTTAAATACATGACTTTTAGAGCCCACATTTACCTGCCATCTGTACCTGGTACCAAGGTCCTGAGCAGTCCTCGACATGAGCCTCTATCTCCATCAGGAAGTGAGAGTGGTCCCATGTGGTACCCAGGGTTCCTTTGGGCTCTTGCAGACTCTTCTTCTGATTGTGATGTATTGTGTTAGCATCCTCTCCTTTCCACCTCTGGACCACACTTCCCATTGTGCTATCTCCTGAGGTCCAGCCTCTCCACCCAGTTCAGGTGCATCACCCTCAAGATGGGTGAACAAAATTTAAAAGAAGTTTTGGTTGTTGTTTATTTGTTTGTTTTTTATTTTCCCTTTTCCAGCAGCATGGGACCGTACATTTAGGCAATGATGGTTAGGTAAAACGGAGTATCTGAGCAAGGATTAGTGGCATGACCTACAAGGAAGGTTATGTGATGTATGTGGAAGGTTGACATGAAAGGTACTGTCAGGGAAGCCACAGGAGAATTTGATGAAATTCAAGCAGCCTTCTGAGGACTGGGAGGTGGCCTGCTGCATCCAGACCCTGTGCCTGTCTCCTGTATGCGCCTGCGCACTGCCCCTCCTCCCCTTTTGCTATTTTAATCCGAGGTCCTGCAGAGCCACAATTCAGAATGAGTTCAAGTTCTTTCTGGGCAAAAGCCATGTGAGCACATGTCCTTATGAAATCGTTTACATTCCATCTAAATTCTTGTGTCTCTCTTCCTGCAGGGGTTTAGGAGGCAGGGCGTTTGTGCATCACAGCCCAGTCTCTGGATGTAAGGTCACAGAGTAGTTATCTATGCACTTTGGTGCTGTTCATCTCTGATTTCTTCTTCCCTCTGGTCTTTGGAACACAGGTCCAGGCTTCAGACCTGTGGCCGGTCCTCTGGGGAGAAGTGCTTTGGGAGTTGGCCCAAGAATGTGGCTCTCAGCCCTAAAAGCTTTATTTTAGCTTCCCAAGTGAATGGACACCCCACGCCCACCCCCACCCCCAGATGTCTGTCCTGGCTAAACTAAAGGCTACAGAAATTCCTAGGGGGAATGGCTGTCTCAAGTCTAAGTCCTAACTGTAAGCAAACCACCCAAACAACAGCATCCCGTGCTATCCGCAGACATATGGGTTCGCCAGTGCTAGTTGAAAGTGACCCTCAGTGCCCCTGCCTTCTTTTTGTAAATCTTGTAGCACTAAGCATTGCACCAAAGGCCTTTCACATGCTGGACAAGCACTGTGTCACTGTGTTAATAGCCCCAGCAGTATATGTGTCTTGAGGAAAATCAAGACCAACAATAGTACATTAAAGAGGATCAGAAAAGCCATGGAGCCTGAGGTTCAGGCAGAGTGCTTATATAATCCAGTCTGAGAACAGGGCCATAGGGAGACAGGAATTTTGAAATCCATTCCTTCAGGTCTACAAAGCCTAAGTGTCATTAGTCATTAGTCAGGTGGTCCAGCCTCATGCTATGTATTTAGGTTGTTGTTGTTGTTGTTGCTTTGGGTTTTTGTTGTTGTTGTTTGGTTTTAAAAATGAATGAAGACAGTTTTTCCTCTGTCCAGTTCTGGGCAATGTGATGTATCCCTTGCCACCCCCAATTTGAAAGATTCTGAGACTTGCCCAGTATTTTCATGTTTGAGAATTTACCTATATGAACATACAAAGGCTGATTAAAGTGTTTTCTTGTTCAATCAGCTATCAAAGGTAAGGTGACTCCTGGTGATTCACATTGGGATCTTGCAGCTGATGTAGTAAAGAGAAATGCTGTCAATTATATTTAAGGTAAAATGTTGATTATATGTGGTAAAGTTTGCTCACTCCTATGTGCATGTTGGAGAGTTGAAGTCCTTGTGTCAACAATCCCAGGAAAAAAAGAATGCCAAGAATAAGCCTTCTTTGCAGTAGGCCAAATGGCCAAATGTATGCTCTTGGTGTTTACGTCCTCAGGCTCCAGAATGAAGGTCACTGGCTTGCATCTTCTCACTATGAGAAGGAATGAGTGCAGTGAATTAAACTACCCGATTCTTCCATTGTAAGGTAACTGGGAACGGGAAATAAGAACCTAGCTCTCGTTCTCTCCCTCTCCGTGACCTCACTCTTAGGGTGCTATTTCTCCTTCGAGTTCTCCCAGTCACTCTGTGGCATAGATGCTTCTATGTCCTGTTTTCCCTTCCCTAGTCAGTGACTTGCTAGGACTCATAGTGGCTGATGACTGACTGTCAAATCATCTATCCAGAGTTCAGGATTCCCTCAACCTTCCTTCTTTTATAATATATACAGCTGGGAGTGAGTGTGTGTGTGTGTGTGTGTGTGTGTGTGTGTGTGTGTGTGTGTGTGTGCGTGTGTGTGTGTGTGTGTGTGTGTACCTACCCTTGGAAGGTAACCTGGTTTATCCTGGAGCCTTTGCTTGATACTGTGCTAATTTCCATGGTGAGAAGAGTAGGTAAAGGGCTGAGGACTATCAGACCTAACTCAATATCATGTCACTCAGCAGCACCAGCTCTCTGGGAGGAAGTGGGGCTGTAGCTCATGGTGATGCCAGCAGAGGGTCTTCACAGTCCTATGGCTAGTCTGTCAGAGCAAATCAGGACAGGTCCAAGGTCTGGCCCAGAGCCTGACGCCACCTTGCCTTCCCCATGTTATGCTGCCCCTTTGTGGAAGCACAAGGAACTGTTCACATTACACCTGCGTTTGAGGCTAAAGACAGCAAGCAAAGGGTAACAAACATGATTCCAAAGAGAGGATGGGATAAACAACAACTCAACAACCATTTCTAGAATTGACAGAAATAAAAAAAAAAGTCTTCATATCTTAACCTGTTGTATGCCTTAAATAACAGTGACTATTTATATGTAAGTACATTAAAGAGTTAGCAGTAAATGCCTTTCAATTTTCTGTCTCCCAAATAGCATTTATAAACCACACAAAATGTCATCAATAGTTAAAAATTCCTCAAAAATCTAAACTGCTCTGGGTGTTGTTGTTTTGTTTTGTCTTGTCTGGTCTTGTCTTTCTTCCATTCCTCTCTCATGACAGGAACTCAATTCCAATCAGTTTTCTGCATTTTCCTCACCAGCTTCTAAGGAGTATTCATGGTTTAGGCAACAGCATTGGATGAGCAAGACAGCCGTGGGAACAATAGAGGTTTAACCAGCCCCTTCCAATAACGGAAACAGAAGGCTAGAGATTTGCTGATAGTCAGACCTTGTCCTAGGAGACTACAGGAAACAGTTTTAACTCCCTGTTTTGCATCATTATTTTTTTAAACAAAACCAATATTTCAACTGTAAATCTGCAAAGAACATTAGATTTTTTTTTGGTATAGAGTTTATTATTTTAAAAAAAAAAAGTCATATGTGCTTGGATCCAAGAGATTTTTAAAAAGAATAAAAACTAAAAATGTAAAAGCTCGGGTTCTGCCAGTAAAGTGACCCCAGAACCTCTGATGAGCCTCTGATGAAAGCTAGCTCATCTCCTGTGCTCTCTGGGGCTTTCCACCTCGGCAGTAGCTATGATTCCATGAATCTGGAAAGGGGAGAGAGTGTTTCATGAGATAAAAGACTAACACAAATTGACTTCATCTGTCATACCTCACTTGTGTTCCAAGATTCATTATCCTCTTGGTTAACTACACTGTAGAAAAGTTCCCTCCAAAGGGGGTACACCTTTCTTAGGGGACCACTGGGGCTTCAGTGTGGAGCTAAGAGCTCAAAGTCTGTCACTGACTCCCATCACAGAATGATAGAGTCTGTGTTGCCAACTGTCAGCTCTTACATAGATGTCTCTTTTCCCTTCTCTGGGAAGAATTCCTTCCTTCTTCAAGATCGTTTCACTTTCCTGACCTGTCATAAGTTAAGAAACTATTCTACCCCTGAAATGGTATCCTAGCGAATGCTGTCTCTATTTTAATCTACCTTGGTGATTAATGCTGAATTTTAAGAAGGAATTTGAACAAAGAGGAAGCACGCACAAGTGCTCATATAGAAATGTTAACGGTGACAGAGCTAAATGTGCAATGGAGCATTCCTTTTAGACGATTCTGCTGTTCAGGAGACAGTGTTGATTGGATTGCAGGGTTTATTTTTAGTCCATTTCATGCTACATTGATTTTGACAAAGATGACTTGATTTATTACTTGAGTAAATAACGGTTGAGATGGCAGAATGGGTTTCAGCTTTCTTTCCTCTCGTAATTTGCCTTAGTATCTCCATGACAACACACTCTCTTCCTCCTTTCCTTTGACATTCACACAAAGTCCTGTGGATGGTTTGTATGGATGCTACCGTCTGTTGAGTTTCGACCACCCGTGGGAAGAAAGGGGCAGAAAATATAGATTACCTTGTTTGTAGCTGAGAGTCCTTATGACATGGAAAAAAGCAACCAGTCTGGGTGGGAGCTGAGACCCGAGCATGCTAGCCTTCTTACTGATTCAAAGCAGCAAAGGGAAGGCAAATGACTTCATTCTAGATCTGAACTCCATGGCTGCTGTGTGGAAAGATTAGGCTGCCAGGTTGGGTTTCTTTCAACTCCACTGATCTAGGACCACTTTTGTCAACACGCCTGAGCCTCTACTTATGAAATGGCAACTAGAGCTGTAGTGTTTGGTGGCACAGCTCTGAAAGTCCACGTATTGGGAAGTCTCTCTGTGTTGGAAACCTTTATTCATATAATCAGATAGCTCTCCAGTCTGCAGTAGGAACAAAGAGCAAATGTGGGCAGCGGCTCAGTAAAGGCTCCCCTGATCTCTTTCGGAATATCACAACACTACAGTGTCATTTGTTCAAATGTCTTGCCTGGGCCTCTCAGATTTTAAGGACAGCAGATTTTGTGGCCTCCAAGAAGATTGTTTTAAAAGCACGTCCTTTAATTAAGTATTATGTTGGCATCAGCTGCCGAGAGGCTGAGGCTGGAGGATTGCTTCCAGTCAAGGCCAGCCTAGGCTACATAACAATAGCATCAAGAAGACAAAAAGTTTTAGCCTTCCATCACTGCCGGTTGCACTGTTGAGATTTGTAAATAAGTTTATTTCCTTAGTTGGGCACTACTTACCGAATGAAAAAGAAGAAATAAAGAAGGAAAGACATGACTAATACGAGGTATGGTGAGAAGAAGGGTTATTGTAGATAAATCAAAGAACATAGCCAGAGGCAGAGACATCTGGAAAGAACCAGAGTGGACATGACCCTGAGCCAAGCCATTTGAGGACAGGAGAAAGAGGAAAGCCAGGAGAGTAAAGAATAGAAGAAGAAAGGGCCAGGTAATGAAAATGGCTGGATTATATTTTTGAAAAAAGTGCACCTGGAGGAAGGACAGCCCAGCCCCTGGGCTAGAGAGGTTTAGGGAAGGGGGTGGGGCATGCCAGCTTCAAGTATCCAGATAGGGACTGAGGGATGTTGGGAGACTCTGGTGCCCAGGTCAGCTTTGATATTTTAAATAGATATGTCAGCCCGTGTTTGAGACCTAACTATTAGAGTCTGGTAAATTTTTCTCCTTTAAAGAGTAAGTGTGTGTGTGAAAGTGTGCATGTGTGTGTGTGTGTGTGTGTGTGTGTGTGTGTGTGTATGTGTGTGTGTGTACAAATATAAGATACTACAAGATTTGTGCCTACATCAGTGCTTACATGAAAGAGGGAGGAACAGCTGGTAGATTACCATCATGGATTCTGCATATGTTCTCTTCAACCTTATATCAAATCACTGTGACACTTCACCCAGTGTTTCCAACGCCAGAACAAATAAGCTGTTGATTTATACCAATTCCTTAAACTGAACCACATCAGTGAAAATGAAACAATCAAGCAATAAAAGGACGATGGTTTGTGACAGTGGCTGATGGAGAGGCTGTAGTTTTAGGGCAGGCTCTTACCCTCATTTTAAGGTCATTGGTAGCTGTGGCTTCTTTTTATCTGCCCTTGCTGCTGTGTGTTTCCTGTGATTACATTTAATGTTTTTGGAATTTAACTTTCAATTTTCATGGTATATAGCTTGCTTTAACCATTCCATTGTTATGTCCAGATAATTATGTGATAAAAGTCCCAGGGTATTCTATTCAAGTACAGTTTTTTTTTTCATTTAGAAATGTCATTTTAACTGTACGAGGCTTGGCTATTCTTCATGGAGTCATCAACTTAATTGCATGGTGCAGTGATCTTTGACAAGTTAGCCCGTTTGTCTCATGTTATAAGCAGAAGGGTCTTAGAAGAATAAAGTTATGTATTCATAGTCTTTTGCAACGAAGATCCGGTACCTTAAACAATGATACAAATTACAATTAACAAATAAAAATAACAGTGAAAAATAAGTAGGAACAAAATGGTAAAGAGTAGAAAATAATAAAAATCAAGAGCAAAAAAAGGTCAGGATGGGGTTAGAAAGAAAAGTATATGTCATAAAGGGCTATAGAGCTAATGTTTTTAAAAGTTGGATGTCAAGGGCTGGAGAGATGGCTCAGTGGTTAAGAGCACTAACTGTTCTTCCAGAGGTCCTGAGTTCAATTACCAGCACCCACATGGTGGCTCGCAACCATCTATAATGTGATATGATGCCTTCTTCTAAATAAATAAATAAATCTTTAAAAAAAAAGTCTTCTTTTAAAAAAAAAGTCAGATGTCAAGTTGTCTATATGCTCAAGCTAAGAGACACATGATTAGCCTCAGAGGTCTTATTGGAGAGAGAAAGGAGGAAGAAAGGAGTGGAGTTCTTTTTAACATGTTAATAAAATGTTGCTTGCCTTTAAAAGTGCTGTTAAGCTGGATCAGCAATGACAAGTACTGCCTGTAAGACTGATGGCCTGCACATGATTCCCAGGGCCTACGTGTTGGAAGGAGAAAACCAAGTCCTACCAAGTGACCTCTGACTGCTGTACATGTGCTGTGAGACCACACACATATGCATACATACAACACACACACACACACACACACACACACACACACACACGCACACACCCCATACTCAACACCACATACACATCACACACACAACACACACATCACAGTACAAACACATACAGACCATGCACACACACACACCATATACCACACCACATACATAAACATGCACATACAAAAACACACACCACACATACCAAACACACACACACATATACCACATACACGTATACCCACACACCACATAGACACATACAACACACACACAAATGTAAAATGAATAATTATAAATATTTGTAATCTTTTCCATTTTATTAAAATAGATTTTTCATACAATATATCCTGATTACAGTTTTCCTTCCTCTACTTCTCCCATTTCCTCCCTGCCTCCCCTCCCATCCAGATCCATTCCCTTTCTGTCTCTCATTAGAAAAGAACAGACTCTGAGCCAGGCATGGCGATGCAAACCTTTAATCCCAGCCCTTGGGAGGCAGGGGTAGGTGGGTGAGCCTGGTCCACATGGTGAGTTCCAGGACAGCCAGAGCTACATAATGAGACCTTGTCTCAGAAGTGGAGGAGGAGGAGGAAAAAGAGGAGGAGGAAAGAAGGAAGAGGAAGAGGAGGAAGAGAGGAGGAAGAGGAAGAGGAGAGGAGGATGAGGAAGAGGAGGAGGAAGAAGAGGAGGAGGAGAGGAAAAGGAGGAGGAGGAAGAGAGGAGAAGGAGGAGAGGAGGATGGCCTTCTAAAAGGTAACAACAAAACATAAAAAATAGAATATAAAAAGTTAAAACAAAAAAAATCACATCAAAGTTGGATAAGACAAATTAACAAAAGGAAAAGAATCTCAAGAAAAGGCACAAGAATCAGAGACACACACATTCACACAGGAGTCCCATAAAAATACCAAACGTGTGTGTGTGTGTGTGTGTGTGTGTGTGTGTGTTTGTATGCACACGTGCATATATGTATACATACAATGTATTTAGTATTTTATGGGACATATGCATATGTGTATTATATGTGTGCATGTGTATATGGATATATACACACATATGTATATATGTATACATACATATATATGTTTAGTATTTTTATGAAACATATGTGTATATGTACACACACACACATATATATGTGTGAATATGTGCAGACCCATGTTGGCCTTGTGCTTACTGCTTCAGTCTCTGTGAGGTCATGTGTGCTTACACAGTTGACTTAGAAGTCCTTGTTCTCTGGGGTCCTCCACCAGCCCTGGCTCTTACACTCTTTCTACTTTCTGTAGGGTTCCCTGAGCTCTGAGGGGAGGGATTCAATGGAGTCATCCCATTTAGAGCTGTGTGTGCCAAGACTCTCTACAAGATGTCTGGCTGTGTGTCTCTGCATCTGTTCCCATCTGCTGCAGGAGGAAGCTGCAGACAACATGTTCATGATGTCTGAATATGGTACTGATGTATAAGTAGAGCAGAATATTATTAGGGATCATTTTATTGTTACTTTTTACATAAGTTTTTTTTCAACTTCCTTCTAGATTTACATGACATAATTTGATAACATGGGTATTCACCTTGACAGCAGGTGTTCCTTGCTGGTAGCTCTAGATCTGAAAGATTATTTGTACCCATGCATAGTAATACCTCCAGCACCCCTAATTATCTCTGTTTCTTTGTCTCTGTCTCTGTTTTTCTCTCTCTCTATCTTAAGATATGTGTGTGTGTGTGTGTGTGTGTGTGTGTGTGTGTGTATAATCTGTTTCTGTCTCGTTCTGTGTCTCTCTGTCTCTCTCTCTCTCTCTTACTCTCTCACTCTGCTCTGCTCTTAGAGATCTTTTTGTCCTTTTCAGTAGTTACTCATTTTCCTCCATATTGAGCTATCTCTTCTTTCTGGTATTAGTATGGCTGCCATTAATGCACTTCTAAAAAAAATCTACTACAGCCCAGGAATATAAACAACAGATTTGTTTGAAGGAAATGTGTTAATTATGTAAAGAAGCAGTGGAAAGGCTGTGAGAAGAGCTGAGGGACATACCTCAACAAGAACCTCCTGCCTTTGTGGTTTGGGCTTTCTTTTTTGTCATCGTGTGTGTGTGTGTGTGTGTGTGTGTGTGTGTGTGTGTGTACATGCTCATGTGTGTATGAGTGCGTGTGAATGCCTTAGCACAAGTATGGAGGTCAAAGGACAACCCCTGGTGTCAGTTTTCCACTTTCTACCTTATTTGAGGCAGGGTCTCTCTCTTTTGCTATATATACCAGGCTAGCTGACCCACAAGCTTCTGAGGATGCTCCTGTCTCTGCCTTCTATCTAAAGCAGGAGTGTCAAGGTTAACCATGTTGACTGCTATGTCCAGCTTCCTGTGGGTTCCAGAGATTTGTGATCACGTCCTCATGCTGATATGGAAAGCATGTCCCCCACTGAAGCGTCTCCTCAGGGCATCCTCATGAATCTCCATATAAACTTTCTCATGATTTTATCTGATCAGAGACGAGTCCTTTGCTTTTTAGGACTGCGAGTCTCAATGAATAGAATCACTAAACAAAAGGCTCCAGTTTGTGTCTAGACTTCTATCCAGATTTTATGTTCTCTAGAAGTTTATATATTAAAGGCCTGGTCTCCCCAGCTTGGTGCCACTGGGAGGTAGTAGAACCTTTAAGAGATGGGAACAAGTGGGAGGCTGTCAGGTACTTGAAGGGCTTAGTGGAGCTTTAGCCCTTTCATTTTCCTCTGTAAGCTCCTTTATGTGTGAGCTAATTAATTAATTAATTCACTAAGGGCTCATGGTAGAGTCCAGTTGGTGCAGTTGGATCCCTTACAAGTTGGATCCCTAGAACCAATGTTTAAAAAGCCAGGCCTGGTGTTACACAGTTATTATCCCAGCACTGGAAAAACAGACAGGTAGACAGATCCCTGAGTAGCTCGCTAGTTTAGCCTACTTCTCAAGTGCCAGGCCAATGAATGGACCTGTCCAAAAACAGTGAACTATTCCTGAGAACATTGACACCTGACAATGACCACTGGCCTCCTCATGTGTGCCATACACGCACCTACACCTAAACACATACGCGCGCTCGCGCGCGCGCGCACACACACACACACACACACACACACACACACACACACACACACACACTTTTTGGTAGATCCTTTCAATGTACAATACAATGAAATAACTCTCCAAGCTATCTTTGGGCCCATAAATCAAGAGTGGTGCTGTTTTTGCAAACATTTTTCTCATGGTTTAGGCTTATGTTTAAGGAGTTCTTGAGTGGGCCTGTGGCCAGGAAGTTACAGTAAAATTTCTCTTTGGCTGAGCTTCTTGACCTAGTTTTCTAAATCTACTTTGTGAATAATCTTTGGGAAAAATTTCTCCTCAACAGCTGAATCCGCTCGAAGGAATCAGCTTTACTCTCGCTTGAAACGACATACAAAATAAATATATTAAACCAGAGTAAGTTTTTCCCACTTTCTGCTATTTTAGAAAGCGAGTGGAAAATTCTCACCTTTAAAAAAATTTATTTACTTAATTTGGGTCCTGCTAGGGATTGAACCCCGGGATTTGTGCATGCTGGGCAAGAACTCCAATCACTGAGCTGCATTCCCCACTCCCTCCTTTTTTTCTCTGAGGTGTAGTTTCAGCAACTTCTCCTTTTCTACCCGATGGCCCTCAAACTCACTCTGCAGCCCAGGCAGGCTTTGTGCTTCCTTCCTTCTCACTGTGAAGTCCCTGAGGTTAGACTTCTGGGCTTTTAATGAGCTCCCTCCTCCTAATATCCCTACAACCTTTCTTCCCGCCATTTTTCAAACTGTTGTGTGAACTGCCTTTTGTACATGACAGTACTTTATGTGGTGATCTGAAACTCTTATGTGAAAAAAAGGAGATACACAAATTAAATCAGAAGTTGTATAGTAAAATGAATACAGGAATTATATAATTATGTTAGTCACTTTATATATTATTGAATTGGTTTGTTAGGTGTTTAAGTTCATCATAAAGCATCAGAGACAGAGGATCCTTTCCCTGGTCTCTTTAGCCTGACTGTTTAAGGCAGGTGACTACATATGCAAAGAGATATTTTAAGGCGTATCCACAATGAAACAGGGACAGGATAAAGTTTACTACCGGATACCATGATCAGTGGGAGCAGACACAGGAGTGGTGGCTGAATAGAACTGGATGTCACTGTTTGCACATCCTAATTTGAGAGGAAAACTCACCATCTTTAATGTACTTAGTCCAGAGAGTATTTTCAGTGGAGATTGACTTGAAGATGAGTACAGGGAGGAAAAGCTGGGTAAACTCAAAGAATGGAAAAGTGTGGGGCTCATGGCCGTGCCTCTGGGGTGAACTGGCATGGAACTAGAGAGATTGAGCATGTTGAAACCTCAGAAATTCCAAACCTGAGGCTTAAAATCTCATCCTGAGAAGAGAAGTTGTGGGACAAAGCTCTTTCCTTCTTCCTGTGCCTGCCCTGGGAGCACGCGACGCGACCCCACAGTAGTTACAGGTCATCAGCCGCGTAAGCTTCTCAGCTGTTATGCTTCTCCATGTAAATAGAGCTTCGCCAGCATTCTGCTCCCAGCCAAGGTATTCACACTCAAAACCCCTCCCCACTGCCGAGGTTTATAAAGCCCGATTCACGTGAAATAAAGTGCATCATCTATTACACCAAAGAGCAGCTGAGACTGGCTGGTTTTTTTTTTTTTTTTTTTTTTACTGCTTTTTTACTGAGCTGTATAACACTTGAGGAAAAGAGGGGGTTCCTCCGCTCCGCCCCCCAAAGAATTCATTGCTAGACTCCTGGACTTGACTGTTGGGACCATCGTGGGCACCAGAGAAGCTCATCCAATCGCTGCAGGAATCTGCTGTCTTTTACGCTGTTCTACTAGGTTGCTGCAGTGCCCGTATGTGGTAGCAAGCTGTTGGCTGTTCCCAAAGCAACCACCCTGTTCGCCCGAATCCGGTCTGGCTTCTGCCGTTGCTTGTCTCAGTTTTGGAGCCCTGAGCTTCCACTGCTGTCTGCTGCAGGTGCGGGCAGTCCAACTAAAAGAGCCCCAACACTTGGTTGTGGAGAATGCTTTCTCTCCCACATCTCTGACAAGACCAGAAATCCTGTGGCACAGACCTCATCCTGCGATCCTCCCTTCCCTGCCCGGAGCCTAGTGTCCTTGAGGAAAGTGGAACTTGGGAGCCACGCCATCCTTTTCTGCTGGATACCGATGGCATTTGGACCTTCCAGTGAAAAAATGTGCACCTTTGGCTCAGTGCCTGACAGTCCCAGGGAGATGCTGAGGTACAGTGGTGCCCAGCGGCATCTGGCCCAGTAGTGTCTGGACATACCGGAGATGCTGAGCCACAAAATAAATAAATAAATAAATAAATAAATAAATAAATAAATAAATAAATTTAAGTTTGAGGCTTCTTTCAAGCTCATGCATGAATTGTGTAATCTATTACGAAGTAATGTGACCACATGAATACAGAACAAATTCGTCTTCTAGCCTGAAAACTAAATATTCTTGCCTGAAAATGTATCTTTTTAGCCAAAGTTATGATAAGTTGTAAGTAGTAGACTACATAGATGGGAAACAATAAAATGCCATGAAAACAAGTATATATTTTAGCAGTAAAATATGATCTTCTGGGACTGGTGACATGGTTCAGCAGTTAAGAGTGCTGACTGTTCTTCGAGAGGATCAGGGGTTGATTCGCAGCACCCACATGGCAGTTCACCACCAAGTGAGTCCAGGACAGCCAAGGCTACACAGAGAAACCCCATCTCAAAAAATCAAGGCAAAGAAACAAAAAAACCCAAAATAAGAATATCATATACTTGATGTATTCCTATGATGATATTAACGTAGTCTCTCCTGAGTTCTCCTCTTCGTCTGTTCTTGTCTTTATGTTAATTTTTTAAAAAATTATTATAATTTATTCAGATTACGTTCCAGTTGTTATCTGCTCACCTGTAACTTCCCATTCCCACCCTCCCTCCCTCTTCCCCCCTCTTCCCCTCCTCTAGATCTCTGACAAGACAGGGACCGCTTCCCTGAGACCACAGCCTATCAGGTCTCATCCAGATAGCCGGGTTTCCACATCAGGGGGAAGCGATCAAATCAGGAGCACCAAAGTTCATGTCAGAGGCAGCCTCCGCTTCCCCACAACCATGGAGAATGAGCTGTCCATTGGCTAGATCTGAACAGGGGGTCTAGGTTTACTGCATGCACTGACTTTGGTTGGTACAGCAGTTTTTGCAGGCCGCCCCCCCCCCCAGGGTCCAGATCCACTAGCCTTGGATAAAGAAACTGTAGAACATTTACATAATTGAATACCACTCGGCTATTAAAAACTAGGAACTCTTAAAAACTGTAGGCAAATCGATGGAACCGGAAATGATCATCCTGAGTGAGAGAAACCAGACCCAGAAAGACACACATAGTATATACACACTGAGAACTGGATATCAGGCCAACATGGATGTCCTCTGAGAGTCTCCACTCAGGGAGGGATCAGGACAGATGCTGGTGTTCGCCACTGGACTCTAGGTGAGAATAGTGTGGAAGAATGGGAGAGATGGAAGGACCCAGAGGGTCTTGGTTTTAGTTTTGATACAAGGTCTCTGTGACGTGGTTCTGGCTGTCCCAGAACTCACTGGACCAGGCTGGCCTGGAATTCACGGAGACTTCCCTGGCTCTGACTCCCAAGTGCTGGGATTGAAGGTATGCGCCACCACAACTAGCCTTATTCTTCTCATTTTGAAGGAAACAATTCCTCCAAGAGACATAAACAGTTTAAACAAAATAAAATAAAATAAATAAAAACTCCAAAGACAGTGGATACCCCAAAGGGGATAGTAACACCTTGTGTTCTGAGCTGTGCATTTTTAGAATGTTTTCATGAATATTTAAGAGGCACTGTTTTCCTTCCCAAATCATGAAAGAACAATAGCTAAATATCCTTTGGAATATTTCTTTTCATGGGGACAGTGAGGTAGCTCAGTGGATAAAGGTACCTGCTGCCAAATCAGATGGCCTGAGTTTGATCCTTGGTACCTATACGGTGGGAAGAGAGCACTGACACAAGTTGTCCTCTGGCCTCTGCGTTTGCACCATCATGCACGCACACACACACACACACACACACAGAGGCATGCACACACACACGCATGTGCACACATCCATGTAATATTTCTTAAAATGGAGTATTTCTCTTAATAGTCTTATAAAAATCCTACAAGGGGTGGGTGAGGCAAATGACATTACAGTAACGTCAGACTCTTCTTTTGTGTGTGTGACAAGTGGGAAGGTGCTCACACTTTCATTTTTGACATTGCAGGAAGAACCTAGGTGTAGTTTCAAGGATACTTAACTATCAGGGAGCGTTCCGAGCATCAGAAGTCACAGATAACAAGAAACAGCCCCCGTTTCCTTGGTGTCCTCATGTCTAAAGACCTGTTTAATTAGGAGGCCCAGCTCTCAAGATAAACCTGCAGTTTCCTGGGTTACCTCACATCCATCTGCTTACTGAGTTAGGTCTTGTCTTTTCTCATCTTGTTTTTTTCTGCCTGTACATCAGTCTGTCTGCTTTATCTGTTTTTCTTTTTTATAACTTTGTACTGCAAGGGAGCCAACTCTGTGTCTTGTATATGTTAGACAATGTTCTACCACTGAGCTACATTCCAAGCTTATCTATGAATATGTTTTAGATGACGTGTGTATCCCAGTGCCTTTGCTGATAAGGTGCCTGGGTAAGGAGGTGTAAACATGGCTGGGCTTGTCCCACGGAATACTACCGATGTGACAGCTCTGCCTAAGTTTTGTGCCTCCTGTAGCCATAACAGTTCACCTGCAAAGGAGCTCGATCTCCTAGAACCTGCTAGTCAGTTTCATGGCATGTCTAACTATAGGAAGGAATCTCACCAAGTCTGGATTTCTCATACTACTGAAGAATGGTTTATTATTGTGAGGTATAGAATGGAGCTCTCAGATTGAACAAGTATAGATCTCTTGCTTAAGGCTATATTTATACTATAAAACCATCAGTTATCTGAAGTTCAGATTTAACCACTGTCCTGTGTCTCATCAGACATCCTTAGTTTGGAGTCAGTTTTTTGTTTGTTTGTTTGTTTGTTTTGTTTTGTTTTGTTTTTATAGTAAAGGCTGAGTGGTCCTGGATAGCTGACAACTTTTAGGGCTGAAGAAATGGCCCCATAGATAAGAGCATTTGGCAAAGAACTTGGGTTCAATAGCTAGTACCATCATGGCAGCTCCTAGTTGACAACAGTTCTAGGTACCTCAGATCTGATGCCCTATTCTGGCCCCTAGAAGCACCGAGCACATACCTGATACACATGTGTACATGTAGGCAAAGCACTCAAACACATAAATCTTTTATTTTTACTTCCTTAACCTCACTGAGCCTTATTTTCTTTCCCCCTCAGCTGTTGTGAACGTCTCTTCTAGAAAACGTAAAGCACTGGGTATATGTTACAGTCCTCACAGAGTGTTTGTCTCACCATGGTGACCTTCATGTACAGCATAGTTTCAAATATTTGTGGACAGATCTTATCTCCTTGACTAGAAGGCTGACTTTTCAGCTGCACAGACATGCGCTTATGGAACACACAGTTCGCTCCTCAATACAGCTTTTCACCCCAGCACTTTTTGTGGAACCTGATTTCCTAACTACTTGGCCAGACACTTTTTTCTGGCCTCTTATCCCATTTTCTTTCCCCTTCTCCCACTGGAAACATGATGTCTTCTTCTTCTTCTTCTTCTTCTTCTTCTTCTTCTTCTTCTTCTTCTTCTTCTTCTTCTTCTTCTTCTTCTTTCGAGTACGGAAACTGTGTCTCTTAGCTTTTATAGGCCAAAGATGCCACGATGTGCAGAAGATTCATCGCTCCTATTAAAATTGAAGGGCCACCTGTGTAATTATTTGAAATTATGGATGAGAATGGCGAGCATGCACTGGGGCTGCTCTACAGATTTAATGATATTTGCATTCACACCATGGAAAGTAATTATGAACTTCAGTGGCTATTCTTCCATTGAGTTCCCACAGCTGAAAATAATTTGCCCATAGCTTGAGCAGGACCCCTGGGCCCAGATTCCGCCCCTCCCCCCCCATCATAATGTTCTTCTTGTGGGTTTCTAGGACCCTCTGGATCCTTCTATTTCCCCCTATTTCCCCATTCTCTCATGCTTCTCTCACCTAGAGTCACAATAGGATGTCCTCCCCTCTGACCCACTTTCCTGGTCAGTGAAGACTTTCATGGGACACGCCCCTTGGCCTAGTGTCCAGATGTAAGTGAGTATATACCATTTGACCCTTTCTGCTTCTGGGTTAACTCACTCATTATGATCATTTCTAGTTCAATCCATTTGTCCACAAGTTTTGGGAATTCTTTGTTTTTAATAGCTGAGTAGTATTCCATAGTGTAAATGGACCACAGTTTCTTTATCCATTTTTCTGCTAAGGGTTATTTTCATGTTCTGGCTATTATAAAATAAGGCTTCTATGAACATGGTTGAACAAATCTTCTTGTTGTGTGCTGGAGCATCTTCTGGGTATATTCCAAGGAGTGGAATAGCTGGGTCTTGAGGAAGCCCTATTCCCAGTTTCCAGAGATAGCGCCAAAGAGCTTTCCAAAGTGGCTGCACTAGACTGCATTCCCACCAGCAATGAAGGAGTGTTCCTCTTTCTCCACATCCTCACCAGCATGTGGTGTCGCTTGAATTTTTGATCTTGGCCACTCTGATGGGAGTAAGATGGAATCTCAGAGTTGTTTTGATTTGCATTTCTCTGATGATTAAGGAGGTTGAGCATTTCTCTGTTTCTCAGCCTTTTGATATTCCTCTGTTGAGAATTCTCTGTTTAGTTCCAAGCCCCATTTCTCAATTGGGTTATTTTGTTTGGTGGTGTTTAATTTCTTGAGTTCTTTATATATTTTGGATATTAGACCTTTGTCAGATGTAGCATTGGTAAAGATCTTCTCCCAGTCTGTAGGCTATCATTTTGTTCTTTTGATAATCTCCACCGTACAGAAGCTTCTCAGCCTCATGAGGTCCGATTTGTTAATTTTTGACCTTAAGGCCTGGGCTGTTGGTGTTCTGATCAGGAAGTTGTCTCCTGTGCCAATGTGTTCCAGGTTCTTCCCTACTTTTTCTTCTAACTGATTAGTGTCTCTGGTTTTATATTGAGGGTCTTTGATCTACTTGGACTTGAGTTTTGTGCATGGTGACAAATATGAGTCCAATTGGACTGATCTGGGTCCAGGGGTCCTGCTCAAACTATGGCACCAGCCAAGGATAATATATGCATTAAACTTCGAATCCCTACCCAGATCTAGCCAATGGACAGGACATTCTTCACAGTTGAGTGGAGAGTGAGGTCTGACTTTCACACGAACTCTGGTGCCCCATATTTGACCACGTCCCCTGGATGGGGAGGCCTGGTGGCACTCAGAGGAAGGATAGCAAACTACCAAGAAGAGACTTGATACCCTATGAGCATACATAGGGGGAGGAAGTCCCCCTCAGTCACAGTCATAGGGGAGGGGAGTAAGGGGAAAATGGGAGGGAGGGAGGAATGGGAGGATACAAGGGATGGGATAACCATTGAGATGTAATATGAATAAATTAATAAAAAATATTTTTAAAAAGATAAAAAATAATAATAATTTGCCCTATGTTAGTGATATTAACTCAGGGTGTGGGAACAGCTTCCATTGGAATTATCTGCTGGATTGAAGGGCACTTGGATTTTTCTGTAAAATCATGGAGCATAACAAGGATTTGGGGAAAAGCAGAGAACAACACCGTCATTGCTCACACTCACTGCGAGATCAAGTATAAGCGGCCTCAACACAGAAGACCAGAGAAGCCACCTCTACTGACTATCAAGAGCAACTGCCAGTGTGAGAGTCCAAGGCCACCTGAGGCTGACTTTATCTTTAATTACATGGCTACCTTCATATATCACTAGGCCTGTACTATTCGCAGGGATTTTGGGAATGCTGTCAGGTGTACTCCTTATGCTGCAGAGGAGCCAGCGTCGGGGTACTGTATGGCCACCACTGTATCTGGTGCATGGGTGCAATCCATGAAGTTATGAACTGGACTGACCCTTTGGATGAGTGGAAAATCATTCCCTTCAGCGTCCTTATCAGACAGTGTTTACCACATGTCTAAGTGATGGTGGGGGTTTTCCTCCAACCCCTCAGGTGATTCACACTAAAGGGGGGAAATATCTACTGTCAGCAGGAAAAACAGAGTTCATAGATGTCAGGAATACTTCTCCAATCCTACCGAAAACTATGACCAGAGGGTGTAAACTGGTAAGCCCAGGAGTTACCCAATTGGCTTAGAGGGGAAACTATGAGCCGTGAGAGACAGCAGATCAAGGCTTCTAGGGAACAGCTCTGGCCTGCTTCACACCTGTCATTGTGAGGGTTACTTAAGTTCCTCAGTGACAGATCCCAGCCACACAGAGCCCTGTGTGACACCTCTTGCTGCCATCCCTGGAAACCCTGAAGAATATGCTGTCTGTGGACTGTCAAATCACGGTTCTCCCTTCTTGGTTCTAGCTACATCTTCATATGGGATTTCCCATCCTTTCACCAGCTTTTTGAATGATGCCCAGGGATGCTAATATTTAGGCCTTTGAATTTCACAAACATGTGGGAAGAGTCCAAGGGCTTTGGGGGTGCTCTTTCTGTGAGAGATGTGTTTTTTTAACGCTGTGATTCTTGTTGTGACAATGTCTTGAGTCCTCTCAGATAAAGCTTTTGGAAGAGAAGATGGCTCTGGATGTCTCACAACTCTCAGCTCCTGTGACCTGAGGTGGAATAATAGGGATGACGGCTTCAAGGGCTATGATGATGATGATGATGATGATGATGATGATGATGATGACAGCAATGACAATGATGACAGCAATGACAATGAAAATAGCAACCGTAATGTCTCCTCTGCATTATCCTGCAGAATCACAGCACAATACAGTCTCTTCACAGTCCTGATAAAAATCTGATCACTTTTTAAAAATAATGGCGTGTCCATCCGGAGAATTCCTTTATCTTGCAGTTGAAGCAATGAACTCATTTAACAAATACTAATTTACAAGCGCAGTGCTAGGCAGCATGATTATGAATGGTAATTTTTTAAATACATATCTTTGCGATGCTTATAATCTAGCTGAGGAGGCAGTAATTTAAGTGGTGAAAAGAACGGTGAATGTCACAAAGAAAGTCAGCTGTTATGAAAATGAACCTTGCAGGCACTAGGCCTGGTGAGTTGTGAGGGAAAACTCCCTGGTGAGCCTCTGGAGCTAATGACGACTGGGCATTTATTATGAGCACTCATACAATGTACATACTCTCACCAGGAGAGCTCGTTATTGGTTCTATTTCATAGATAAAAAGAAATCAAGATCAAAGAGGTGACTAGAGTGACCTAGAGGCTCATAGCTTGTCTGAGGTGGTGCCTGACCCAGCTTAAGCAGGAGCACACCAGGCTCTCGGTCGCTCTAGGGCAGGAAGGGAAGAGGATGAGGTTAGACTGTGCAGGACTCAGTGGACCATGGTTAAACACCACATTTAATGGCTGTGTGAGCTGGGAAGGGGATTTCCATAGTGGCTTCTGCTCCTTTAGAGTTCAATGCCTCCACAACAAGAGCATTCAGCTTTCTCATTTACAGCTGAGGGAGGGTACATTCTTCATATACGGCCAGGGGTATAAAGGTTTGATGAAATTTTCTTAAAGAGTAAGTGCTTGGGTAAATCAGGCAATATCCCGCCAAAAAACCATGTAGAAAGGCACTGGGCTTCAACTGCAGAGCAATGGTGAACACAGACAAATGGAGACCAACTGCCACCAAGTCATTTTCCCTACAAGACTTATACAGAGAGGACATCATCACGCTGGCTTGAATAGATTAGATTCCTGACAGGGAGATAAACTTGTTTCTGTTTTGATCCCAAGTGTGGGTGGGATGTTTACCACTTAGATGTGAGAAAGCAGGATGTTTTTCCACATAGAGGTCAAACTACTTTGTTGAGGAGCTTAGTGAAAAAAAAAACAGCCTTGAGCAGACTGAGAGGATACATACACACACACACACACACACACACACACACACACACACACACACACATATGTACATATATATATATATATATACACACAAACATACATATACATATATATATTTATGTGCCCAAAAACAGGAGAGGAGGCTTTTTGTTTGGGACTTGATTTTTGGCTGTTCATCCCTGCACTTCAAGAGGCTCCTAAAGAGAACTGCTCCAGGACAAGTTCCAAGGCTTTTGACTCCAGCTGAGGCTTGAGGTTCCAGCTGATGCTCCAAGGTTCCAGCAGGGACTTTAGTGGAATTGCTGGTCTGCCGAAACCCTGCTGACTATGCCAGGGATTGATATCCTTAAAGTTTCATTGTAATGTATCTTAATATTCTTTTCTGATTGTTTGGGTCAGTTGGGTTGTCAGGGAGGTAGGCTCATTTAATAAGTTCATAATAAAATATGCTTGATAAGAAAATTGAGCCTACAGATTCCTTCCTAGTGATTGCAGCTAGCACTCCCCTGTGCTAGCTCCACTGGACCCTACACTTGTCTCCTCTACAAAGCTGGCTCCATAAGCATCCTGATAAGCATCCTGAGGTGATAACGTTTTAACCACCTATGTATCCCACCTAATAATCACAGTGAAGAGAGCACTCATGATGTTCATTATGACTGTGCAAATCCATTCATCCAAGATACCTCGAGTTCCCCCATTGAGGAGCCCAGTAAGTCTGTATGATGAGTTGGCTTCTCTCTCTCTCTCTCTCTCTCTCTCTCTCTCTCTCTCTCTCTCTCTCTCTCTCAATTTCTGGTATCAAAGCTTGGATGCTTGAGTATGAATAAACCCAGATTAATGGAGCAATTAAGGAACCAAGAGAAGCATACAAAACAGGGGCAGGCCCTTAAGAGTTGGCAGTTCCCTGTAGAGGGCTAGTTAGGCAGGTGGGCACTCCAGGATCGTTGGGTGTGGTCAGTTTCACCGAAGATGGGACGGGAATAGTTATCAGGATATTTGGTTAGAAACTAAAAGCATGATCCTAACAGAAGATAAACTAAAAACAAATGGTACCAAAGGTGAGCATTCTTGATACGTTAGTCATGTGTATAAAGTCTGGGTTTTTTTTTTTCTAATGTATAAAAATAGTAGTACCTGCTTGCTCCTGACATGCTCACAGTATTTGCAACCTGACATAACTTCCAATTGAGTCATTTGGCTAATAAGTGTGATTCATCTTTCTACCAATGGTTCAGTTATTAACTATACTCAGTTTTCTTTTCTTTCTCTAAATACTCTCTAATTTTAAGAATCTTGACCAACTGGATCATTTGATTTATTTAGCTGATTTTGTAAGAGTGGTATTGTTGTACAGATGATTTTAAGGAATGCCAACTGTGAGCTCACATAGTTCTTTTAGAAAATATGCCATGTTGTTGTAGAGAAAGGGGAAGAGGTAAGGATAAATGAGGCATGATCAGATGGCCCTGATAGGGACTGGCACCTGGCTGATACCTGAGGAGCTTGCCAAGGCTATGAAGGAAGCCATGGCTAATGAATGCGTCCCACTGTGTCTGTGGATGAGTGAAAGGAGCCAAAGAAAGGGCCACTCAGAGTAGGTAGAAGCCAGGAGCCTTCAACAAGAGGGTTCTTGTTGCCTTGCCAAAGACGTTATCTAGATAACCAGGGACGGGCACCTCCTGGGCCACTTCCACCCTTAAACTCGGTGCCCTTGAAAAACTGGTTGCCTCCATGTGTCACCTTTCATTTCCTTCTTTCTTTCCTCCTTCAGTTAACTTTATAGCTGAGACTCTCATGGAGAGGAATTCAGCCCTACCAATGGACAATAGGTAATAGTGATATAAAAGAAGTATTGGTTGAGCTTTGTTGTAGGAGCACATGCCACATTACCAAGGCCTATTGGTACATCACTGTCAACCTATATAGGATAACTGGGTTACAGATAGAAGGAAACACAAGCCTTGTGGATGGAACTGTGGATAGCCACATACTGATGTGTAGTTGGTACTGAAAGCCAAACTTCTCTGTATTCATTCCTAGAGCTACTTCTGACATTTTAATTCAGTTTCGCAGTATTTTCAGTTTCCTGAAAGCACATACTCCTTAAATTCCAAAACTTCAAAAGTGTACTCCTTAAGCTGATGTTACTCACAAGAAAGAAAAAAGGAAGGAAAGAAAAGAAAAAAGGAAGGAAAGAAAAGAAAAAGGGAGAGAGAAAGAGAGAGAGAGAGAGAGAGAGAGAGAGAGAGAGAGAGAGAGAGAGAGAGATCTCAGTTAATGCCTCCAAAATCATAGTGCAGGATAACTTAGGTGTCATTATTTGAGTGCTGGCCTTGGGTCACATGCTCTCATCTCAAACTCAGACCTGAAGGTAGAACGAGAGGATCTGTGTATCCATTCGCTCTCAAGTCCTGTTCCAATCGATTCATTGCCAGCCGTGGAGCAAAGCCAAGAGTTGAAATGGCTACAGGAAGCAGACCTCAATCAGCAGCCCTGGCAACAAGGCTGGCTAATGAGTGCCCCCAACACTCTGGCAGGCTGGGGGGAAATGGTCCAGGACAAGGAACAGCCTGCATTTGTTGTTGTTGTTGTTTGTTTGTTTGTTTGTTTTCATCATCTTCACAATGCATGTCCTAACCTTCCCTTTCTTCTGTTGTGGGAGTGGTTCAAATTTTCAACCCAGCCGGTACTCTAAAAACAGGATCCTTTGTATTTATTGAATAACTGATGACAAGCTTTTCTTTCATCCCTTTCCTACCTAGTGGGAGAGGAGGAGGAAGCCATCTTATCCGGTCTCATCTGATACTGGCTTAAATCTTAGACTGTGCTAAAAGTTGCAAGCATCTACCCTCTTGTCCAGGCTTCTTCTATTTCCACAAGCAGCTGCTTCTGCTCTTGGGTAGAGTGTGTCACAGAGTTTGGTGTCCTCTGCTTTCCTGGGTCATCTCTTGCTCTGTCCTCGCCAATCCCCACCTTTGGGTTGTACCATCCGTAGGGTAACAGCAGAATTGGTAGTCAGGGGCCATCTTTCCACATAAGTAAAGACAATCAAAAGAATTAAGAAGCCTTGGTATATTACTCCTCCCTGTGGTCTTGGCTAGGGTACCATCCCATGGCTGCCTCCTGGCAATGTCATGCACATTGTACCACAAGGAGATGCACAGGGAAGTAGCCTATGCCTTAGGCCACAGTAGTTCTGTTTTCCGTGGTTGATGCAGACTGTTTGGCTTATCTCTGAAGGGCCCATGTTAATATTAAAGACTCAGCACTGCCTCTGATGCTCTTGAGGGGAAGCTTGGTGATGTGACGTAGGGTTTAGAGGAAGGAGGTATCATTATCATGGGTTCAATACCCTTCGAAGGAGTTTAGGACCCCAGTCTTCCCCACCCACCCCCTCCTTTGCTCTCCTTTTTTCTCTCTGTCTCTCTCCCTCCCAGTTTTTTTCCCTCTTTTTCCTCTACCCTAACCTTTCTCTCTTTCTCTCTCTTTCACTCTCATTTCCCATTCACTCTTTACTTCCTGCCATTAAATACACGCACTCACATACTATTCCACCACAGGATCAAACCCCTGAAACTATAAATGAAAAAAAAAGGGTTTCCTGTTTTAAGTGGTATATCTCAAACAATTTTTTTTTGGTCACAGTGATAGAAAACTAAGTAGAGGCTTCAGCCTAGGTGACATAGAAAATTTTCATGGGAAACATTTAACTTTAACACAGTTATTATCCCTAAGACTCCTGGGAAATGACCAACCTTTTCTACCACTTGTGACAGAATATGTTGTGTCTCTCCAAATTGGGCAATTTCATTGTGCATGGATTAGATTACATTGATTACCCAAGGGAGGCCAACTGGAAGGTGGGAGCTAATAATTGGAAAGTTAGGCAACTACCACTGCAGTAAGGAAACTGAACAGTTATTAGAGCTTCTATGACTACCCTCACAATCCTCAGAGATCTCTGATATATTCCTCAGATCATGGTTTTTGTCTCTTATGAGTTGAAGAAAAAAAGTAAAAATTTACAAAGAATGTCATGGTCTTAGTTAGAGTTTTATTCCTGAGAAAAGATAACATAACCACGGCAATTCTTATAACAGAAAATATTTAATTGGGACTGGTTTACAATTTAGAGGTTCGGTCCATTTTCATCATGGTGGAAAATGTGGTGCTGGAAAAGAAGGTTAGAGTTCTACATCTTGATCTGCAGGCAGCAGAAGGAGACAGTGCTTCACACTGGGTGTAGCTTGAGCATAGTAGACCTCAAAGTCCTCGCCGTCAATGACACGCTTCCTCCAACCAGGCTACACCTTCTAACAGTGCCATTCCCTATGGCCAAGCATTGAAACATATAAGTCAATGGGGGCCAAACCTTTTCAAACCATCACAGTGGCTAAGATCAGCCTTAATATATTGAGAACTAGGACAGATGCATGGTGAAAGACCAGTCGCATTTAGTTCCACACTTAGAGCTTGAAGTTCATGGGATAGAAGAAAGCTTTTCTACTTTGAGCTTTGATTTTGACTCCATCGGGTTGCTATATCCACTCACATCACTATAGTTACAAGGTTAACTGTAGCTGAGGACCTGGGAGATTGGGAAAAACAGAAAATAAAGGGATCGGGTCTACTTTTTTTTTTTTGCAAGATTTTTTTTGCTGCCTTTCAAGCTACAAATAGTGTGGCTCTTCTCTCTCTCTCTCTCTCTCTCTCTTTCTCTCTCCCTCCCTCCTTCTCACCCTTCCTTTCTTCCTCCTTCTTTCTTCCCTTCTGCAGTTCCTCCTTTCCACTTCAAGTTCTCAAGTTCAATTAGGTAGAAAAATGGAGAAAAAGTAAAACTGAAAAATTCCATTATACTATTGCTTTTAAGTTATGGCACCATGCTCTAACCCACCTGCTAGCATATGTCCCCTGTGTAGGATCTTCAAACGTCTGAGGTACCATGGAGTTGACTGCTCTCGTTCTCTATGTTACATAGTTTCCTTCAGGAGGACACAGACCTACTGCATAACACCTAGGACCACAGCTTCTGGAAATGATTTGCCTCACCACTTTTCCAGTCTCATCTGGCTTGTTCTGAACACAGATTATAAATGGGGACACTGACATCATTGTACTGGATGAACAGATGATGGCTCTACAATTTCCACCACACACACACACACACACACACACACACACACACTACACACACACACACACCTGGCTATTTCTTCTGTAAAATGGGACAACACCTTTCTTTACAGTTGTTTAAAGTTTGAATTCTATGGCATGCTATTTTAAACAGCAAAGACCCTTTCCAGGTTGGGTAGAGCAATGCATTAAGACAGATTTCAGGTCTTAAGGTCCTTTGATAATGCTGGCCTCTTGAGGAAAGGAGCTCCAGCAACAATCATGGAATAAACAAATTCTTTACACCGCCAGACATCAGAGGGAAGAAACTCTCTGAGTTTAGATTAGTGAAGGTACTAGATATAACATAGGGCAGTAATTTAGGAAGTTAACCCTATTGTCCCGTCCTGCCTTAGAGATGCTATATTCTCAGATCTTAGCACTTTATAGAAGGCACTAGATGGACTCTGTGGTGTGACTGATCCCTTCTACAGGGGCAGCCTGTGTTCTGATACTTGTAAGATGCAACCTTGTTAAATATTTCAAATATGTACTCAGTGATCTGTAAAAGGACAGGTACAAATTTCAAAACCTTGCACTGAAAATAGAAAAATGTAAATTGAACAAAATATTTTCACACATGCACGTGCATGGGGACACACACACACAGGAACTCATTAAGATACATTGAAGCCTATTTGAAAGCTAAGCAATGGAAATTTTTAAGAGTTTCAATATTGCTACTTTTCACAAAATAAGCCATAATTTCTTCGAAACTTCTACAAATGTGAATTTTCATTGTTATATGGATTTATAATTTGTTACCATTTCTGAAGGGTTTTGCAAAACTCATTTCATGTTTACACATTGAAAAGGAACTCTGGTGCCCCATATTTGACCACGTCCCCTGGATGGGGAGGCCTGGTGGCACTCAGAGGAAGGATAGCAGGCTACCAAGAAGAGACTTGATACTCTATGAGCATATACAGGGGGAGGAGGTCCCCCTCAGTCACAGTCATGGGGGTGGGGAATAAGGGGAAAATGGGAGGGAGGGAGGAATGGGAGGGTACAAGGGATGGGATAACAATTGAGACGTAATATGAATAAATTAATAAAATATATTTTTTAAAAAAGAAAACATTAAACATTAAAATTCCCTAGTAAAAACACTTTCAGTTTGGAGAAGTGCTGATTCTTGCTTTAGCAAAGGAAAACACTTCACACTTGCTTCTGGAATCTCCCATAAAATATCCCTGAGCAAAGGGCTAGAGCAACACCCCTGCTCGCTTCCCACTGTGCTTTCCATTTTACACAAAGGGAAAGTCAAAAGAGGAATTCTGCAGCTTCTGCCAGACCAGTCTGTGCTCTGAGATGCCTTTGAATATTAACCTTCTAAGTCGCGGGCCTGGCACTCACTTTCCGTCTTCTAAAGAGAACTGGGGAACAGTGTCTCCGTTATCTGTCCTCATTATCTATGGACCTGATGGTGAAAATTCACATTCCCACAGCCCACAAATTAGATTCACCACTAACACCATGCTTTAATTTGGTTCCTATCTCTAAAATGTCAATTACAGTTTAATCTTGTTTCCCCTTGGAAATAGTTTTAAGTGTGAATTAGATTAACCTGTTAGCTTCCAAATGGTGCCTGTTTGAAATATGTTTTGCATGTTCAACCTTCATGGAAATGACATCCACAGCAGCTGCCGATCTCACCCACCTGCCTCCAGGAATATCGCTAAACTTTTCCTCTCCTGTGTTGTATCTACCCTCAGTCCGTGCACTCAATGACCGGTCCCTAATCTGTTCAGTCATCCATCAGTGGAGGAAAATGACTTATTGTGGCTCTTCCCCTGTGCCCATGGAGTTAGACGGAGAGGAGGCAGGGCAGTCTGAAATTGGAACTCGCTGTCCCTGATCCTGGGGAAGCTAGAGAACAGACCGGGTCCTTCATCTGCTGACTCCTGGGGAGCTTAGCCTGGGTTGCAAGGAGACAAACCATAAAATGAGCAAAATTACAAATTGAGGAAATCGTTATGAAGTTGACAAACAGAGAGTTATAGGAGAGGGGCCTGCAGAAAGGCTCATCTTATTACCAAGCTTGGTGCTCTGAGGGCAGTTCTCTGGACCACATGCATAAAGGAAGAAGAGAATCAGCTCTCACAGATTTTCTTTGATCTCCCCATGAGTGTAATCGTACATGTGTGCCCACACACATACACATGAATACACACACACACACACACACACACACACACACACACACACACACACGGGGGGGGGGGGAGGGGAGAAACGCCCTTAAAATGCTAGAAAATAAGACTATCTTAGAGGTGCAGCTTCTGAAGTTGGAAAGGGCTTGGTGAATTCAGGAATTGAAGGGCCAATGTGATGAGAATCCCAGGACAAAACCAGGAAGTAGCGCGCAGGGTCTTACTTACGTGTGTCGTTTATCCCGAGTGCCATGGGAAGTCATTAAGTAGTTTTGGACAGTTGGATGCTGTCATAGGATGCTATTTTTAGATTTCCCTAACCTCTGTATAGATAAGAGTGGGTATGGGCAAGAATGGAAACAGGAAGCAGTTGGGGATTGGGGCCATTGATTCAGGAACGTGAAGACAAGAGAAATAGAGTAAAATATGCTATGGAGACAGAAGTGGGAGAATGTGGAAAGGGGGCACTAACTCAGTGAAAACAAAGTCACTGGGCTGTGGGAAAGAGTACGTAGAGAAAAGTGATGTTTACGAAGTCACGTAGGATGTGTAAGTCAGGTAGGGTGTGTTAAGGTATCTCTGAAACATTCAAGAGAAAATTCAGAGAAATTAAGTTATAAATTACATCGCCCTCCCATCCTCCATTTTACTTTCTGTGGCTCAAGTTAACAATGATCAATCATAGGAGCAAAATCTCAAATGGAAAATTCTAGAAATAAACAATTAGTAAATGTTTAAAATAGCTTTTACACCAGTGCATTGATGCCATGGCTCTGCTGTGTTGACCGTTGCTCTTACTTCAGCTTACTAATAAAACCTTAATATAGATATATATGTACAAAACAAGTAGCATATACTCTGTTATTATCCACGATGCTCAGCATCCTCTGAGGCTTCAGAGATGTCACACCTATAAACAAGATGGGACTACAGAGTCTTGTGCTCTAGAATAGAATTAGTATGGAGATCAAAACTTAGAAACTACTAGCATGGTGAAAATATTTAAATCCCTATGAATAAGCAACATCTCTCAGGGAGAGAGTGTAGAGAGAGTAGTTGAAAAGTTCAGGATAAAAACACATGGCCTGACAAACATCTAGAAAATAAGCAGTAGACAAATCCAAGTCCACAAAGATGAGGCACAGACATTGGCCAGTCAGGGCACACAACAGTGGCACAACTACAATAAACTAGTAAAACAGGTATTATGCCTTCTATTTGGTGTTTGAGACAAATCTTTAGCAGGGTTGGAGAAGAAACCAAGATAGCCAAGGAAGGCTAGGATAGTGGTGGCTTGAAATAGTAGCTGTTGATGTGGTATGAAGTCCAGCTATGCTCTGAGTGATATCTTAGCCATAGCAGTGCCTTAGGCCAGCACATTGCTGTGTTTTCATAGTGAGACTGCTGGAAACACAGCTACCGTCCTGATAAAATGTCTTTTGCATACCATTAATATGGTGCCTAATACTTGATAATGACAGAGATTGCCTTGCAAATGTATTGCCATTATTTCAAATGGTATTCCTTGTACAGAAAACTTTATCATAAAAATATTTTTTTTTAAACCAGAAAACACCACCAGCAACTTCATACATCTCATGGGTACCACATCTTTGGGCCTTTGAAATGCATGATGGGTACTGGTAAGTAGGGATTGAGGGAGCCTGGAGGCTAGCATGGACTTTGATGTGCTGATAGGCACCACAGGCATATGTCAACGGTAAGCCCTATGTCCCTTCTGTCAGAGGGAAGAGAAATGACTCCTTTTTTGGGTGGGGGGAGGGACAGGAGCCTATGTTACACATAAGTGAGGAGTGATGGGTGTTTTTTTTTTTTTTTGAAAATGAAATTTTATTTTATTATTATTTTTTTTAATTTATTCTTGTTACATCTCAATGATTATCCCATCCCTTGTATCCTTCCCTCCTTCCCATTTTCTCCTTACTCCCCTCCCCTATGACTGTGCCTGAGGGGGATTACCTCCCCCTGTATATGCTCATAGGGTATCAAGTCTCTTCTTGGTAACCTGCTGTCCTTCCTCTGAGTGCCACCAGGTCTCCCCCTCCAGGGGACATGGTCAAATATGAGGCACCAGAGTATGTGAGAAAGTCAGACCCCACTCTCCACTCAAATGTGGAGAATGTCCTAGAAACCTACTAGAAGAACATTATGATAGGCAGATTTGGGCCCCGGGGTCCCACTCAAACTATGGCACCAGCCAAGGGCAATACAGGCCGTAAACTTCAAATCCCTACCCAGATCTAGCCAATGAGCAGGAGTGACGGTTTTTATCTGGCCACTAGAAATCCTTCTGAAGCCTAGCTTGAGTTCATTTCTGGATGTGTGGACTGCCTGTGACCTAGTAATCATGAATCCTGTGAGAGGAACATGAATGTGACCAGTTAGTGCAGTCCTAGACTAAGGTTTTTGGTGTTTGTTTTATGAAACCTTGAAAGATAAACCGTGTCTGGTGCGGTTCAGATGAGGCAATGTGGAGACTGAGAAACCTGGCTATGCTTAGTGGCAGGGGACTGAAGCTATGGGCAGAGGGGAAAGGAAGAGAAACATGCGTGTCAGGAGGAGCAGAGGTGAGCGGTGGAGATACAGAGCCCAGAGGGTCTCCAAGAGGCGTGGTTTTGAAAGGGATTCAGATAAAGCAACGGTATGAGCTTTCCAGAACCGTCTAGAAAAGAGCTAGAGTCCAAAGCAGGCTGGCAAAGGGCAGCAGGATGAAAGGTCACGACCATCTGGGACACACTGTTTCCTTAAAACAAGCCAAGGTCACGGCAAGGCACAGGAAGCTTCTACTTAATCTTGTCTTGTGGAGTTTTATCCAGTTAATCCCTTAATTTTTTTTTTTAACTTTCCTTTTAATCTTTGCTCATTTATTTTGAATCCCAGTAGCTAAGGAAGAGGCAGGTAAGGGCTATTCAGGCACATTTGAACCACAGGGATTATCAGTGTCTACTTAGCTACAGAATATGGAAACCAGACAAGCCAGGGATCAGCAACCGAAGGAGACAGACTCATGATGACGAAGGCATACTGTTGCCTCTGCTCCTTAACAATTAGGTTTTATTATGAATTTATTAGACAAAGGTATCTTCCTTACAACTCGACTACCCTAAGCAAGAAGGAAAGGAGGTTAAAATGAACAAAAATAAACCTTCCGGGCCTCAGTTCCATGGGATGAGTCCCCAGGCCTCTCTGGGCCTGGGCGCAGATTCTTTCCTGATAGAAGCAATCTGCCCGAATCTGCCCCTGGTCTGAGTCTGTCTGTCTGTCTGACTGCCTGTCTGTTTGCCTGCCTGCCCCCCCCCCTCTCCTTCTCTCCCTCCCTCCCTCTCTCTCTCTCTCTCTCTCTCTCTCTCTCTCTCTCTCTCTCTCTCTCTCTCTCTCCCCCTCCCGCCCTCGCCTTTGCTTTCTTTCTTTCTTTCTTTCTTTCTTTCTTTCTTTCTTTCTTTCTTTCTTTCTTTCTTCCTTTCTTTCTTTCTTCAGTGGGTCCTCCACTCCCGGTCTCCTCTCTGGTTCCCTCCTCCCATTGATGGTCGATTTGCAATACAATAGCCCGGACTACTCCTCTCAGTCCATCACAATGTTTATCTCAGTTGGGTGTCCTTGGTGTTTCAAAAAAGCCTGCCAAGACTGCTTTCACCAGGGACCAAGTCACAGGCCTTCTTTAGGGGCAAAGCCCGCCAAGACTGCTTTCACCTTGGGCCAAGTCATATTGCTTCCACAGCATACAAACTCACAGTGTCCTCGGGAACCCGGATGAGCTGTTCACTGCCTGCAGCGTCTGGAAAACAATAGCATCTGCATTGCAGACGTAGCTTCTACCTAGCCATGACTTGGTTTGCGCCTACATGGGGTTTTCTATTCTCTCCATTGACAGCCTGTTCTTTCTTTTCCTTATAGCTCTTCAACAGGCCAACACTGTGACTTCTTTCCCACTTTAGGCAGAGTTTCTAGACACACTTTAGGCCGAATGCAGATAGTCAGGAGACCAGACTCAGGCTGTCTAGGTCCATCTCCTCCTTGGATCTCTGGGCGCACTGTTGGAGCTGGTCTTCAACAGTGTAACACAGCAGATTTCCCAGAGTCTGTGACAGGTTGCATTTGACGTTCCTGAGTTTTATATTTTTACATCAGTTGAAGAAAAAGTATAAGGGAAGGGAGTTATCCTGAGAAGGTGTTGTGAGAAATCCCTTTTAAATGAGGTTATAACTCAACAAATAACAACAAAGCGATCAATACTGTAGAAGAGGAAAAGATACTGAATAAAAATGTACAGGTTTTCAAGACAATGGGAGGACATTACAGAGCAACGTAGTCTTGTTGTAGTAACACATTTCCAAGCAAACAACTTGGAGTCCTGTGCCTGCCTTCGCCTGATGAGCCAGCTCTCTAGTTAAGCTGAGTGGAATTTGAGTACAGGAAAAGGAACCACTGAGAAGATTACATCTCTGTGGCCACAGGTCATAGAATGAGGTGTGGATTCCACTGGGATTTCAATGTACTGGTTCCAATATGTAACTTGGCACCATCAATGCCCTTTATACACCTTGTGAGGTTTCTTCATTTCTTGTGACTGAAAAACATGGTTTAATCCTTTTATCCCAGGAGTATGACATCAGTGGATGGAAAAGTCTTCTGGGTGTCTAGGGAGTGGACGGGTCTCTTTATGTATAGATTGCTTCCTCAGCAACTCTTTTCACTTAGGGAAGGCTAGGCTATTCTGCTGTAGTTTATCACCTTTGGAGTCTCAGTGAATTAACATACCAAAAGTCCATGTCTTCTCATACAAATCAAGTACAGGGGACAGCAATCAATCTAAAGGGCCCTGGAGAGGCTTTTTAGTACCTCTATCAAGAAATGGCGTGCATCTCTGCTGACTAGAACTGCACTCTACCTAGGAGGGGCCTGAACAGGAAACTCTCTACGGACCCAAGAAGTAAGAGGATATGGTGTGTACCCCAAGTTTCTACCACAAATTTACTTTGTCTTGCTTCTTTATATATATTATGCATATACAATATATAATATAGTGTATATATACTATCCTTATTTTCTAAATGGCTCAGTCAAAACAACTCTAGCAAGTCAGAGTCACAGGTTTCTGTGACAAGACTGAACATGCTGATGTTATTAAGGATCAAATTCATTGATACGATTCTATTTGAGAATTGGTCAAGTCCCAGTTTTATAAAAGAAATTGATTATTTAATTGTTAAAAGTAAGCTTACCAATACTAAGGTTTCCCAGAGCTGCCCTTCACAGCTATCCAAGAAAGATTTCTTGTTCCATGTTTATATACACAGAGCAAGGGAGGTGTGGGGAGCAGAGTGGAGATAGTTTGGGCAAAGAAGTTAAATCCATGGCAAGATGACTTCAGAGCTCTGCAGACGCCATTTCTCCACTTTCTCCTTCCTGTTTCCCCTTCTCTTCAACATCTACGTTTCAACTACAAATTGCCAAATACCAAGGAGAGGATCATAAACAAAGTACCCTTTGTCTCTCTATTAGGGTACTCTACAGGAGACAAACCCCTAATTGTCAGTGGCTTGGCATAATAGCTTGCTTATAACTCCTGTGCATCCCAAAATGTGTGTTTTTCAAGAGGCAGACGGATGCTGTCTCTCTGATTCAAGGGCCAGGATCCCTTATTCATGTGGCTCCAAGAAGTAACCATGCGTAGCTTCTGAAGTGCTTATTGACAACAAATCAGTAAAAGGGAAAAGTTCTTGGAGCCTTCCGTGAAGGAGATCTCCATAGTCCTGGCCTAATAGCATTATGTATCATTCTCATATCCAGACTTGGGCTAATATTAATGTAGCAGAGACATATTGGGGCAGAGAGAAGCAAACCGAAGGACTCTTCTTCTGGTTTAGATGACCAGAAGTCAAGCGTTTGTTCATTCTTTGCTCAACAAATAATACTGAGATACTTTTATTCCAGGTAATGTAGCAAGACTTAATGATTCTGTGGTAGACAAATGCCTACCTTTTTGGAATTAATAGTTAGGTTTAAGATGTCTTTAGTATCCTAATAGGGCCAACCAACTTTCAAGCCTGTGCCTGTAAGTTTGCATATGCACATGGTGCTATAGAATGTTTAAGTAGTGTTTATAAAAGAACTAATTAGACACAATGTTCATCAATAGGAAAAGATGGACAGATGTTATGTATTTACTCAGTAAATAATATATTGCAGATAGACTGAATAAACATGAGCTACAACTATCAAAATGAGTAAATGTCATGGCCATGCAAGGCTGTGTGTGCTAGTAATTCCATCATTCAGAAGGCGGATGCGGGCTAATCATGGGCTTAAGGGTAGTTTGGACTTAAGGTGTAAGGTAGTCTAGACTTCATAGTGAGTTTAAGACTACCCAGGGATACATAGTAAGATGGTTCATTTAAAACATCCTCCTCCTCACCATCACTACCACCACCACCACCACCATCACCACCACCACCACCACCACCATCAATTTAAAAAAATCTCAAAAACACAATGTTATATAGAAAATTAAATTATAGAATAACTACTTCTAGTCTGGGGATACATTTAAGTACATTTGAAGAAATAATACTATACATTATTAATGGAGGCAGATACATATCAACAATTTTAAAGATACACTGGGTAGCTAGACAGAGGGCTCAGTGAATAAGGGTCTTTGTTACATAATCATCAGGACCTGACCTGTTCAGATCTGTGGCACCCACATTAGAAGTCAGGCATGACGCTGGGAGGGAAGCGAGCAGGGAAATCACTGAGGCTTGCTGGCTGCCAGCCCAGCTCCAGGTATGTGACAGACTGCAGGTATGTGACAGACTGCATCTCAAGAGAACAATAGAGCAAAGAATGACACAGTAGGACACTTGACAGCTTTCCTTGGCCTTCACAGGCATGCATGGGCCTGGATATCTGCATATGTGTACACCATAGACACCAACACACACACACACACACACACACACACACACACACACACACACACACACACACACACCTGCATGGGAGAAGGCCTAGAGAATGTGAATCTCTGAGTATAATTTCTCAGAGAACTTTGAAGTAAGACTGGGTTAGATACAGGTTGATATAAGGACACAGGAGTTTAATGCATCATACTATATTTTACTCTTACATTTGAAGTGGTTTTAGTTCGTTCTTTAAGTAGATTTACTCTGCTTTAGCTACATCCCATTCCATCCTATTCCCAGCAAACAAAATCCCTTGGCTAGGGGTTAGGACCAGAGGAGATCTTTTATCTTCCTGTTTCATCAGCAAAGCACGTGAAGCAGTTTGGAAAGGGTGCCAGTGGGAAGGACAGAAGCACAGAGCACAGGTGCTTGCCTCCCAACCAGGAAGAGATGTGTGCACAGGGGCGTGGTTACAGCAGCTCACCTCACCTGCCCGTGTTTGCAGATTGCTTCCAGGCCAGTTGCTGTTGCCTTTGTCACCTAGAACCCAGCTCCGTGGACCCTTCTTTAGCTCTTCGGATGTGAAGGGAGTTACTCATTTTATTATGCTCAAGAGAATGTAAAACACTGGTACCTTGGAGAAACTTGCCTGCAATGCATGTGCTGTGACTGTATAGAGCCAGGCTATTCTTCTTGGAATATTTATCTTTTATTAGGGCAAGCATCAAGTCCTCTGAGTCATCTTGGTCCAACAGGCTGATTCTTGTACGGGGAAGACATTTTTAAGTGCACATATTGGAATGTCTGATCTCTAGCATATGACTGTGTACACTGGAGAGCTAACCATTCTCCTTGAGCTGAGTGGTGACACATAAAGGAAAGAAGGTGAATTTGTAGCCATTATTAATTTCTCCGCTGCATGCTGGGCATAAAGGCTCAAGGCCAAGGTGATCTCTGGTTCAAGGTGCCTCTCAGAAGAGCAGTGTCCTCAGAAGTTTTCCCTTCTTTGGTTTGTGTGGTGGATTTTTTTCCATTTTATTGCAAATCTCTTTATGTTCTCATTTTATCTCTTCATTTCATAACACAACGGGCCTTAAAATCACTACCCTGGTATATTTTCCCAGAGGGTCTTATATCTTTTTATTCTGTCTTACAGTAGGAAGATGACTTGGATGTGTGTGTGTGTGTGTGTGTGTGTGTGTGTGTGTGTGTGTGTACATGTATGTGTTTAGCTGTGTGTGCTTGGGTTGGGAGGGAAACTTCCATCTTCCTACCCTGAGTTCCAGAAGCATCATTCATCTTTACTTCTTCTTAATACCTGCTCTGTACTATTCGACCATATCACATGCTTCCTTTATCCACTTGGACCTATCTAATGTGACTTTAACACGTGGCTTATGATTTCATTTTTCTTGGGTTCTAGCACCAGTTCCCATATTGAAAGCTAGTCCATGGTCTTATTCCTTCAAGACAGTGACCCTTGAGGGGGTGTTCCCTAAATTTTCCCATGTGGGTGGGACCCTGGCTTCAGGATGGTCACCTCCCAGCTAACCAATACAACCAGTGAGTGGACTGACATGAATAAGGCATCTATCTACCAGTAAGCTGGGACATCCCGGCTGCTCCATCATATGATGACATTCAAGTCTGTACCTAAACCCCAGGAGGGTTTCTGAGTGCTAAAGCACTTGATAGACGCATGTGGAATTCTCTGGGATCATGTTCTGACTCTCATCCGTCACCAAGTTCCCCCAAACTGGAGTTGCCTAGATGATCTGCCACCTCTCAGAACCACTGGGCTCCCTCCCAACCCTGGATGTCTAATTTAGATATACCGACAGCGGCCTCTGCCCATTCTTCAAGTTCTGGGTTTAAGTAGGAAAGCGTTCTTGGAGGAATTCCAATAAATATATTTATGTCAAGTCAGTTCTCAGCGCTTGGCACTTAGTCTTATGACTTCCTGTGCACTTTTAATGAACACTCTGGCATGCTTACAGAAGTGGCCCTCCTAGACCATCTCGTCTTTCTTCCAGATCACTTTATTTATTTGAGATAGGGTCTCGCTTGGTAGGCCAGGCTGTTCTCAATCTCAGCCTGGGCTGGCATCAAACTCACAGTGGTCCTCTGGCTTCATTGTCCCAAGGGCTAGAGTTGCAGTCATGAGCCACACACCTCAGTCCCCATTTCCTTCTTTCTTCTGCACTATCCCCTACTTCAGTGCCTCGCCCGGAAAGGGACGAGTGTGGGCCTACTGTGAGTGCCTTGTGCAGACGTTCCTCTCCCCACTTCCTGTCCTCTTCCTCTAGCCTTACTTCTAGCTCTGTTCGCTCTGCTTTTGTTGTAGCATTGGAGGAAGTTTTCCTAGTCCGTAGAGTTAACCCATTTCCCCGTGTTCTACATTTCTAGGCATCTGAGCTGAGAAGTCCTTTCGCCTGTTACTTTGGGTGAATGCTGTACGTCTTTACTTTTCAGTAAGTGAGCAAACACGGGCACACAGTAGACATAATGATGAATAAAATACAGCTCTGACTCAGGCGAAGATGGTAGCATGATCCTGATTTGACTGTGTGGTAAATCAACATGACATAACAAATAGCCCTGCAAGCTTTTGCCGGAAGGAGTAATTACTCTGATTGGAGATTTATTTCCTCTGCTGCTCCTAAACTGGTTTCCCCATTCCAGCGGCAGAATAATAGAAAGGGATGATATTTATGCAAGTACCCTCATTTCCTTAATCTAATCATCCATACTGGAAGATTGATTGATTGATTGATTGATTGGGTGCAGACCATGTTGCAGCACTATGTTGGGTGTTGGTAGATACCAGGTGAGTAAAACTGGGCCCTCATGAGGCTTGTGGATAACTGAAATGACACATTTTCATCACACAAGTAAGTGTGACATGTATTATGTGTCCTGATGAAGGCGGGGATGGGCCACATGAGAATGCATAATGAGGCATGTACACTGATGCCACAAAGCAGGGACACCTTATCTACACTTGGGACAGTGAACCTGAGAACTGACCGGTGAGTGTTGGCTACCAAAGCATAAATAGGAAAGGAAGAAAAGCCTAGAGGAAGTATACCCCAGAGGAAGCCTGGTCTGTGTGGAAACTTTACAGAAGAAGGTGCCTGATAAGGACATGGGCCTAGAAGGAGCCCACAAAGGGAGCCAGGTGGACAGGAGGCAGGGCGCATGCAGGTCAAGTGCAGCTATCCCAGACAAGAAGGCTTCTGGAGTGGCTTGAGACGTTGCCTCTCTCTATATCTAAGAGCCACAGAGACACTAAAAGAATTGCAGAGGGGCTATATGAGCAGATGCTTGGGCAGAAACGTCTCTAGCTGCAGGGTGAGGAATGTTCTAGAAAGATTTGAGTCAACTGCGGTGGAACGGGGAGAGCGCTGGGCTCAGCCTTGGAAGTTGTGAATTACAGCTTCAAGTCTTATGAACCCAATACCTAGAACAGACTCCCTTTGTTCCTGAGCCTTGGTATCTGTTTAAGGACAGCAGGACAGTTGAGAAAATATTTATGACAAACTCATTGTCCACAGGAGTCTCATATCATTTTCATTTTTTCTACCCCTCCCCCCAATTTTTTTTCTAGCAGGTGATCATGTTAATGACACATGTAGGTCATAGAACCCATGACATTTCCATGCAGAGAAGATACTTGGGCACAATTCAAAGACTCAGAAGTGATGATGTCACCTAATTTTAAAAAATGGATTATTTATTTATGTGTGTGTGTGTGTGTGTGTGTGTGTGTGTGTGTGTGTGTGTGTGTGTATGTGTGTCTGTGAATGTGCCCAAGAAGGTGAGGGAGCTATTGACTCTCTAAATTGATGCTCCAGGCAGTTATGAGCAGTTTGTTGTGGGTGCTGGGAATTGAACTTGGGTCCTCTACAAGCACAATATGTGCTCTTAACCGCTGAGCCATTTCTCCAGCTTATCACTTAATTTTGAGACCTTTATTTCTTCTCTTTTGCAAATTCCAGCCTTCACAAAACTAACTCAGCACAGCTAAGACAGAGTCCTGCGTCATAAGTACTGCACGCTGCGCTCCAGACCTGAGAACTATTGCAGTGTTTTAAAGTTCAGGCTCAAAAATAATAATAATTAATTAATTAATTAAAAAACAAAACAAAGCAAAACAAAAAGTTCCGGCTCAGCTCACATCTTCACCTTCCTATTAGGTACTGTCTGGAACTGGAATCTTAATGACTACATTCCTTCCCTTGTAATAGTTTTTTTTAAAAAATCATTGTTATGGCATGTGGTCAGTTAACAAGTAAGCTGATATGTGCCAGAGATAGATCAGAGGCCGGGAGCTTTACTTTAGACCAGTGGTTCTCAGCCTTCCTATTGCTACGACCCTTTACTACAATTTTTCACACTGTGGGAACCTGCAACCATACAATTGTTTTTGTTGCTGCTTCATAAATGTTAAGTTTGCTCCTGTTACAAACCGTAATGTAAATATTCGATATGCAGGGTATCTGATATGTGACTCCTGGGAAACCATTGTCCAACCCCCAGAGTAAGAACTGCTGTCTTGGAGGCTCATGATGCTTCAGACACTGAAAGTGCAGCTACTCTGTTGTTTGTAAGACTACAGCAGTGGGAAATACTTTCCTCTCTCCTTAGAAAAGATCACCTCAGTGGAGAAACTTTTAGAGAGTAAATTGTGTAAACCCCTCCCCCATTCATGTTACAAACCTAATTCTACAAAATGTAAATGTGTCAGGAGATAAGGCTTGTTAAGGGTAAGTAAGGTGAACCGAGGTCACCAGGAGCCTATGGCAGGAAGATCAACAGTTAGAGGGTAAGCCTGCTATGGTGGTGCATGGAGGCAGAGGCAGGCACATAGCTGTGAGTTCGAGGCCAGCCTGGTCTATGAAGTGAGTCCAGGACAGCCAAGGCTACACAGAGAGACCCTGTCTTGAAAAACAAAACAAAACAAATGAGTTAGGTTGATATAGTGGAGTGAGATAATGGCAGATGTGTATACACACACACACACACACATATGTATGCATATATATGTATATATATATGTGTGTGTATAGGCCAGCAGGTGTTACCCTGCTGTGACACGAAGGCTCAGCCATTGACAAGCCAAGTAAAGAAACATCAAACAGCCAAAGCTTCTGGCACTTGCTGCCTCCAGAACCGTGAGGAAATGAATTGCTGTTAGTAAAGCTTCCTGGTGTACTATATTTCTCTTTAGTGGCCCAGGGAAAACAGAGCACCTCAAGCAGCAGCCCCACATTTGCGTGCAATGGGAAGACCCGGCTGTGCTTCCTTGTTTCATTGCCCATGCAGAACAAACACTGATGGTTTCCTTTATTTTGTGAATGAATCTTCCTAAAGATTCATAATCAAATTATAATCTCTCTCAGCTTTCAGCTCAGCATTTTACAGTTCCCATGTTTATTGGCCACTTGCTGATTTGGAGCCCCATTCTCTTTCTTCCGCAGCCAGCACATTGGTAATTAAACCACTCGGAGTACATAAACTATTCATTCAGAGCACTTTCCACTCTTTTATCCATCTATCTTTGCAAGCTAACTGCTTTTTACCATGCTCAAAGCTGTGACCATTACTTCAGAAATCTGGCTTTCAAAGGTACGGGCTTTAAATGGGGGAAACAAAGTACACTCAGCCCTCATAAAAGGATCATATAAAAGTGTCTCCAGGTGCTTTTCTGTTTCAGGCCATAGGTCTGCCAGGACTACACGCCCTGGAGGAAAGTGTGAGGTTGCAGACTCTTTGAAGAGCCGAAGACGTTGGCTCCATTGTCCCACCAGGCTCCCTGGCATTTAGGTTTCTTTCAGCACTAGAGGGAAAGCCAACAAGCCCATGGGTCGCACCCTGGCTGCCACTTCTGGCAGAGACTTCTGGAGAATGAATCAGAAGCTGTCTGCCCCAGATTTGTGAAGACTTTTAATGTGTGCATGCTACTTGTTTGTAGGTTTGGACAAGCCAGGGCTACTTACTGCGTAACCAAGGATAGAAAACAAATTGGTGTGGTGCAGTCATTTGTCAACAAGTCTAATCCAAAGACACTCAACGGTCAAATTTGACTGTGAGTAGACACAGTTTACCACTAGAAGCTTCAGACCAGGAGGCCTACCAGCCCAAGCCATCTGTCCTAGGACAGGGTGCTTCTGCCCAGAGTCCGAGGATCTCTGTCCTTCTCTTAACACATTCCTAGCCTTAAGGAGGAGAGGGAGATCTTGCAGATTAATTCGTTGCTACCCAGCACTTCCTTTGTGCCAGGTGTTTTGCAAGGTCTGGGAGAAGAGCGGGAATAGACAGACATCTTGGGCTCTGCCCTGAGGGCTCAACAGTATAACCCGGAAGAAGGAGCAAAAGCTGTTTTCTCCAGCACCACCCCCGCCCCTACTCAATTTAGCTCCCTTATCTTTCTCTTTTCCTCCATTCCTCGTCCCAGCTCCCCGCCCCCCAACTCCTCCACCCCCGCGCACACTCCCCCCTCCCAGGGCCTCAGGAAGCTCAGTGATGAAGCAACAGTGATGCTTAACCAGGACAGGAATCCCCAATAGAGGAAGTTTATCGTAGAAATATTATATGCGTCCCTAGCGGCCCCTCTAGCTCAGGGATCCCACATCCCTGTGTGTGGTGAACTCTGCACTCTGAACCAGCTCTGCTGTACCCCTCCCCCACCCCCACCCCAGGCCCTGAGCTGCCCAAGGTAGAGAGGCACCTCAAGGCTTGCAAATCAGCAGCGAAGTTTGTCATTAGCTCATAGGAAGCCGCCTGCCTGCCTCTGCATTTCTCTCTGCTTATGTTCTGAAGTACCTTGTCTGCTCAAGCACTGAGGTTAGCTTCTGCTTCCTGCGGAGATTTATGGCCCAATAGCCTTAGGAATAAAAGTCCTGCTGGCAGTGAGCCCTAGAGAGGCAATGGCGTTTGCAGAGAATAGCTGGGGGGGGGGGGGGGCGGGGGAGGGGGAAGGGTGTGTGTGTGGGGGGGGTAATTGCTGGCAGCTGTTTGCCCCAGGGCTGCCAGCCATAAAATTTAACCCTTAATTAGCCAGGTATTTTATGGGGGGAGAGACCTTGCTTGATCTGAGACAAGTGTTCGCCATAGTCCTTTAATAGAGGACTGTGTATCTGTCATTACCCATTTTTTAAATCTTTGCTGCCACTGCAGCAGTAACCAACCATTTCACCTGTTAAGACTTGAATGGTGGTGAGCACTGGTATTAAGTACTGTTAAGCAATGTCGACCATATTTCCTTGAAACTTCCTTTGTTAGCTTCAACCGAACCTCATCAGCACTTCCTGAGGAGTTAGCATCTGGAGCTTTATGCAGCAATCCAACGTTGCATCAATCTTGGGAGAAAAGACAGGTTGCCTTGCCTTGAGAACTGAAGGCAAGGTTCTATTGTCCTTGGGTATTTCAGGAGGCAGAACAAAAGGATAAAGGGCACAGTGCCAAGATTGAGTAAGAGTACGCACTGCCCTTTGTTGAGTGTGAACCTCAGCCAGAGCCATGGTCCTGGGAACAGGATTTATTTGTTCAATGAATAAGTGAAAGCGCAAGAAAGGAAATTGCTCAATGCTAACATGGTGAATAAATGAGGATCTCCATCAAAACTAAGCCAATAAGGTCAAGTTACCTCATCAGTCCTATGCAGTGCAATGCTCTTATCTCCCATGGAGCCATCACAGTCAGAGTTGACTTAATGGACCAAACTTCAGATTCATTTCAACTGTAACCATCTATTATGAACATGACAAAAGCACTGAGGCCTGTAAATTAAAGGAACACATACAGGCTTTCTGGAGAGATAGCTTAGTGTTTAACAGAACTTGTTGCTCTTGCAAAAGAAGCTAGATTTGGTTGCCAGCAGCCCCTGGTGGCTAACGGCCTGTCACTCCAGTTTCGGGGAAGCCCATGCTTTTGGTGCACTCAAACTCATGCAGACATGCATTTTTTAAAAAATCTTAAACCAAGCAAGTCGTGAATTCAACTGGGAAGAAGTCTACCTGGCTGACAGATAATATGAGCATTCAGTGCTATGGCAGGCACACAGTGTCTTGTATAGTGTTAATGCCTATGTTCCTACAGTGTTGCTTAGCTTCCGAGCCCTTCCCAGCGCCCCCCCCCCCCCACAACTCACTAGCTTTTGGAACCATCACTGGCTTTCTTCTTTTTTTTTTTTTCCTTATCTTTCCGTTTCTAGGATTTTCTTGTCTTTTTAATAGAGGAAATATTATTGAAGTGTGAATTATGACCTTTCCCTGGTTCTGCACAGAGACGTGATCTCTGTTAGTCCTGGAAAACAGCTACTGAGAAATGTGGCTTTCAAGAACTCTGTGCTGTTGCTTGGAAACGTTTTCTGTTAGTCCAGGAAGGAACCTTGGCTGAGTTCAAGGGACTTTGGCTACTGTCTTTCTCAGCTGCCTCAAAACTCCTAGTGAATTATAAAGTAAGATTTGGGAGGGATATAGGAAGATACTTAGGTCCTATAGTGAATTTTTTCCATTGTGCACGACGTGTGTGTGTGTGTGTGTGTGTGTGTGTGTGTGTGTGTGTGTGACATGTATGTGCACCCATGTACGCATATGCAGAGGTCATAGTAAGAAGTCTGGTGTCCTCTACTGCTCTCCGCTCTATTCCCTTGAGTCAGGCTTCTCACTAATTCTGGGACTCACTGTTGGCTCTTGTTCGTTTGTTGTTGTTTCCATTTTTGTTCACAAAAGCCCCCAGTGGAACACTCCCCTTCCCCCCCCCCCCATTTCCACCCCTATACCTATCTCCAGCACTGGAGTGATAGTCACAAGTGGCTATGCCCAGGATTCTATATGAGTTCTGGGTATCCAAACTCAGGGCTCTCTTACCTACTAAGTCATCCCTATTATCCCCCATTCTGCTATAAATCTTAATTTTATTCATCAGGTCCTTAATTTTTTTTAATCCTGTCACCTGTGAGAAATAAAGTCACTTTTGTACAATGGTTTTTTAAAGCTTTTTACGATTTAAACATCATTTTCCTTGAAAATCTTAACCTTCTCTCCTTGAACTAAACATGTGTCTAGCATGTGCCTTCATCTTTGAAGAACCTTGTCTTTGAAGCTTTCCAGTATTACAGAGCAAAGTTCTAATGGTACCTGCCTTTCTGGGTCTTTCCATATCACAGTCATTTTCACATTTTATTGGTTTCACTAGACTGAAAAATCATAGAGCCATGGTTATCAACCTGGGGGGTTGTGACCCCTTTTGCGAACCTCTACCTCCGAAAATATTTACATTACTATTCATAACAGCAGCAAAATTACAGTTATGAAGTAGCAACAAAGATAATTTTATGGACGGGGTCACCACAACAAGAGGAAATATTTTAAAGGGCCGCAGTGTTTTAGGAAGGTTGAGGACCACTGTCCTAGAGACCGAGACCTGGACACTAAGGTTTTGCTTGACTAAATTAAAGACTATGGAATAAGTTAATAAAGAACGGAAATGACAGCTGGGCAGAGGCGGCACACTTTTAATCCCAACACTCGGTAGGCAGGGCCAGTGTGATCTCTGAGTTCAAGGCCAGCCTGGTCTACACAGTGAGCTCCAGGACACATGGAGATACCCTGCCTCAAAAACCAAAAAAAAAAAAAAAAAAAAAAAAAACCAAGGAAGGAAGGAAGGAAGGAAGGAAAAAAAGACAGTGAATAAGAAACAGAAGGTAATTTATATTCATTTACCTGCTACACGGGGCTGGAGATAAAAACATACACTGCTTTCCAGAGGGCCTGTGTTTGGTTTCCAGCACCCACACAGTGGCTTATGATTGTTTGTAACTCTAGTTCCCCAAGGGATCCAAAGCCCACTTCTAGCTTCTGTGGGTGCCTATATGAATGTGGTGCCCATACATACATCCAAGCCAAAACATTCATACATATAAAATAAGAGTAAATAAATCTTTAGAAAACAACTGCTACATGTAAGGGACTGCGCTAGGAACATTCTAGAATCTAATCTGTACAGTCTTAATGTAAGCTGCTCAACCGCTGAGTCAGGATTCACACATTTACAGGTTATTAAGTGAGCTTCAGGGTAGAACAACTCACTTAGACTAATTCAGGCTGAGATTAACATCTCTGTCCTTTGTGATGTCCAAATCCTAGGCTCTCAGCACCCAGCCAGGCAGCCCCAGTGGAGGCAAATGATACAGCTGAAGATATGGGTTGCTATTAGTAGGCACCATGAACTTAAGAGGCAAGGAAAAACAGGTAGGAGACTGTGCAGTAATTCATCTGTGAGGCAGTGAAGGAGAAGTAGGAGCAATAAGTAAAGGACCAGTAAAGTGTGACGGGCATTGTCTAGGAGGTGCCAGATGGGAGAGCAGAGCAAATGAAAGCAGATCGTAGACCCTATCTACATCGCCCAGGGCATGCTTGCTTTTAGCTATGGCTTAATCTGGGCTGGCTAGTGGCTCGGAGACCTGTCCATTAAGAGTAGGGTACCATCCTCAGACAGGATTCCCTCAACAACATTAGTGGCTCTCTGGTTTTGTCACTGGATCTGTGACCCAAAAGCGTGTTGAACAGGAAACAAAAAGACTCGGACCTTACAGAAAAGTCCTTTGTGGTTAACCTCTGTTTGAGATACGATACAATCTGGCCACGGTATTTCCACCCAGCATTATGTAGACTACAGAGATAATAGGCAGGTTGCCAGCCTGCTGGTTTCTTCACCAGACAAATCCATCACGTATGTAAGGGATATTGACAACTCTACAGAACAAACAGCTAGCTCCACAGTTCCACAAAAACATTGAGACTAGGGTGCTTTTAGCAAGCTCCGATGTCCAGATATTATAATGCACAGAAAATCGGTGTGTGTATATGTGTGTGTGTGTGTGTGTGTGTGTGTGTGTGTGTGTGTGTGTGTGTTTAATATGTGTACATATGAATGCTGATTGTGAGTTTGCTTAGAGAATATGTCAGGACTTCCATTCATATGGAAGCCATAACTCCACATTTCACTGAGCATATGGAAGGAAAATATCTTTTCGCAGGATGTAATTCTAGAAGATAGGTCAACTGGGAAATCACTTTGGAATTTGAAACCATGATGGGGGGGAGGGGCAGGCAGAGGCTATGGGATAAATGTCATATATGCATTATGGGGATCTAAAACTCTTTGCCTCTCTTCTGTTGTGAATGTTTGTCAAACCACATGTTCATTCATCTGTTTCTCATTAGTTTTGTTTTGTTCTCATTTAAATACACACAAACACACATAAAACTACGCAACTTTAATGAAGAGAAATTCTGTTTTCTTTTGAAGTTTCTTTGATGGTGAGGTTTGCAGGAAGCTCTGAATTAAAAGACATACAAGTTAGAGAGTTCTCACTAGAGTTTAGAATTAAATGTGGTTCTGATTGTCCCTTTGTGTTATTGTTTCTTTCTTTCTTTTTTTTTTCAAGTATGTTTCTCCAGTCTTTTGATTCTCCTTGTGAAACCACATAGGGAAAAGTTCAGTCTTGAAACAGTAAAGGCAATTATCTTTTCTTTTTAAAACAAACAAACAAAAAAATTCATCAGAAAACTCTCACGGATAATATCCAAACAGATACTGTAGTTTGGCAGGTGCTAGGATCAGGCCTTCGTCTTGTCTTAGCCACTGAAAAGCTGTCTGGGCATAGTGCCCTATGCTTTTCTAACCCATACTGGCTTATAGCTTTGAACAGTCTTTATGAATGATCTGGGTAAGTTCAGAAGATGGGGCATTCCTCAAAATACTAGCTTTTCCAGCAGCTAGCCTTTCAAAGTCAAATAATGCAGTAGAAAATATTTCATTGCACATTCTGAACTGACTTCCATGTAAAGCGCAACTTGGATTTCCATATAGAACATGTTGCTTCATGCTTTTCTCCACATAATCTCTCACTTGATCTTCAAGAATTTGTATCTCTTTTTACTTATTATGAAAGAAGGATTAACACATTCTGACCCCGGGTAGACAACTAAAAATGGATGTCACGTAATAGACACCTTCTCTATGGCAACATATCCTATCACATTCGGATCATATGAGCAAGCAGAGGTAGTAAATTCATCTATTCCACTTTGTCTATTTCTGAGGGCATGTATATTTCATTTTGCTTCAGAGTTAGAAGACGGTGAGGCAAATAGAGGTTAAAAAAAAGTGATTTTCACATAAAATAAGATCAATCCTCGGGATGGATTTCATAGCATGATCCTGGAAATCCTAGGTAGTCCAAGAATAATCCATTGACTTCATTTCTGATTTTCCCTCCCTTTTCTGGAATGCCACCAGGGATAAGTGATATATTACTTCATAAAATAGCTTATACAACAAGTTCACTACTTATTATAATATCCACACTATCCCCGTCCGTGCCCCCATAGCCTCTGAGCAGGCTGCTTCCAGTAGATTATGAATCTTAACAGGTGTTCTTGCTAGCTCTTCTTTCTCTGTAACAGTGATGTATTCTCCGCACTGCAGCGCATGATCTTCTTAAAATGGTGGAAGATTCATAGACTCTAAAGAGAAGCCAGGGCATAAGTCATCTTTTAAAAAATGAGATAAAGGAAGTTAAAGTCCTCTAAGGTACATTCTGGTACACATAAACTCTCAATGCATCGCATGTCTAAGCCCCGTGTTCTTCTAACTTGCCAGGCCCCTTCTTAGACACTCTCCCCTGACCACATGGCTCTTCTTGTCCTTCCAGCATGCCGCTCCATTTCTATAGCACGACCTTTGTCCAAGCTCCCTCTGGTTGAAAGGCCCTTCCCCTATATCCCTGTTCCATGCCCTCGGTTATGGCCATGTTCAAGCCCTTCAGGCTGTCCTAAGGTGAATCCCTTCTCCCACTGAGTCACTCACAAATACTTCAACTACTTTATCCTTCTCTGCAGCTCCCGATCAGCGCCTCCCATCTGATGATAGCTGGGGCCTCACAAGAAGCCCTTTCTTCCTCAGGGCTGACTCATCAACGTAGAAAGTTCAACTGCTAATGTGCTGTGGACCTTAAGAGTTCACTTCCAACCATTTCTTCAGTCATCATCAAGACCTTTTAAGGACCAGGGGTTGAAAGATCCTTTTCAATCTAGGGATGAACCTACCAAGAAGGACCATGAGAATATGCTGGTTGTTTAGGATGACTTTAAGGACAGGTCAGTTCTAATTGTGTGGCCGGAGGAGGGGCTACTCACAGAGGGCGCTGAAGAGCATACGGAGTGGCTCTTGTGGACCTGCAGCATGAAAGGCATGGGTTATTCTGAGAATCGATGCTGAAGTCAAGTTTCTCTTCCTTTGCATCTTTGGCTGCATCTGGCCCTGGGTGAGGACTGAACTGAGCTGCCACCTAAATAAAAAAGCCCAGGTCTGACTCACAGCTAGAAACCATTTCATTTATAGTACTTAAATAATAAACCTCATCCATTTAGAAAGACCTAGCTATGCCAGCTGCGATGGCTGACACCTGTAATCACTGCACTTGTTTGGCGGAGACAGTAGTAATGGCTCAAGTTTGAGGTCAAGTTTGGGCTACGTAGTGAGTTTCAGGTATACTGGGACTCCAGGAAGAGATTCTGCTTTTAAATAAATAAATAGACCTTACTAAAGGTTTATGATGTGGTCTGCAGATAACTGGCGGTATCATAGTTTGACAGTATATAAAACTAGATTCTAGACAAATAATCCCGCCGCAGTCCATGTGGAGTACAGCCCAAGGCACTCCAACCCTAGTACCCTGAGCTCTGTTAAACACACTGGACTTTTTTTTTCTCCCTTTCACTTGCAAGTATATCTGCATTAAATAAAATTCAGAGAGTTGGCCTAGAGGATTTCCGGTGGGTTTCCCCACTTTGGATTGCATGACATCAGTTGAGTTTCAGCATTCTTGGAGACTCAAGAAGTCATGGTGGGAGGCAGGTAGAAAAGAAGCAGTGATGACTACAAAATATCCGCCCAGAACAGGCTTGTGGACCATCTGCAGAGTAGAGGCTGGGGCGTGGTCCTAGTGCCCCATCTGCATGGTGAGGGGATGCTTTAGTTCTAGTGAATAAACATTATGCAGAGCTTTGGAGGGGGACAATATTTTGAGTGGGATCTACAGATCCCCACAAATAACCTCTTGTGCCATTTCTGGGGAAATTTCCAGGAGACTAGTATAGTTTATTCCTCTAGTTCTGTACTCCCAAAATCTCTAGAACTTTCTTTCAGCATTATAAAATTAAGGAGCACATCCTTAACATTTGAACGTTATTATAATGACTATTAAAGATTATGCTTTTGGCCACGTCTTGTGGAAGAAGGCTGTAGTCCTAGCTATTGGAGAGGCTGAGGCCGCATGATCGGAAGTTCCAGGCTAGTCTATGCCACATAGTGAGACACTACCTAAAAATAAAAAGTGAATCAGTAGCTGAGACTGTAGCTCAAGGCTACAGCTCTTCCCTAGTATGGGTAAAGCTCCATGTTCTATCCTTAATACTGGTAAAGTCCTTAACAATAAGACTATGTAGTATTTCTTAAGATTTGGTCAAGGAATTGACTAGATGTTTGTTTGTTTGTTTGTTTGTTTATAATTCATAGGATCTCTCTGTGTTATCCATGCTGGCCTTGAATCTCTGGACACAAAGAACCCTGCTTCTCAGCCATCTAAGTATCTGGGGCTACAAGCATACGACACTGCCAAGTTCTTAATTTTTTTTAGAAGACAGTGTTGTTTAAATGTCCTCCATAGGTTTGTATATTTGAACATTTTTCCCCAGTTGGTGGCGCTGTGTGGACAGGCTGCCTTGCTGGGGGAAGTGTGTCACTGGAGGTGGGCTTTGATGGTTTATAGCCCTGTCCTGCTTCTTGTGTGCTAGTGTGACCAGCTAACTTCCTGCTCTGGCCAGCATCCTTCTTCTCCATGATGTGTTACCCCCTTCTGGTGTTGTAAGATAAAATAAGTTCTTTGAGCTGCCTTCAGTGGTGGCATTTTATCAGAGCAACAGAAAAGTAACTCAACCAAGACAGCAGTACAAGTAACACTATTAACTAGGACAGCACTACAAGTAACAACAACAACAACAACAACAGCAGCAGCAGCAGCAGCAATAACAACAACACTCTCTAATGCAAAAATGAGATAATTACTAGTATTAGAAAATGAATTGCCCTGTTCTGGTAATAAGCAGGTCACCATTTCTGATAATTATATTAGAGGCAATTTTAAACACTAGATATCTATTAATAGTAACTTAGTGCTTTATCAACAACTAATTACACTCACTTACTCTAATTGGTTGCCATGGTAGTAAATGGAGATACATAGAAATGTTTATATCTGTCAGATTTATTCTTAGCTCTTGAAACATAATTTCATTTTAGGTAGTAAGTCATTATTATGCAGTACTATAAGGTGTTTAGAATAATAATGACTGTTAGTAATGAAAAGATTTGCAAATATGCACAGATACATTTACAACTGAATATTTATAATAACAATATTCATGTTTATTACTGATAAAAATGTCCTTAGCGAATCTGACAGCCAAAAATGAAAATTTTATTCTTTATAATCACTCTGCTGGTAGATCATCTATTGAGTAAGCTCTGGGCATTTATTCACCCTGAGAAAGTAATTGGCAGATTGGGAGAGGCCTCAAAATTTTAACAGAAGTCTGTGAGCAGAGGAATTGTGGGAGAAAGTCAGGGAGAAATGGCAGCTGCACCCTGCTGAGTGCTACGCAGGTGATGTGGAACTTCACTCCAGGTGTTTTTATTGAGGTTCTTTCAGTCCATGTTTCCGGGACACGCCCTCGGTTGCCTAAGTATTTAGCAATTTTCAGATTGCTCACGTGATTAAAGAAGTCTCACGAAAGTCAATTCGGCAGAGTAGAGAATAGAAGCCCCTGAAATTCATTATATTATATAGAATAATATATAGAACACAATTAATTACATATTACTCTTTCATGCTGTGATTTTTTTCCTATAAAATGTAGCATAATAAACAGGATGAGGATATTAACTGTTTTTACATAGCTGACACATTTACCTTTGGATAATAGAATTCTATTTGTTCAAAGCACGTAATAACATCATTGCTACTTTTACTTGATGGCTAGTTATTAATTAAGAATAGTAGTATTTCTGCTGTAATAAAAATCTTTCATTTCAGCAGCTTAACAATACAAAGGGCTATTTTTTTTTAACTTCCTGGAATAAGTGTTGACATGTTCTGGTTGCTTTGGCCTTAGTAACCTCCACATTAGACTGAGAATGTGGAGGTTATCTTGGAGGTTGTGTTCCAGGTGTGTGTTGCTTTCGTTGTCGGCCCATTAACCAGAACCAGTAGGGGAGCCCCGCCTTGATACAGCCATGCTAGGAAATACAGTCTGTTGTACCTAGGAGAAAACTGACTTGGTTTGGACAACACATTGCATTGTTTCAGCCCTTCTCTTTTTTAATGTGAGTCCATTTTGAACAAGTTCAAGAAAAGGGACCTAAAAGAAAAAAACTTTCATCTATCTACATTTTTGTTTTATACCTCAAATCAGCATGGCCCCGAAGGCTATGACTATTGGCAAACCCAAGTCCTTCTGATTGAAATGGTTCAGAAATGAATGCATGGCATCAGATAGAAACTAAGATTGCATAGGTGGAGAAGATGTGGCCAAGGAGGGAAATTACAGATCCTTCTGCACTGTAGGGATTGTTGGGGAATCTGGAGATAGTCTCCAGCAATGGCTCCGGACGGCTTCCTGAGTCCTCACATTCTTTCCTACTTAGTTTGAACTGCCTTACAATTTACTTGATTTCTTCCACTCTTGAAATGGATTAAACACCTTCTAAGATGCAACCTTAAAAGCTAGAAAAGAGTAAAGCAAATAAAAATCCAAAGTACAGCTGGAAACATTTACATTAGAAGTCAATAAAAATTAGAGACAGGGAAAACAAATATAGAAAAATGAAAGAGGGATTGGAGAGATGGCTCAGTAGTCAGGAGCCCTTGCCATGCTTCCTGGGGGCCTGAGTTCGAATCCACATCCAGTGACTCACAACTGACTGTAACATCAACTCCTGGGGCATCTGATACCCGTTGTGAACCTTTGATAGCCTTTGTGAGCACTTATGTACATGCGATATATATATAGACACATATGCATATACAATTGAATAAGTTAAATCTTTGGAAAAGTGTAAAAGAGAAAAAAAAATTAAAGGAAACCAGATAATTGGCTCTTTGAAAGATCAATAAACTTGATGGGCCGCTGGCCAAACCAATGAAAAATTAGAAGACATGGTCAGAATCAATATCACAACCCATGAAGACATTAAAATTATAAAAGTTAAATACCGTGAAATACTTTATCTTAATAATTTAAGCCATATAAATGGAATGAGAAATCTTTGGAAATCCACTCAAGAAGATATAAAATATATGTGTGCATATTGATAATGTTCACACTTCATTATGACAAGCCTATCAAAAATGCCCATCTATTTTTAAGATACTTTTTATACTGGTCCAATACTTAATTTTGTACATTTTGGGGTGTTTTTTTTTTTTTGCAAATAATAATTAGGTGAATTACATGAATTGATTTTTAAGTTCTAAATCAATGTATGTTAATATGAGGAACTCCATTTGTCATGACACAGTATTATTAGTTTGCTTGGCAGATATGACAAAATATCAGACCAAGTGGCTTAAATGATGACATTTATTTGCTTATATTTTGGATGCTAAGTGTCTCACCAAGATCAAAGTGTGTCTTAGGCATTTTATGACAACATGAGTCCTATTGGATTGGGGACCTAACTTTACAACTTCATTTAGTCTTAATTAACCCTTTAAAGCCCCTCTTTCCAAATTCACTCATGTGGGTTAGACTTCAACAAATATGTGTTTTATCTAAGAGGTTACAAGAACATACACTATAATTATGTATTTTATTTGAAGCTGGATTCACTTAGCTAATTATTTGCACTATATCAAATTTTGTAATACATACTGGTCTACAATTTCTTTTCTTTTACTGTATTTGTCTGGTTTGGGTACCAGAGAAATTCTGTGCTTACAAAATTAATTGCGAAATATTTTTCCAGTTGCTTTCTAAAAAATGTTCTTAAAGAATTAGTATTACTTTTCCCAGTCATGCAGTTTTCTTGAAAGTATTTAAAATTTGAAACTTATTTCCTTAAAAAAAAAAGTCTGAACACACACACACATGCGTGCACACATAAACACAGGGCTAAGCATATACATACACTATTGATAGTATTCACTAAACTTATGTTTTTAGAAGTACTGAAACCAAAGTAATTCTTAAACAAATATTATGCTTGTGTCCAAAATAAGGAGAGAGAATTCATTCATTGTTTGCAGACATTTATTGACTGACTCTTATGTTCTGTGTTCTAGGTACTTTAGTGCTTTAGTGCTTTAATGTTGTATATGTGTATATATATAGTATATATTGTGATATAGTATGTGGTTTTTATGGTGGGTCAGCATTGTGGATGGTGAAAGTATTCTCTTATAGAAGGCACCCAGTACCCCATGCCCCTTTGTTGTCAGTCTGCTACCTCTTAATGTAAAACTTACTAATGTATTGTGTGAGGCACTCTGGAAAACATGGTTGTGTATCACCCCATCACCCTGATTGTTTCCGTTTTCCCCTTAAACATTCCATAGTCCTACGTAGTCAGGCCACTCCCTCAATAAAGAGACATGTTTATGGAGCACACTGCAAGGGAGCAGAGCGAGACTGCGTGCTGTGGTCCAGTGAACTATAGCTACTTACGCAGAAGCTCCTGTCTTTTTGCCTCCCAAAGTGAAACGAAACAGTTCTAATCGGTCAGTGGTTGACTCTGGGTAGGTCCGAGGTTCCCATGACAGCAGTGTTGTAGCCAGAGGTACATCTTGCTTAAATTTGACTCATTGAGTGTTAAGATGGCGCCCTTGAGCAGACTGTTCAGCATGTTACTGCCATAGTGCCCTTAGACATACACCACCCGCCTCCCTGCCCAACACACACACACTTTTGCCTTCTGAAGAGCTCCATTTAGTCTGGTTGTTGTTGTTGTTGTTGTCATTTGTTTGTTTGTTTTGTTTTGTTTTGTTTTGTTTGCGGAGGGAGTGTGACAAATTAGAATGTTTAGAGATTTGCCAAAGAGTTGACAAAAACATGTTCCTCATGAAATGAAAACTTTTTCCTTTTTCCCTTTCTTTCTTTCTTTCTTTCTTTCTTTCTTTCTTTCAATAGCATCTCACTATATAGCTCCAGCTGGCCTGGAACTCACTACATAGAACACATTGACTCGAGACTCACAGAGATCAGCTTATGTCTGTCTTCCAAGTGCTGGGATCAAAGACATGAATTACTACACCCTGAAAATCAGTGATAGCTTTTAATTGAGAGGTCTTTAAATCCTAGAGTGGTGGAATTTGCTAATCAGGGCAGCTCATGTTTCCCATTCCTAGAGAAGGCAATAAAAATCCTAAGAAAGGGCAAATGAAAACTGTGTCTCCAGTCACACAGTGCTTCTGACTTTTTAAAAAAATTTTATTTTATTAATTTATTCATATTACATCTCAATGGTTATCCCCTCCCTTGTATCCTCCCATTCCTCCCTCCCTCTCATTTTCCCCTTACTCCCCTCCCTGATGACTGTGACTGAGGGGACTTCCTCCCCCTGTATATGCTCATAGGGTATCAAGTGTGGAATCTTCCCATGCCAAAGTAGTCTTCAGTTATATGAGGATACCAAATGTGTGGCCTACAATCTGATGCTAATACCACCTACCTGCAATTAGTTACCATATCTCCCAATTAAAATCCTCAGTCCCTTAAGGCTGGAACCACTTCAACTGCCAACAGTAAGCCCCAGGCTGGAACCTCTTCTGCTGCCTGGCTGACTGTGACTCAGTTCTGATTATTTGCTAGAATAGCCTGGGGAACTCAGTAAGGCACTGTAGTGAAGGCCGCACCTCAAGAAGAGCCAAAGGGAAGAGATGCATGGGCGAGGCAGTGGTGGTGGTGATGGTGGTGGTACTTGATACCAAGTACCAAGTCCACACCCCCATAAGACACAGTGTGTACACACCTCAGCATCATCAAAGCTCTGCCTTCAATAGTTTTGTTTTTGAAATTTCATTTTGAAAAGGCTATTTTCCCTGCAGGTGTATCTATTCACATAGACTTACTTGTAGGCCAACAATAGGCATTCGATCCCCTGGAACTGGATGCAGATGGTGGTGAGCTATCATGCAGGTACTGGAAATCAAACCCTACATCTTCTGGGAGAGCATCCAGTGCTCTGAACTGCTAAGTCATTTTACAGCAGCTTTTTTTTTTAATTAAAAAAAAAATGCATGCCTCAGGGCTGTTCTTCTAGAGGATCTGGGTTCAAATACCAGCATTCACATGGCAGCTTACAACTGTCTGTAACTCCAAAGTCCAACACTTTACACAGACAGTCATACTGGCAAAACACCAATATACATAAAAATGAAAAATAATGCATGCCTCTGTGTGTGTGTGTGTGTGTGTGTGTGTGTGTGTGTGTGTGTGTGAGTTGCCATGGGACATAAAGAGCTTTGAGGAACTGCTTCTCACCTTGCACCACACCACCGCACCCGTCCCCTGAGCTAGCCAGTGCGATCCTGTTTTAAGAGTTTTTACTGAGACCAATCTCTACTTCTTTCTCCATTCCCTCAAGCCAGCCCTTTTTGAGGACCGTCCTCCACCTGACGTTGTCTAGGGGACCCACCTTAATTCCCCCACCTTAATTTACCTTAGGTGGACTTAAAGGGACTCCTTTATGAGTAACAGGTGCTTTTCCCCTCTGAAATTCCCACAGATTTTAAGGCCTTCCACCAGGAACCAGGACGGGGCCTCTGCTCCCCGATAAAGTCCTCGCTGTGTCCTCTGATCAGTCACCCCAGAGCAGTTGCACCGCTCTGCTGCCCTTCTCCTTGGAAACATTCCAAGGAACTCGTATACTTTAAATACACACAGGAATAGGTGATTTCCATAGTTCAATTCTACTTTGGGAAAAATTTTAAAGTAAAATATTGATTTTAGTAAAGAGATGTTTTTCTATGGAATCCCCCTTGAATACCAATTAGTGCTTTTGAAACCACTGCTCTTCATTCGTTGAATAGTTCTGGAAAAGTGGTTTGTGGTTGGAGGGGAACAGGGATTTTTTTTTTCCTCGAATGTTTTCAGGAATTGGTTTGATGGTGACACATTTTCTGACAGAGTGGAAGGATACAGGTAAAATAAGAAATAGCAGGCTGTCAAGAAGAGACTTGATACCCTATGAGCATATAAAGGGGGAGGAAGTCCCCCTCAGTCACAGTCATAGGGGAGGGGAGTAAGGGGAAAATGGGAGGGAGGGAAGAATGGGAGGATACAAGGGATGGGATAACCATTGAGATGTAAAATTGTAAGTGTACTCGTGCACCTATGCTAATATTTGCCTTTTGTTTTTAAGGTTGGTATATAGTACCTATAGGCCTCAACTTACTCTGGGGTTACATCCCAATAGGCCAGTCCTAAATTGAGACTATCCTAACTCAGCTAGGTGTGGTGGTGTATGCTTTTAGTCTCAGCCAGCTTGGTGGTTCAGTCTCTGTGAGCCCCCATGTTCCCAGGTTAGTTGGCTCTGTGTGTCCTTGGTCCGTCCAGCTCCTCAGTCCTTCCTTTAACTCTTCCAGAAGGCTCCCTGAGTTCCACCTAAGGTTTGGCCTTGGATCTCAGCATCTGTTTCTATTATGTGCTCGATGAAGCCTCTCAGATGACAGTTATGCTCGGTGCCTGTCTGGAAGGATAGCAGAGTATCCTTAATAGTGTCAGGGGTTGGGTCTCTCCGTCATAAGTGGATATTAGCTATATTGTACAGGATAACCAAGCTACAGCACACAGATCCAAATAAACTAAGCACTAAGGCGGGCTCAAGGGAGGATGCTTGAATCCCACTAAGAAGGGGAAACAAAATAGACATCGAAGTGGAGGGGGAGGGGGAACTGGGTGAAAGCGGGGATAGAGAGGAGACGGGGGTGGGGGTGGGGGGGTGGGGGGTGGGGGTGGGGGTGGGGGTGGGGGTGGGTGGCTGTGGAATCAGGTTCAAGGACACCAGGGATGGGGGTAAGGGCTCTAGGAGAGAGAAAGGAAAGTGGGGTTAGGCATCTCTAGGACAAACTGGAGACCTCGGATGGGAGAGGCCCCTAGGAAGATATGGGGGTGACCCTAGCTTTGACTCCTAGCAGCAGAGCAGGGAATACTGAGACTGAAGTGACCACATCCTGTAGCCAGGCAGAACTTCCAGTGGAAGGAGGGGAACCCTACCCTACTCACAAACCCCTCGACCCAAAATTTGTCTTGCCTATAAGATGTGCAGGGATAAAAGATGGAACAGGGATTAAGGAAATGGCCAACCAATGACTGGCCCAACTTGAGACCCACTTCATGTTTGAGACTCTGTTTAAACAATAACAAAATAATGTTAAGGAACATAAAAATACAGTGAATACACCAAGCCTACCAAACAGCTTAGCAGCTCCGTGTGCTGCAGCTGTCATTAGCATGTTCTTTGTTTGTTTTGAGATTTGCTTTATAGCTCTGACTGGCCTTGAACTCCCGACGCTCCTACCTCCATCTCCAAGTGCTGGGTGGGATCAAGGGCCATCCTAAACTTGTGGCTAATTGGGAGACAGCCTGTGTTGCCAGGTATTTATTCCATCACATATTGATAATCAGGGAAATAGGTGTTTGTTTGTTTGTTTTTACAGCTTTAAAGTACAGTTTCCACTGTTTGTACTGTTTATGTATCATGATCATCAAGTTAAAGAATAGAAGTGAGTTGTCAGTTGAAGTCAGTTGAAGGGGACTGAACTGAACTAAAAAGCTGTACAGTCTTGACAAATAAGCAGTGTGATCTTGTGCAACCTCTGGACCAAGCTTTCACCTGCCACTTTTTTTTTTCATTGCCTTTCTCTGGGCCCAGCTGTCTCTGAGACTAAGTGTCTAATAGACCGAACTGACGGACACGGTCCAGGTCTGCTCTCTAAGTAGTATAGCCATTAACTACCTGTGGCTATAGCACCTGGGAAATGTACTGTGGAGCCAAAAAAACAAAACAAAACAAAACAAAAATGAACAAAACAAAAGAATCAATAAGACCAATTGAGTTTTTAAACTAAATTTTCTTTTAATTCATTGAAATTTAATTGACCACTTGAGGCTATTGAAGTGGACATGACAGGGGAGTTGAGTAGGAGAAATGAAAACCCAGTATTCTCAATGTGGGTGTGATAGATTGGGCCAAATGCAGGGGTGTGACATACGGCTGTTTCCGAACCGCCACCTTTAAGCATATGACCATAAATGAACACTTTTTAAAACGAGCTCTTTTGTTCCCAGGCTGACCTAAGCCAGCACTACCTTCTACATGGATTGTTTCAATGGCTTCCTCATTCACCTCCCTGCTTCCAGCACACCCCATAGGGGGAGCCTGGAAGACAACAACAACAACAACAACAACAACAACAACAAAAAAATGAGGCGGGTGGGACAGGGAGAGAAAAATCAGATTATACTGATCCTTTGCGTGAAATATTCCAGGGGAAGTTAAAAGCCTAGATCCCCTACAACAGCCGGTCAGATCCTTCCTGCCACACCTCCTCTTTCTGCCTTACGTGGCCCTGGGCACGCTGATAGGTTTGCCATGCTGAGCGCACCAGGGAAGCCCCCCCAGGAATTCAGCATTTAGATACTCACATATTGGCAAGGTTTTCGGACCTCACCAGCCTTAGGCCCTTATTCAGATTTCACCGGCTCAGTGAATTCTTCCTCGAAAACTCTGGTCACCTACCACTAACTCACTAACCCGGACCCCGACTCCTTACCCTTTTCATGTGCTTAACTTTCTTCTAAAGCCAGCGTTATGTAGCATCCCTTACCTCACTTGATTGCTGTTTCCTCAAGTTCCTTTAGGCTGTAAGCTCCTCTCGAGGGGAGAGATGTTTTGTGTACTGCTGTAGTCAATTAAGTGTACCTAGCACATAATACACGTGCGATAAACATCACGTGATATCCATATAAGGGATAATAATAATAAAAAAAAATAAGTGGAGGCGAGATGTGTTGGTGTACACCCGTAATCGTACACTCACCTGCCGAAGCGAGAGACTCACAAGCGTGAGATAACCCGAGTATACAGCAAGACTATGCCGTAAGCGGAGCATGCGTATTATTACTGTTTTTCTTACCACACTTAGGTTAAGTTATGTGGGTCATAGGGAAAGGGGAATTGAGCATGCTTGCCACTTCGGATCGCCCTCTGATCTAACATTTTTGAATTCCACGAGTCAGGCAGCTGTCTCCTCTTTTCCCATGTCTCCCGCTGCGCACGTGAACCACATTCTTGAACTTTGTTTCTTATTTCTCATTCCTCGTATCCGTCCGGCACTCACTCCACATTCAGCAGGTTTGTGGTGAATCTGGCTCGGATGTGTCTTTTCGGTATCGTTTCGGGCTGTTGAAATTCAAGCACAACACAATTTTAGGTAATGTTGAATGGTTCTCCCTTGGGTGGTGAACACTTCACGCCAACACTTGTTTGCTAAGGCACTGTTATGGGCAGGTGCCAAGAGCCGGAGAGAGAAAGGGCACAAGCAGCCCCTTGCTCTGCGCGTTGTTGGTTTGCAGTTGGTGTGTGACTCACCACGTGTCCCAGCGAAACATTGACGCCTGTGCAGAAGGCCTTCTGATTCTGTAGACTAATACTGTGTGTGGTTAGTAGCAGTGACCTCTTTCTTTGCATGCGTCTTCTGAGAGTCTTGGGTTGCTAACTAACCCAAAATAAATTAACAAATAAAAGAAAGAAGACTGAGCCACAGAACCACAATGAGCAAATGTTTAAATGTCTTACATTTATTACACAAAATAATTCACACTTATGAGCTGACAAAGCCTGTAACAGAGAAAATGAAAATAAACCAATGAGTAGTGCCTGAATCCTGGGGCTCACATGTTGCATGCAACCTTTCATATTTAGTTTTTTTTCTGTGCATTCCTTTCTGTACTATACATTAGTTGGTTACCTTGGCTTTTACCTGAGATAAAGAATGTGCCTTGTGATTCTCGGAGAGAGAAATATCTATGGACTTTGACATTCATATACTAAGTATTCAGACTTACTTGGTTCAAGAGTGTTTTGTTTAGTCTTAGATTAACACCCTCTAATTCTGATTATGTTCTAATTTGAATACGTCACTTGATTCAAATTTTATATATTGTTCTTTTGAGGTTAAATTTATATCCAGAGCAGTGAACAGCTGTTAAGAATAAAATTTGATGTTTTGATTAATATGACATCGCCCAAGTAGAATATTTGCATACTCCTAGACAGTTCTCTTCATTTCTAATTAAAAAAGAACATTTCCACTAATCACTGCACATGGAAACTTTGAAATCCTGTGAAAGAAACTTGGTAGGTCTTCCAAAATCTGACAACATACCATAAGAAAGCATATCATTCTAAATAATGGATATGAAGATGGAATCCTCTAAAAGCCAAATAAGCGATGGTCCTGTGGATGTAGATAATAGGATTCCATTGTAGATGATAAAATATTCTAAAATTAACTCTGGTGACATTTGCACTTTTCTGCTAATAAACTAAAAATTACTGAATTGCACATTTTAAATGGGTCAATTTTGTGGCATATAAATTAGGTCTCAATGAAACTATTTTTAAAAAGTCATTTCAGGGGTCGTGGGGGCACACGCCTTTGATTCCAACACTTGGGAGGCAGACGCAGGCAGATTTCTGTGAGTTCAAGGCCAGCCTGATCTAAAAAAAAAATAATAATAATTTCATAGTGGCAATCAAGCATATGCAGCCATCTGGGTGCAGGGTGCTTGAGAGGCAGAGGCCGGTGGATTTTTATGAGTTTGGGTCCTGATCTACATAGTGAGTTCCAAGCCAGCAAGAACTAAATAGTAAGACTCTGTCTCAAAAAAAAAAAATTTAGCCAAAACACATGGGAAAAAGTTATTATTAAAGTACTTAAGAAAGTCCGTTAATATGGGTAGTTGTAAAAAATATTATGTAATTTTTCTGGATTTAGTAGCCTTGAGAAATAGGTCAATTTTTGGAAATGTGTATTGATTTTCTTTTTTCTTTTTTTCCAGCAAGAATATATATATATATATATATCAGAATTTGGGCTTTTCAGACTGTGAGAATTTCACCCTTTGCATTTCTCCTTTTGGCTTGCAGCATTTCATGTCTTCCTTGCAGTGTTTTCTCTTTCCTTCCTTAGCACATACAGTAACTTGGCTCCCGGTTCAAGTTGATGGAAGAAGACTGACTGGATTGGGTCATCATATACTAGTCCGTGCTTCTGCTGCTTAGCTGGTCCTTCCTCTTTGGGGCTGATATGGAGATGCTGTGGATCGGAACCAGGGCGTTCGTTGTATTACGCGAATAGTCTCTAACAGAGACCACGAGCTAGCAGCCCTCCTTCCTGCGTTTACAGAGGTGAATTCTCAGGCACAGAAACTGAGCCTGAGCCCACTAACCATCCCCTTGAGCCTGGGTCCTGGCTTTTCTGGGGGACTAGTCCTGGGACCCTTAAATAATAAGCTTATAAAAATCAAGGTCCACCTTTCAGCCTCTATGACGTTCTGTCTGGATTTATGAATTATGGATTATTTTTTTTCCAGGTAAAAGCCATGTCAGTAGTCAACGGCAGCTTGTATCATTTCTTGTTCATGATTCTTGTCAATACACTTGTCAGGCTGGACGAATCAAGGGGGCAGGGACTTAGAACAGGGACACAGGGACTATCGCTCAGAGGACTTTCTCTATAAGGGAGAATGGGAAGATCCCTAGATGAGAAATAATCCGTCAACTGGGATGCTTCACAAACCATAAACCTGCCCATACTGCTGGTGTGGGAGGGGAGCCTGGGCAGCAGTTGGCTTTCAGAAGTTGGAATGTATACGTTTTAATTTTGGTTCCTTTGGTGGATAATATAGGTTGGCTCCATCTTGTTTTCTTCCTTAGGGTCCAGCTAGCAGTTAAGCTCAGAAGTGGTCCGCACCAGGAAATCTGACCCCTACCCCCTACTTGGTCATGTTAGTCACTTCTCTCTCTTTGGTCATCCTCTGTTGGTCACATGGATGAGATATCAGAGCTGCGGGAGAAGCACAGGACCACCACACAGCTGTCCAGGTGTGATTCTGCTTTCAGATGCGTCGCTCTGGCAAGCACCGACTTTGTAAATGTGGAATCCTTAGGCTGGATAGGCGAGTCCTAGCTCCTTGATCTCCAGTCCCACAGCTGTACTAACAGAGAACCACAAGGCAGGTGGATCGATAGCTGTGAGTTCGAGGCCAGCCTGGTCTACATAGCGAGTCCAGGACAGCCAGGGCTAAAACAGGGAAGCTTTGTCTCAAAAAAAAAAAAAAAAGCGCAACAAACAAAACAAACAAACAAACAAACAAACAAAAAACTGAAAAACCAACAAGCAAAGATTTCCACACAAAATTAAGTTGATACTTGGGACATGGCCACTGGCCTCATAGCTTGTACCTGGGAAAATGGCCACCAAACTCCTACATCCATACATAACTCAAAGAGTGAAACCTAAGTCCTGAAAGGGGGTGGGTTCCAGCTTTTGTTTCTGCTGCAAGGATCAAATGGGGCAGGGGTTGGGGGCGGGAGCGGGGAGGCACTTCTGGCTGAAACTCAGTGAAGTGACATTTCATTGGGAGGATAGCCCCAGTGACAAGGACCAGAATGCCTGCGTCTGGGTGAGACCTATTTCCTGGCGAAATGGCCCTTTAAAGTTGGGTCGCAGGGGACCAGAGTCTGTGAATGGGGTAGGTGGCCCTGAGCAGCCTGAGGCCAGTAACTGAAGGCTCTGGCGGGCCTGTGTCCCGGGGAGCGCCCTCCGAGCACCCCGACCCTGCGGAGACGCGCACGCGCGCAGGCGGGCGGGCGCGCGCACCCGGGCCCAGGTGGGACGGCCGGCGCGCGGCTGCCCTTCCGCGGCGCTCCCGGGGAGGAAACGCCCGGGAACGCGCCTCTCCTCTCACTTTCCTCAGGGTGGGAAAAGTGTTGCGGAAGGAGACAAAGCAACAGGCAGCGGAGGGCTGCAGGACGCAGCTCCCTCTTCCTCCTCCTCTCCCTCCGCCTCCGCGCGCGCGGGGCGCCACCCTCGCCTTGACGTTGCTGGGGGCCGGCCCGGGTGCCCGCCGCGGGCTCCTTCGCTAACGCCGGGGGTGCGCGCTGCCGGCGGCCGTCCCGGGGCGCGCAACAAAGAGCCGCCTGCGCTCGCGCGCCCGGCCCGGTCCCCTCCACCCCCTCTTTCCCCGCGCTGCAGCTGGGGTCACCCGCACCCCACCCGCGGCCCCGAGCCCCTCCGAGCGGGCGATGGAAGATGGAAGGAAGAAACGCCGCGGTGAGCACCCCATCTGACCCGGGCTAGGGCGAGGGTGTGTGGAGTCTGTCACTGTGGCCATACCTGGTCCGGGGTTTCTTTTGCCTTGTCGTTTGCTCCCTGGGCCACTTCACTCTGTGCTCTGATAACTATTTTTTTTTTTTTATCAGCCTTTTTTCCTCCATTCTTTTCTTCAGATTTTCTTTTCTCCTTTGTGCATGTTGGGGGACCCAAGAGGGCCAACTTTTTGTTGTTAAGGTTTCGAGTTTTTAATTCACCCCTCTGCCTAGTAAACCTCATTTGAGGAGAAGCAGCCTGCAAGCTCCTTCCTGCCTAATGGTCTGAAGAAGGAAGGCATTAAAGGGGACCTAAGGTGCCCATGTTAGTGTGCCAAGTCAGCTCTCAGATTGAGCGACTATCGTGTTTCACTGTCAGAGAGAAAAAAGAAAACCCTTGCGCTGAGAAAGCGAGCAGACTCGGGGAGTTGATTCCAGGGAGCATTTCCACTAGCTTTTAAAGACTTTTTTAAAAAAGTGATTGTGTTTTACATGCATTTAACTTTCGCCACCGATGATGTCCTGGCAACTGATATGAAAAATAAATAAATAAATAAATAAATAAATAAATAAAAAGGCTAAACACAGGTCAGAGGCTGCGCTTACAATGCTGTCGGTCAGTTTCCTCAGTAGTGTTTACTTTTGCCAACGTTCTGGACGTTGAAGGATGTTAAACAGCCACCATGCAGAGGCTGTAATGGGCATTAGGGTTTCATTTTTCAGATTCTGGCTCTCCCGATAGTAGGATCCAGGATTTCCACTCCAGAGATTTTCTTGAGTGGGTCCATGTGCAGGTATAGGGAGGAGGGAGATCTGGAAAATCGCTGTAAGTGGTATTTTGGCAACACATAGTGCAATTCATTATCTGCAATCGAGTATGTACAAAGGATGTATGCTGCCAAGCCCAATGGCCAGTCAGTCAAACAGGAGCTGTGCTCTCTAGGAGCCTGCTTTCTGTTAGGAGAGACTCTGAGTAGGTTCTGTGCAGGACCCAGAGGAAGCAGAGAGTCCCTCTTACAGATTTGGAAGTCCCAGAAGCAGCCCTGGTCCTGGTAGGCCAGGTTAGTTGGTTTTTGTTAAGGTGTAGGGAAGAGGCTGTTCCCTGCTGAGAGAGCGAATACCATCCTACCCTCTCCCAATAACTGCTTTTCCAGCCTTGCTTAGAGTATTATAAATTCCCTATAGCAGTTCTGGAGTGGTTTGCCTTACATTAGTCACAAACTTAAGTTACCAGGAATATAATAGTTTAATCCCAGTCTTCCTTAAGAGGTACACAGGCGAAACTGTGAAAATCAATATATATATATGTGTGTGTGTGTGTGTGTGTGTGTGTGTGTGTGTGTGTGTGTACTTTGGCTTTAAGCCTGCCTTCTTTGAAGATTATTGGGATAATGCCATTTGGCAATTATGAAAAAATGATATTTTGGGGTTTGGCTTGGATTTAAAGGTGAATAGTACATGGTGATCACTCTCAGTTTGTCTGCAACGTATTCAGAATTGATTGAGATTTAGGCTCAATCAAGAGAAAAATGTAACCAAAGCCTGCATTTTAGTATGTGAAATATGGTTATAGAAGAGGTGTGTGTGTGTGTGTGTGTGTGTGTGTGTGTGTGAGTCAAAAGTGAATCACGTTTACTACATGTGTTCTCTACTCTATCGCCTTCATCCAGGACCATGCTCCGAGGTCTTTGGTTTTCTTCCAGAGTTTTTGATATTTTAAACTAGTGCTGAAGACTGAACCCATGCCTGATGTGTGCTGTGCTGTGCTAGTGGTTAGCTGTATCCCTACACACATCCCTCCTGAGTTCAAGTTAAGCCAACCTGGATTTGCTTTAGGGGAGCTGCGGTGAAGTTGTCTAGATTTCATCCTCCAGAGCGTTCGTTCTTAGTGTTCATGTTGGGACAAGCTTGTGTTAGTTCTGATACTGTGCATATACCTAGGAAGGGAATGGCGCTGTTCCCCTTAGTACCATCTTCCAAACTTCCAGAGACTGTTCTTTGTCGTGACTGTTGGAGTTTACTGTGGAGAGACAGATAATTTGAAGTGTGTAGTTGACAAGTTACTCTAAAATCCTTATTAAGGTGCCTTGTTGGAAAATAAGGTGTAACACACAACATCAATAATGAGTCTTTGCTCATGCTATCTTATTTACACAAAAACAGCCCCTGCCCTTGGAGCGCTTGTTTGCCTTACCAAAAGGACGATTTTTTTTTTTTTTTTTGCTGTGCCCAGAAGGTCAACGAACTGGAATCCAGTTGGTGTTGCCAAAGGGACAAGGACTTTGTTGAAACTCTAAGGCATAGAATTCGTGGGTAATTCTCCATTGACAGAACCTGTGATATAAGGGAGCCAACCAGCTCTTCTCCCTTCCTGTAGCAGAGTCAGCCCCTGACCAGGACTGCTGGGTTTCTTGTTTGTCTGACTTCATTAGTGGCAAACAACTAACGTGTTTGAAACGCGCCCACTTTATGACCCCAAATCGGTGAGCTGCGTCAAGTGTGCTTGCTTCTGAACTTTCTTAAGTGGATGTTTTTTGGAGGTAGGGATTTGGAGTGACCCGAGGGTGGGACACTTACTTTTGTATATCGTACTCACACGTGCTGTGAGTCTGTGCATTGGCGTGCATGTATATGTGTGTGTATGTCTTTGCATGTGCCCTGGGAGGCCAGAGGACATCAGGCACTGCTCCCCAGGAGCTAAACACTGTTGAGTCAGTCTCTCATTGGTTGGGAGCTTGCTGCTTTCCTGTAGGTTGGCTGGTTAGTGAAGCATCTTGTCTCTACTTCCCCAGTGCTGGGGTCACACGTGTGTGCCACTGTGTCTGACTTTTTTGTACATGGGCTTTAGGGGCCAACCTCAAGTCCTTGTGTTAGGAAGACACTCATCTTCATGCAGGCCGGCTGAGAAGCACACCTGCCTTGAGGTTTCATCTCCAGCCCTAACGTTTAGAAAATGCATTCCTTGTCGTGAGGTGCTGCAGCAGGCGCAGCTGACATCTCCTCAGTTCTGTCACGGGTAGCCACAAAGTCGCCACCGGCACCGTCTCCATTTTGGAAGCCCTGAGAAATGTAGTTGCTCAGGATCCCACAGCCAATAAAGCTGTGAGGAAATATTCAAACTCAAGTAGTGTAATTTGCTTAACCGCCCCTTTCTATGCCCTAGGAGTTAGCATTTTGTGAAACAGGTTTTGGATCTAAGAAGTGATGACTAATTCATCAAGACAAATTCACCAACAGGCTTACACAGCAACACTAGTTAGTATTCCTTGGCTCAAGAGAGAGAAGTTGTATAGCTCCTTGTCCAGGGCACCTTAAAGAGTTCCCTATAGTCATAAATAATTAAAATAAAAATAAAGCAGATTCACAACTTAGAGTTGAAGGCAAGCCTCACTTCTTTTAATTTCTAATTATAACACCTCAAAGAAGTATCTAGACGTTTCTGCCACCATGGTGGTGTTGATATAGAGGGGACTGCTTTTTCTTGTTATTTTCTTCCCAGGAACTGGAGCTCAGAGCTCATTGAGAATGTGTCTGAAACAATAAGAGGGGACTAGGGAACCAGCAGCAGGCATTCATAAGATCAGGCCACAGCTGCTCCCTGCTTGTCTGGCCTTCTGTTCTCCGACCTTTGCTAAGAAAAAAAAAAAAAAGAATTGTGGAAATGAAGCATGTTGGCTCTTCCTGTGGCTGTTGGTCAGTGCACATGGCAAACAGAACATGTTCAAAGCAGCCTGGCCTTCAGGAGATCATTGGTGAAGCACTGATGGGATTGCTTTTCTGTATGTAAAATTCTACTGGTGCTTTTGGAACTTGGGGTTTTGAAAAGCATATTTTCCAAGAGGCTGCTGGGCTAGGTGGATTGAGTCACAGGACACGGAGCAAGGGGGCCCCAGGTCTGAGTGAGTGGCATGGACTGTGTGCAATTTATATGCTTGCTGTCTTTGTCACCATGTTACTTTCTAGCGAATTTACAGTAGAAAGCTAGCATGATATTGGCAGCAGCCTGAGTGATCTCTCAGGGCATCTCCTGTGACTTCCCCTTTGTGTGTGGAAAAGCTTTTGAGTAGAGCTTGCTGTTTTCTTAGGTCTGGAGCTCTCTGTATGAATAGTGCAGTCCCCTTTGGACAGATGTTTTTGTTTTATGGATTTACTTCTGGTGATTCCACAGGGTCCTTGAGCTCCTCGCCTGGTCTGCTGACACTTATTTCTTCTCAAAAAAAAAAAAAAAAAAAAAAAAACCTCCACGAGAAAACAAACAAACAAACAAATAAAAAGCATTGTTGCTTTCTGGGAACTACTATCTTCTAAGTTAATCAGGGCAGAAAAAAAGGAACATACTGTTCATTCATCCGTTCATTTATTCAAGGAGTCTAAGCAGGTTTTTCTACTGACCTAAGAGAAGTTCTGGGAAGACTATCCAGAGTCCCCGAATCTTTCTTTAAAGAGTCAAACTGTACAGTTGGCAAACACTGACATCGCTGTTCCCAAGAATTCAGCTCCTATGAGCATTCATGGACTCTGTCAAGTTATATTCACCATCAGCACTCTTTAAGAAAACTTTCTGGACTGACCGTACACTGCCCTGTATCTCTCTTGTTCAGTAGCCAGAATCTGCTGTGGCTACCGAGGACCTAAAATATGGTTAGTCTCAAGAACTGAATTTTAAATTCTGTTTAGGTTCAGTGAGTTTATGTAATCCTAGGTAGCCAATGGCCTTTATGCTGCTCAGTGAGGCATTCAAGCAAAAGTGCTTCAAGGGATGTCATTGTCTGACTTGAGCTGACATGTCTCTTTTGGCGCTCTGGCTGCTCACGTGTGTTTATTGACCGGGATTTGATAAACTTTGAGAATTGTCCTCACTAACCCTCTCATGTCTGGTAAGTACAAATATGGGGAAACTATGTGGGAAGGATGACGTTCTAATGAAATGACAGTAAATACATCCATTTAAAATAATGAGAGAGAAGATGTAATTGCCTGTAAGAGCTATTCGGAGGAAAACAGGGACATATTCTGTAACTAGTATCATGCAAACGGGAAAACTTTGGAACCTAGTCTGGCTGAGAGATGTCTGTTGGTTTAGCTTTATTAGAAACTGGATGACCTCAAGATATTAAACACCACCAAACCAAACAACCCAATTAAGAAATAGGTTCAGAGCTAAACAGAGAATTCTCAACAGAGGAATATCGAATGGCTGAGAAACACCTAAAGAAATGCTCAGCGTCCTTAGTCATCAGAGAAATGCAAATCAAAACGACTCTGAGATTCCATCTTACATCCACCAGAATGGCCAAGATCAAAAACCCAAATGACAGCACATGCTGGTGAGGATGTAGAGGAAGGGGAACACATCTTCATTGCTGGTGGGAGTGCAAACTAGTACAACCACTTTGGAAATCTATCTGGCGCTTTCTCAGAAAATTGGGAATAGCTCTACCTCAAGACTCAGCTATTCCACTCCTTGGCATATACCTGAAAGATGCTCCCCCACACAACAAGGACATTTGCTCAACCATGTTCATAGCAGCCTTATTCATAATATCCAGAATCTGGAAACAACCTACATGTCCCTCAGTCAAAGAATGGATAGATAAACTGTGGAACATTTACACTATGGAATACTACTCAGCTATTAAAAACAAGGAAATCTTGAAAATTGCAGGCAAATGGATGTAACTAGAAATGACCATCCTGACTGAGATAACCCAGACCTAGAAAGTCACACGTGGTATATATGCACTGATATTTGGATATTACCACAATGTGGATGTCCTCTGAGAGTCTTTACTCAGCAGGGGATTGGGACAGATGCTGGGACTTGCTACTGGGACTCCAGATGAGAGTGGCATGGAAGATTGGGGAAATACCAGGACCCAGAGGGTCCAAGGAGCCCCACAAGAAGACCATCAAGACTGGCAGATCTGGACCCAGGGGCCTGCACAAATTGCTGTACCAACTAAGGACAATGCATGCAGTGAACCTAGACCCCCTATTCAGATCTAGCCAATGGACAGCTCATTCTCTATGGTTGTGGGGAGAGTGGGGGACTGCCTCTGACATTAACTCTGGTGCCCCTATTTGATCACTTCCCCTTGGTGGGGAGGCCTGGTAGCACTCAGAGGAAGGGGAAGCAGGCTATCTAGATGAGACCTGACAGGCTGTGGTCATATGGTAGGGGAAGAGGTCCCCTTCTGTCACAGGTCTAGGGGAGGGGAATAGAGTGAAAAAAGGAGGGAGGGGGAAACAGGAATACACAAGCGAGAGGATAACAATCAGGATGTAATCTGAATACATTATTTAAAAATAAAAAAGAGAAAAAAAAACTGGATGACATTGTTTTGAGAGCTTAAGGACATGACAAAACTTTAAAGTCAATGTCTTTCTTTTTTGTAAGGAGTATCTGATACCCCCGCCTCAAGTTCTTGTGAATCTCTATAGCATCGTCATGAAGACCCAGGTGGGCAGTGGTGGGTATCAAAACAGTGAAGGTCTTTTTTGAAAAGGCATACAGAACTGTCTTGGAGAGCCAGTCGATAGTTAAAGTGCATGAAGACAGCAGGAAAATACCTATGACACAACATATTGACAAGAAGTTGTGCTGGGCTTTGTACCGATAGAAGTGAGAGCACTTCATATTATGATTAGAGGTGGCAGTGGGAAAAATCTCTGATACCTTGTGTGACAGGACTAGGAAACAAACAGCTATATTCACAGGCTCCAGGGTTGTTCCATAGTGATGCACACCATACTGATTTTATGTGCAGTGTGTGTGACGACGACATGAGAAAATCCTCAGGGCTGCTCAGAGTGGCATTGGACTCCCTGTATATTCAGGGTGGCTTTGATCTCTCTTTCTCTCTTTCTCTTTCATGCTAGAATTACAGGCTTGAGCCACCCTCCATTATGGTTTTGGTTTGCAGTTCTCTAATGTCTGATAATATCACACTTGTTTTCTTATATATGATGGCCACCTGTACATCTTCTTTGGAGAAATAATTGTTCAGGTATTGTTAGGATTCACGTCTCCTATGTGACAGATGCTTTGCGGGGATCTTCTACCGTTCTCTTAATTATCTTTTCATTTCTTGTCCTTTGCAATTAGTGTTCTTTATGTTAGGCAAAGCACCATTCATTATGCTTATATGTTTGCTGAAATGAATAGATGAATTAAACAAAATGATTGTGTGTAAGTAACATTTTTGTACTTCTTTCTGGTAGAAGGAAGGGGAGAGCTGGGTGCAGTGGAAGCCTGGAGGCAGCAGCAGGTGTGAGTTGGAACTCCAGCAGCCTGGTCTACATAGACGAGTTCATGCCAGTCAGGGCTATAGAGTGAGACCTTACAGGATGGAGTTAGCCTTTGCCTCTGCTGCTTGGGAAGATTCCAGAACTCTGAAGACTTTGAGATCCATATGTTTACTGAACAGGAAATTAGAAACCGTTTCTCTGGAGACATTTGTATAGAACACAGTGCTTTCTTGGATCGGACAGAGACCTATACCCTCTGAAAGAGGACACCACACCTAGTCACACCTTGCTTGTATATAGATGCTGTTAGTCCATCTTCTAAGTAAAGGCTTCCATACTTTCCTAAACCTCCCAGCTCTAGATTTCTAGGACTATCTGATGATTCCGGTTTAGTAGAACTATGAAGAGCCATTCATGTTTTATGAGCATCCGGTATAATTATGAAGATCAGAATGCTAGAAATTTACATCTAACTGGTGACTATAGTGACTTTTTGGTGGTGGCCCGAGGAATTTAGTTAGTTCTCTTCAGCTAGTGTGTTCTCTAGTGACAAATATCCCTACCTTCCAGAGTGCCTACTAAGCACATAACTTCAGAAACAAAAGCAAACCTACTACACGCAAATTAGTATTATTATGATATTAACGTAGAGTAGTGAGCCCATTCTTTTTTACTTTGTTTTAAAATCCTTTTTGGAGCAATTCAGTTTTACACATAAACAGGTGCTGAAACTATTTTCCTTTTCTTTTTTATTTTATTTTATTTTTATTTTTTTCCTTTTCTTTTATCTAGAAGATACTTTTAACTTCTGGAAAGTGACTCACAAAACCATGGCCTCCCATGTTCACTTACCATGTGTGCTACTGAACTGAAGAATAACAAGTGTATGTTTCTGTTTTGCGCTTCAGTCCAGAAGTTCACTGAAAGTGGGTAACACCCAGATTCCATACATCATTAAAACATAAAACGCTTGCACCATAAATCATAGTTTTCCTTTGATCGGAAGAAATCAAAGTCCCTTACATTGCCTGGCCAGTTTCAGTTGCCTGCAGGAAGGATGTATGTAGACCTCTCGTTTAAATGTGCTCTGCCTCCCAGGAGCTGAAGGTCCTGAGCAGAGAGGAGAGCAGACAGGATCGGCAGTTCTGGTATAGCCTTGCAGGATTATGTCTAGCATGAGTAGAGAAGCCATTGAGAGACTGTCAGATAAGGATGTGACATGATCTGGCCTATGTTTTTAGAGCAGCCGTGTCTCATGAGAATACACTGACGTGGGCAGGGTTAAGGGCATACATGGACAATCTTGTTAAGTAGTTCTTTGGCTGGATCAGAGAGATATGTTTTTTTTTTTTTTACTTTCCCCCTTCCCCTTTCTTCTGACAGGGTTTCCCCTTATGACCAAGGTTCTCTTTGACCTTGTGACAATTTTTCTGTCTCAGACTTTCTGGGATTGTAGGCGGCGTGAGCCTCCATACCAACAAGGAACTCTTATCTTTGTAAAGATTGTTTGCCTGGGTTTCCAAAGAGAGATCCAGGCTAGAGAGAAATATTGTGAAGTTATTTTGACTGGATGAAATCCACAAGGAAGTAATTGTCAGTGGGAAAGCAGAGGGGCTCAGACCTGAGAACCTGGGGCTGCTCGCTCACTGAAGGTAGAGAGTTGACAGAGGACTGATCAGTACAGGAGGAAAAAAGAAAAGGAAGTGGAGGGACATAGAGAATTCCTGGGGAAGAGCCAAGTGAAGACATTCAAGGACGGGCCAGGTGCATCTTAGAAGGTCAAGTAAGATGAGGGTCAAGTGCACTGGGAACAGCAATGGAGACACCATGCGTGGGTTCAATAGCAATTTTGATGGAGCCATGGTGAGCAAAGCTTGATCAGTGAAGGAGAAAGAGAGTAAGGGAGAAAGAGAAACATTCCACGTCTGTTAACAGAGAGTTCAAGAATTTCTTTTTTCCTGTAAAAGGAAGGTGGGGAATGTAGCAGAAAGTAGTGAAAGGAGGTTTTGAAATGGGAAAAGTAACAGTCTGCTTGATTGGAATGACAGTGATGAGGAAAAAAAAAAAAAACAAAACCAAATGAAGAATTTAAGACAACTCAAACTGCCCAGCTTGTTTCATAGACACTAAGCTTTGTCAGTGCCGTCAGTTTCTTCACTCCCTGGGATTCTTATATTCTTGTTTCTTTTGTCTGGGCCTTAAAATGGTGTCTTCTTCTCTCTCTCTCTCTCTCTCTCTCTCTCTCTCTCTCTGTGTTTAAAAAAAATATTTATTATTTATACATATTCTGCTTGCATGTGTGCCTGCCCGCCAGATGAGGGCACCAGATCTCATTGTAGATGGTTGTGAGCCACCATGTGGTTGCTGGGAATTGAACTCAGGACCTTTGGAAGAACAGACAGTGTTCTTAACCTCTGAGCCATCTCTACAGCCCCTTGTATATGTCCCTGTGGATATGTGCATGTTATTGCATATGTGTGTGTCCTGCACATGTATGTGGAGAACAGAGGTGGATATGAAGTGTCTTCTTCAGTTTCCACCTTCTTTTTTAAATAAAAAATGTTTTACATTCTCTCTCTCTCTCTCTCTCTCTCTCTCTCTCTCTCTCTCTCTCTCTCTCTCTCTCTCTCTGTCTCTCTCTCTGTGTATGTGTGTGTGTATGATTTCTGTTCATCTTAGTCACCCAGAACAGCCCCTAGGTCAAGTATCCATATTGCCTGAAGTAGACTTTGTGTGCACTCTATTGGCGATTGATTAGCTCTTTAACCTGTCACTTGGAACACAGATTTGCCACCAACCTTTCAGCGTGCATGTAATCTGGTTTCCCATTAACTTCTTAGGCGAACACAGTATTCACCTCTGTACTATGCACATAAAGCCCTGTGTTTAGATGGAACAGACTCGAGGAAACAGATGGGCAGTAAGTAATCGTTTGAACATTTCAGATGCCTCTAGGGTGAGGTGAGCAGCTGCTCCTCAGACGTGGCTGTAAGGATCATGTGGGGCACAGTTGCAGTGAAGAGTCTGACCTGTGCAGTCTAGGATGGGGACTGAGCTATATTCCTAACGGGCTCCCAGCTGGGGATGGATGCTGCAGCATCTCCCTTTGAGTAAAAGGAGATCCCAGGGAGTATGTCTAAGTTCCTTTCCTCCCTCTTTGGACTTTGTTTCTGTACTTTTATTCCCTTTGTTTCTGTGTGATACTTCTCCACTAGTCCCTTTCTACAGGCCTTTGTGACTTAGAAAAATACATTATTTCAGTATCTCTGCCCTCCTCTCTTTGCATGTTTACTGGTCTCTGACCTAAGCCTGTGGACATGTAAGTGTTTTGCATAATAATTAGCTAGGTGGAGACTTGAGGCTAGTCTCATTTGCATATACACAAGGCCATACTACTTCCTGGTCTAATTTAAATCCCAAAGCTATTTTTTTTTTCTTCCTCTTGGACTTATGACTACCTCTCTGTGCTTTGGGACTATAGGCAAAACCCTGTGTTGGTGCTGTTTTGCCAGCTCAGGTGTATTTGTTACCCTTGGGGTGTTCTGTATACCCACGAAGTCCAGCTAAAGTCTCTTTAATAGATGGCTCCCCTGTTGGAACTCAGCCCTTTAGTTTTATTATCTATGTAAATTTGGTGAGTTTGTAGGAGATACAGCAAACCTTTTACCACATGCTAATAAAAAGCTTCTCTTCATCACTTTAGTAGTGTCATCTGTGGATTCCATGCCCTGAAGTGGGCCTTAAATCCAGTCAAAAAGTGGCAGGTTACGTCTGTAACATTTGTGACACTTCTTGTTTGTCTGCTTGTTTACTGATTTATTTTGGTTGGCTCTTATTAGTTTCTTTTTATTATTTTTTTATTTTGCCATTTTGTTTTTGTTTTTTATTTTATTTTATTTTTTTTTTGAGAGTGAAATAACACAACATTTGGTAAGTGGGGGTTTGGAAGAATTGGGAGAGAGGAAATTATGATCAAAATGTTTGTATGAAAAACCTCTTAAGGTAGTAATAAAATAGAATAATAGAATATTTGGTCAGGATAAGACTTGAAAGTGATTCTGTATAAATTGAAAATCCATGTGAATTTAGGATTTAGTAAAAGATCATATATCTATCTTTCTTGATTTAAATTTTTAAGGGACATATTTTTGAGGACTGTCTCTATCTGTGCTTCTCAAGAGGAACATATTACACATATAATTTGAAATCTTGTAGTAGCTATGTTAAAAGAGTAAGAGTTATGAGAGAAATTAATTTAAATAATGTATTTTACTTAACCTAATACACCAGAACCATTGTCGTTTTAGTGTGTCAGTGGTATATTGAGGTAACTATATATATTGTTATATTAAGCCTTAAAAGTCTGTTCCATGTTTTACACCCACAGTACATTCGCCATATTTCAAGTGCTAAATGGCCCCAAATAGTTGTCATATTGAATAGCACGAGCAATGGCAGGTATGAGAAGCTCAGTTTTGCTCCTGCCTTTATTATTATATCATTCTTCATGACTATCAGTATATGATATGCCAAGTGATTACATATAGACCAGTAAAATTAATATCAAGATGGAATTTCAAACATTAATATTAAAGTCTTCCCTAAAATGTGTTAACTAAAATATGTAAAATGTTATGCCATTAGTTGACTTTAGTCGTAGTTAGCTCTCAGGTTAGGGCCTCTATCCATTTAAAATGGTCAACACTTTTAGACAATAAGTTTTGGTAATATTATGATAATTTGCTTCTTAAGATAATTTTTGAGGAATGTCAGTACCATAACGTTGACATCCCTGAGCCTTTGAAAGGCGAGGAGCTCCATGCCACGCACATGTCACACCCAATGGTCCTTTGATTACTTCATCCCTTATGAGGCAGTGAGATGGGGTCTTGACATGTATTTCATAATGAGGACCCTGAGAACAAAAAAGGGTAAATGATTTTTTTCCAGGTCTCATAGAAGGATTTGAATTCCAGGCAGCCTAATACCATACGTGCCTTAGGTTCTGCCAGCGCATCCAAGTGATTTTCATCTTTAAATTCTATAGAAGGAACCTAAGTATTTAGTTGTAAGAAATGGGATTGCCTGGCTGATACAATGTACTTTCACTGGAAACTTTACTGTAAATTAATTCTTTATGTAACCTTGTCCTGTTTATCGTTAATTTCAGTATTAGTTTCAAAAGTTGCTTAGAGTCTTTTTCTTAATGTTTAAAAGAAATAAGAGATAATAAGATGGCAGATGTCAGGCAATGGGTATGATATTATATGAGGTTTATTAAATGAGCATGGGGGAGAAGGAAAGGGGGGAGGGGTACCCCAGAAAGAGAGAGAGACAGAGACAGAGAGAGACAGAGACAGAGGAAGAGAGAAGGGGTAAAAGGGGTGAAGGGGGAGGTAGGGCTGTCCTTTTATATACTGAGCAGGGCCACGCCCCATGTCAGGTAGGCAATGACATCACAGGTAGGCAGACTGAAGCAGAATTTTAACAGTCTTGATATTTGATTGATCTGTGATTTAAATTTAACTGTAGTGCCTTAATTTTCTGCCTAATCCTTGGAGAGCAAATAGCTAATAGTATAGTATATACTGCAAAATTTTATTGTTATAGAAAGCTAGAGTTTACAGCGTGATCATGCAGATAGAAATGTTGCATTTTATTATGAATCATTAAAATCACATTTATTGAGTGACAATATGTAGCCAGCTACCCTGGTACTAATATGTTATATTCACTTAATCTCTAGAGCAGGGCTCTAAGATTAATTTTTATATCTATCGGTAATTAGGTGTCAATAGCAGTACAGTACGGATGGAAATGATTAAACTCTAAACAATTATCTTTTGAGATTCTGGTGTCTTATCTTTTCCTTTCCCTCTGTAGCCCAGGTTGGCCTTGAACATTTGATGATCCTCTCGCCTCATCCTGTCAAGTGAAGGGATTACAGATATATGCCATCGCACCCGTGGTGTTTGTGTCAGAGCAATACGCACAGTGAAAGGGTAGATAAGTGATGAGAAAAACCTGGGCTAAGAGGAATTTATAGAAATGGCGGTCTTTAAACTAAGGGCAAGAAACCAAGAAGAACAATAGATAAACAAGTTGTCTTTCAGCCTTTGTAACAAGGTTAAGACCGGAAGAGAACAAAGGGCGGAAAGACTAAATTTGCTCTTGTCCTTTAAAGAAAACAGAGCCTGTAGGAATAGTCTAACAGAGTTGATTGAAAACCTAACCAACTTTCAGTCTTGATGCCTTTGAACAAAGACTAGGTCACTGCCAAGATATTCTAGCTTAAATGTTTGCATTGGCAGATTTGGCTATATAAGAGCATAGGCAGTAACTAAAAGGGTTGTTCAAATGTGAAGAGCCTTCAAGTTGTGATTTTTATAGTGGATTGTGGTAAACATCAAATTCTTCTTATAAATATGGTCTTGCTTTGTAAAAGGTGGCGGTTATTAGGTAATAATAGAACGTTAGAGCTGCAAAAGACCCTAGAAACAAACCCCCAAGTTGAGTCTCATTTTGCAAATGAGGAAACTGAGAAAGTTAGTTTGCTGATTATATTTTTGAAACAAGTTCCAAAATGGAGATCAGATACACCGAAATACCTTTAGACAGTTTAAAAATTTTTTTCAGTCTTTGCTTGTGCTAACAGAATGACCTGAAGGTCGTTTTGCTTGTTCTAATTAGGACGCTCCTGGTTTCGTTTGATTATCTTATCTAAACTCAAAGCCCAGTAATTTTCCTAAGGAAATGTCTCCTCAATTTTATTTAATGTCTCCATGCTTCATTTTACTGAAAACTTGCATCTTTGTAATAAAGCAGAAGAAAGGATAAAATGCCTTTGAAAATCTATTCGTTCAGACAGTAGGTATTTTTTTAAAAAATAATCTCTTTTTACTAATCCGTTTACCTTTTGTTCTTTTTAAAGACATTCTATTTTTCTTAGAGAATTTCATACATGAGTACTGTATTTACATCATTTCATCCCTGCAGTCTGCCTACTTAAACCTCTTCCCCTCTAATTCCGAATTCACTCTCAAATTCAGGACCTTGTTTTCTTTGTTATAGTTATACACCCCTCCACGCACACCAGACCTTTGACAGGCTTCTGTGTGCCACACGCTTTTTCAGAATTGTAGTGTGCATGGTTTTTACTTTGAGATGAGAAATCATTAACTTTGAGCAGTAGTAGAAGTGGAGATCAATTTTTTTGTCTTTTATTATCTTTTAATTATCACTAATAATATAAAACCATTCCCTGGAAATTTCAACAAACTATAGTCCAATCTGCCTTGGGTTAGTGAGCTATACTTTTTGTTCAAACAGCAAACAGTTGACATAGCTGCAGGTTGAAAGTTTAATCCTCATCATTATTTAACTGTGTTCACAATAAATGCAAGATGCTTAAAAATAGTCCGTCTTCTCTTGGTTGGAAAAGCATCGTGACTTCATGAATTAATTTGCTGCATCTAGGTTTGAATCTCACTTTTTACTGGTGGTCAGAATTTTGGTAAATATATTATTTTTTCATTTTGTCTATCCTTTTCTCCCCTTCTTCCTGCCTCCTTCCCTCATCATCGTCATCATCATCATCATCATTATTATTACTATTACTATTATTATTATTGTAGGATTTCATACTGTAGTACAAACTGGCATAGAACCCACTATGGTACCCAGGCTTGGCCTCAGCTCCCAAGTATTGGGATTTCAGGTGTGAGGCACTATAGCTGGTTATTCATTTTTCTGAACCTCAGCTTCTTCATTGATAAAGCCATCTCTTTAATGGGCTTTTGAGGATTAAATGGCTATAAAGGAGATGATGCATTTGAAATGTTTGGCATGTTGTAAATATTTAATGAAACATCCTATGATAATCTAGCCAAGATTTTTAAGAATTGATACAAATAACAAACTGGGAGTATAGTTCAGAACCACATTTCTAGGTGATTTTATGACATATAGTTAGAGGTCTTATGAAATGTCTCAAGTTCTGGTTGAAAGTCTTGGCCCTGAAACAGTGCTTAAGATAGCACTTCTGTCTCCACACTGTTTATTTTGCCTGTGTGTAAATTCCTTAAACATCATTAGTTGTTTTTGTAGTATCAGAATTTGTTGTATTCTAAAGGCCTTCTCCTCATTCCACGAGCATCACTTTTGGGCAAGTTGTGGAGGTCAGAACAGGCTAAGTCCTGCCTTAAGGTCACAACTGGCTTGTAGCTGGAGGACACCGGAGGACCTTCTGTGCTGTGAGATCCCCCCCCCCCCCCCCCCCGTGTGTGTGTGTGTGTGTGTGTGTGTGTGTGTGTGCGTGTGTGTGTGTGTGTGTGTGTGTGAGAGAGAGAGAGAGAGAGAGAGAGAGAGAGAGAGAGAGAGAGAGAGAGAGAGAGAGAGAGTGTGTGTGTACTCTGTTACTCAAGATCTTTGTCTTCCCAGAGAGCAAACATAGCCCTGTAAGTTGTAGGTGAACAAAGTTTTTGTTTGCTTATGTTACCCATAGATACAAATCTCACTTAAAGTTCAGTAGTATACTTGTTGCTTTGTCTGGTCAACAGCATTGTAAGTTTGACTTGCTAATTGCCATGTGAACCCAGGAAGAGACCCAGGAACTGAACTGCACCTATGCAAAGCTCAGTAGTCCGGATGGCTCCCTGTTCGTGCCAGGCTCTGGTTGTCTGCCTTCTCTGCCTCAGTTCTGCTACTCATTTTCCTAAGCTCAGGTATCTGTGAGCTGAGCTGATAAATACATCCCAGTTGATGGAAGAGAGCGGGTTGGTGGACCATGTGGACATTTAACTCGTTTCGGTGGCAGGCTTTTGTGCCCCTATCAGCTACTTGGAAGCAGCAAGTGCTGAGATCACTGTTAATGAGTTAATGTCCTATTTCAGCCTTCTTCTCGGCTGGTCCATTTGTGAATGTGATTATCATGGGGATTGTACATTGCAGATAAGGTAAATAAATGTGTGGAGGTGCTACCTTTCACAAGCATGCATGTATGGTCTTTCCTTAGGCTGTGTAACGGATTCTTACATTCCACTTTAAAGTAAAAAAAAAATAGGGGTAGGTGTGGTGGTGCACGCTCTTAGATTTAGAACTCATGGAGGACTCATGGAGAGGGGATCTCTATGAGTTTGAGGCCAGCCTAGTCTACATAACAAGTGAGATTCTGCCTAAATAAATAAATAATACATTTTCCTGTTTATAAAAATTACAATTTAATAATTGTAAACAACTCAAGATATCCAAATATAGCAACAGAAGAAGGAGGAGGAGGAGAAGAAAAAGATGATGAAGAAGAAGGAGAAGAAGAAGAAGAAGAAGAAGAAGAAGAAGAAGAAGAAGAAGAAGAAGAAGAAGAAGATTAGTTGTAAAGTTAAAACTAATGACCTTTTTTGGGCATTTCCATTTCCTGTGTTATTCTGGGTATGCGTGTTCATACAGTATACATTATTTCATGTCATGTTTTACTGTGCTTAGTGTTGCATTTTGAACATTTCCCCATGTCATTAAAACTATTTGCAAATAATGTTTTTAAATGAATAGTATTGAATCTTAAGACTTTTCCATAATTTATTTAGTCATTAGTGCTGAATGTTTAGGACACTTCTAGTGTTTCGCTTTTAGGTAAAACACTGTTACGTGATGACTATTAAGCATTATTATCTATGCAAACTTTGGCCTGCACCTCCGATTGCTGCCTTAGTGTATTTTCCTAAAGTGGAGTGAGAATCAAAGGCGTGACTATTCATGATCACCAAATCCCAGCTCCCTTTTGTTTTTTGTTTTGTTTTCCTTTAAAATATATTTAATAAAAATAACCCATAGTTTTACATATTTTACATGTGCAGAATGTTTACAAGTTCTCTTCTACAGCATTTAACGTTGCCTTTTTATTTTTTAGTTGCAGCGGACAATGGACAATGTTTCACTGCTGAAAGAAATACTCCAAAAAGGCAAATAATAGAAAAAATAGGGAACGTTAAATCCAGCTCCCTTCTGTAAAGGTGGTGTCTGTTTCCATTCCTACATAATACAGAATCCAAGGGAAAGAAGCCTTTGTAGTTTGTTTTGCTTCTTTATTTACAGAGTCTCACTATGCCAACCAGGCTGGGCTTGAGGCTCCTCTGAGTGCTGCTGTTACCACACCTGGCTTGACTTTGTAGTTTTTAAATGATGCCCAAAGGGCCTGGCTTTGCTATGGCCACCAAAGGTCTAGATCCTTCTAAGGAGGCTGTGGAACCATATATGTGATTGGTCCTTAGGAAGTGTGCCGTCCTTCTTTATGCTCTCCAAACCAGAGAACAGAGCTGTAAAAGTTAGTTGACTCACTGCGATAGTAATTTCCAGAACCAGGATTAGAGGCCTGACTGCTTGCCCTGTGTGTTTTCTGCATCCTGATCCTCACTTCAGACACGGTGCTTTGCCAGCTCTGAATCAAAAGGGGCTGAGCCTGTGACCTAACTCCCCTCCCCTGCCCCATCATTTGCGACAGCCTGTCCACTGCTTGGCGTGACAGTGCCATACTCGTCATCTGGCCCGATAGCAGCCCTGTTCTAGGGTTTCCAGAAATGTCCTTCAGATCAATTAGGACCGAGTCTGGTTTGAGTTATGGATGGGTGGGTTGTGGATGGAGTACCGTGGCTCGGCCTGTATCGTATGTTTTCACATTCAGGGCCCTGGACTGGGATGCCTGGAGGTTGGCAGTTTAAGTCAAACCACATAGAGGGAGAATGGGGGAGAGAGATGATTTCATTTAGAGGCCAGAGGAAAGATGCTTGGCAGGCAGACACAACAGATGTCTGTGGCAGATGAGATGGGGCTGGCCAGGAGAAGCATATGCCTTAGAGACAAAAGGCATGTGGAAGGAAAAGCTTAATGTATAAACAGCCGAATAAAGGCCTGGCTTGAACAGGTAACTCGGGCTGTGATGGAGGACGGCCATGGAAAAGTGGGGTTAGGTCGTGCAGGGTCTCACTTGGGTGTTTAGATTTTACCCAGCGGAAATGGGTAGTTACTGGGCCAGGGAGGCGGGGGTGGGGGTGGGGGTGGGGCAGGGGGCTGGGGCAGTGGTGGATTTAAGCAGTTTAGCTTTTTAGCAGTGTGGAGAATGGATTGGAGAAGGCAGGGACGGAAGCAGGGAGAGAGATGGTTTGGATGCTCAGGGTCGTAGCAGTTGCGATTCAGCCCAGTAGAAAGACAAGTGAGGCACTGTGTTGTAGAGCCGCCGAACTTGAGGGTCGGATGGGGTGTCACAGATGCCCCGCTTGAGTCACGGACCTTCCAGAGCTGAGGCTTAGCACTTGTGTTAGGTACTTATGTGTCGCTATGACCAAAAGACTTGGTAGAAACTACTTAAGGAAGCAAGTGGTTCATTTTGGTCCCCAGTGTTTAGAGGGTCATAGCCCATCACGGCAGGAAAGGGAAGGCGGAACAGTTCTGCTCATGGCAACCGGAGTATGTAGTGGAGTCTGGTTCGTATGATGTAAAACAGGAGGCAGAGTAGGGCTGGGCATGAGTTAATCAAAGACTTGCCTCCACCATCTCCTCTGGCCACTTGGGTCTTGCCTCTGAAGGCTCCACAGTGTGGCAAAACGTAGCCACCTGCTTTCTTGGTGGATATTGTTTTGCGGCACTGAGTTTGTTTTACCTAGATTATAAGATTATAATAAATATTAGCCACATTGGTGTCCATCACTGATTCTGATAGAGTGCTCATTAAGGCGTATAGTAGGCTTATGAATTGGTTAGTCATAAATTGGGTGGGTGCTATGAGCAAAATCTCTTTTTTAAGGTATGCATTGGGATGACTTTTAAAGAAGAAGAATTGGATAGTGATGGACCTAAAAATAATGTTTTAAAGAAGCCATACCACAGTTACCTGGGGTTCCCTTGTGTGGGCCTCTGTTTTTGTGACACTATTGTGGTCTGCTTGGTCCTGGTTTGTTCTCAGGTTGAAAGCCCCCAACCTGTGAAAATGGCGAGCTCCCTTCCAAGGAGCCCTCACTTTCTGGGTACACAAGCACGCTTTTGGTATCATTTTTCTATAGTTACTGACTTAAAAATGATGATTAAGAGCATCTTAGAAATCAAAGTTTTTATGTATATGTCTGAAAGACTATCAGGACTTATTTCTGTTTCTTAGGTTTCTAAGAAAAGTGTCCCAAAACTTTCAATCCCCTCCCCCAATAAACCAATAGTTGTCCTGACATGCTTTCTTCTGGGAAACAGCCTCAAGTTGCATTTCTAGAAGTGGATCTTTGGAGGAGGTGGCATGGCGGCAGGGGGAACGGCTTTGAGTTGGGTAATTAGCCAGAGCCGTGTGGAACGGAAGCGATGATTAGTCTAATTAGGTAAGCCGTTTTATATGTGTTACAGTGGGCCCCTGGGGAATGGCCTAGAAATACCTCCTTTCCTAGTTTATTTGATTGATGAGAAGCAGGTTTCCCGTGTGGGGATTTATTTGTTATTCGAAGTAGAGATTGATCTGCCTGGTTTCGCTTGTTTCTTCGGTGACCGAGAGGCAGGCATGTCTCAGGAGTTTTGGCATAGGGCCTTTCCGCCTTTGTGTCGTTACCCTGGCTCAGTGGAGCCCCTAGAAACAGCCCACCTCCAGTCCTTGGAGGAATCTGAGTGCTTTATTTGGATAGTTCAGGAACACCTTAGCTAGTGGTGGATGTTCATGTTTGCCTTTAGCGTTTCCTGGTACTTACTTTGTGTCGGGGACTATTACTAAGCCAGCAGTTTCATTTCTACCACTGTAGCCTTGTGCGTGGTACATGGCAGATACTGCATGCATATTCGTTGGAAGAGTAAGTCAGTGGTTAGGTCCCTATTCTGCGTTTTATATGTACACTCATATTTAACTCATGTAATTACTGCTCACTCTATAAGGCAGTTTTTAAAAGAGTGAACTTCCATAAGCCCAATCTTATTTATTTCCTGGTATTTAAGATTTTTTAGGTAATATTTTTATTAATTCATTGAGAGTTACATATAATGTGTTTTGATAATATTTACTCCCCTCTCCACCCCGAAGCATGCCCTCCCTTCTACCCATTTGACTTTGTGTCCTCTTTTATTTCTTTTGAGCCCAGAGTGTCCATTTGTGCTGTCTAGATCTAGCCATTGCGAGGTAAGTATTAAAAATTTTAAAAAAAAGTAACCTTTAGAAAAAACTCAAATGTGGTAGGGTGAACAAAGACACCAGTGAGGAAGGAAACCAGCAGCTCACTTATGAACCCCACGCTATTATAGCCACCATAATGTGAGTACAACGCCACATGTGTACAGTAATGTTTGTGAGGCCTACACTGGAGCATGTGGCCATACTCACCTCAGGGGGCTCAGTAAGAACGTGCAGTGACAGTGCTGGAGAGATGGCTCAGAGGTTAAGAGCACTGGCTGCTCTTCCAGAGGTCCTGAGTTCAATTCCCAGCAACCACATGGTGGCTCACAACCATCTGTAATGGAATCTGATTCCCTCTTCTGGTGTGCATTAATACAGAGCCCTCTTATACATAAAATAAATAAATAAACACTTAAACAAACAAACAAACAAACAAGAACGTGCAGTGAGGCAGCGGCTCAGGTGGGGCCTTTGTGGGGTTTCTGATTGCTGTATTACTAGTTTTGGATAGAAAGCCAAACGTAACAATACCAGCCTTGTAGGAGTATCAGGGGCATTAAATGAACTAGTTATCTTAAATGTAGTGTTATCCAAATGAAGTACTCAGTATTTCACAGCAGAAATGATATAAAGAAACAAATTGCTAAGGACCCAAGTGTGGAACACGTTTCAGGTGCCTTTGGAAACTTTATAATTAAAGTTCTAATTGCACTCATTCTTTTTCTTAGCTAGCCATTAATGCAGTTTCTTCAAGACCTCTAATATTAACCTATTTTCAGTTATCCTCTGCAGGAAAGTATCATAGATGTTTCTTTTAAAAACAAACCTCCTGGATTCAATATCAGTCCAGCACAGTTTACCCAAATCAATGAATGTTTTTATGTCATCGTGCAGTGACTATTATAGGTCTGTTGCTGTGCCACCATATATTTTATGGCTTAGCAACATTAGAAAAAACCCTCAACTCTTAGTTTGCATATATTTATTTTGAGATAGGATCATGTTATGTCATTTAGTTGGCCTTGAATTCCCAGGCTCAAGCCATCTTTATACCCTAGACTCCTAAATAACTGGGAATACAGGAATGTGCGAAAGTGCTGGGCAGACTCTATTTTTAAATAAAACATTTTGGTGGTAAAATGAGGTAGGCTATTGATAGCAAAGCTTAATGATATAATTTTTAGCAACAGTACTAACTTATCCTCAAGAAGCATACTACTTAAGAAATAGTTGGTTGGCTCTAATAAAATGAGCCAAGAGTTTTGACTGTCTTATGAAATGATAATAAAAATTTATTAGGGTGGTACTTTCAGATAACATGGAATTGTTACTTCATTTTTAAAAAAACTGAAAATTGTTCCTTCAGATGATAAATGATTTTCTTAGAAATTTTTTCTTGTTTTTTAATTCGGTAGTCCCGGGGTTTAACACTACTACTTTGGTGGTTGTTTTTCTGGCAACTTAACACAAGCCTTGGCATATCTGGGAAGAGGAAATGTTTGAGAAAAGCCTCCAAAGACTGACTTGTAGGCAGGTCTATGGAGGTGTTGCCTTGCCTAATGATTGGTCTGTGAAAGAATGCCTCATTTAATTCTGGAAGGAATGCTTCACTTGTATAGAATTAATAGCCAAATCCTAAAACTGTTTTTTTTTTCATGGAAAGAACTATGTGATTAACTATTCTGCAACACTGATTGTGTGTGTGTGTGTGTGTGTGTGTGTGTGTGTGTGTGTGTGTGTGTGTGTGAGACTATTGATGCTATTGATCCAAATGGCAAACATTCTCTTGTTAAGTAGGTAGGTGCTTGTCTAAGCTAAAACTCACCTAGCTTTAGTGAGAGCTACCCATTATGAATAGAGAGTGCTGTAGAATTCAAAGTTATAGGCAAGATACTCCGGTTCCAATTGTACTGCATGAAAATTAAACCACGAGCACAGGCTCTGCTTGGATATACTTCCTGGAAATAGATACTTCAAGGAAGCATTAAGTGAGAAGTTACAGATGGCTCTATTCTGCCTTCCTACAGTGTCCCAGTGGGTCTCATGTTCAACCATTCCATACAAATGTTGTAGAAGTGCAGAGCTTTGAAGCTGAAGAAGATGTGAGGATCTTCCTTTTAACCGCCTGTCCTGCAGATGAGAAAAGGACCTGCAGTTAGGTGGCGGTTGGGGTGAGGTGACAGGCCTCCCTCCAGGTAGAAGGATGAAGATGTTACAGTTGTTATGGTTTGGCTTCTTAGAGAAAGGGCTGCTTGTTTCGCCTAGTCCCTCTGTGGCTGTGTGTACTATGGCCACAGAAGGATTAGACGGTCTCTTGTTCCTTTGTATAGTGTTACTAGTGGGAAGAGGAAAATGAGGAAGGGAAAGAAGAGAGGAAAGAGACAGACAGTGAGGACAAAAAGTAGAGAAGCTGACAAAGTTAGGAGCTGGCCTGTTTGCTTCCTCTAGGAAGTGGTCTCAGTAAAGCAGTGATCTGAACAGATTTTGGTGCACCAGAGAGGGCTGGCCATGGTGAGACAAGGCTATCCTATCCTTGCTGCTCTGTTCCTTGAGTGTCAACCCAGATTATCTGTTGTATTCGTTGTAGTCTATCCAGTGCGTGTAGCTGCCTCATGTCATGCCAGGGAGAGAGGAGGCAAGCTAAACTGACATGCGTGGTTGACTGTCAAGTCTCATATTCTTCAATTCTTTGCTGTTACTGACCTTCCCTTTTCCTTCCTACTTTTTTGTCCACCTCAAATTCTAGATCCTTCTTCTTATTCATTACTTGGCGTGTCAAGGGAGGTTACACTAGAAACTCATTGTCACCGAGCAGATGGGATGCATGGGCTGTTCCTTGCCAGTTCACCCCGTCTTTTATTGATTTCGTTGTTGTGAAACTTGTTGAAATCCAGCAGCCTGTGTGGGCATGGCTGCTGCTGCAGCCTTTCTCACAGTGCCCTCTGGACTTGTGGCAAACTACAGTCACAACTGTGTTCCCAGTTTTCACTCCTAGAACATTTACCTGGTCCACATCCTGATTTTTAAATCCTAGCACACTTTTCCTGCGTCTGTGAGGAACTGACCCAAACCAAGGGAATGGCAGGCTTAGCTACTGATTAGTTTTTGCCCTTGTTCTTGGTAGTGCCAAAGCATCTGACTTCCCTCTCTTAGTCGGAAAGGCGGTTTACCTGTTTTTCCTCTGAAGCCCATCTCTGGGTTTTCCATTGGAAGCCACTTCCTTTATGGCTTCTGTAGTTGGAAGTAAACTAACAGCTAAAGGTTGTTTATTAGATAAGCAGTAAATATTCTAGAGATGTCAGAAAATAAGGATAAACAAAAGAAAACAATATAAATTATCTATAATCTATCTGACAGGCCACTGATAACATTCTGCGCATATCTGCATTTTTACATGTTTACTCATATAATGGTAAATAACTTTACTAAGACACCGAGTCTGTACTGTACACAGTACTTTGAATTAGTGCCTCTCACTTCGTGCATCTGTCATATAAAGTAGACTTTTGTGTTTTAAAAAGATAAATCTGTGTTTCAATCTTTTCGTGTAAGTGTAAAGAAAATAACAGGCCTATCGTCTTCCTGCTCGGATTGGCATATTGAAATGATTAGCTGCAGAACAAGTAGCTAACTGAGTGCGCAGTGAGTGCTAAAGGCTCTTCTATGGATCAGCCTCTTTGCTTCCCAGATAAATCATAAGATGTAGGCATTATCAATAATCCTGCTTTATTGGAATTTTATAGCCCATATATATCCCAAGACACAGCTAGTAGTACTGTAACCCAGATTAGGAGTTAGACTGCTTGGTCCTAAAACCATTTGTTTCTGAGATACATATGACACCTGTAGGATTTTAAAACACCCAAAACCAAGCAGTCAACCTCGATGGGTGGCAGTTTTAGCATATATTATCTAGTCATATCTGATAAAACAAAGGGGACCATACACAGTTCCCTATAAATAAATTTAGTTAAATACCCAACACTTCCAATGCACATAGACATAGCCTTTTCATCAATATGCATAGAGCCACCTCACAATAAAAGCCATATAGATAATCATTATGTGCTTTGGTTTAATTTTCTATTTCACTATTGATGGACATTTCATTGTACCAATGTTCTTGTACTCTTAGTTTCTATTGAATGATAAATTGAACTACTACCTAGTAAAATTGGTTGTTTCTTTTACTGCTAGTGTTGTGGACCTCACGCTGTACTAGAAATTTATTTAGTCCTTGAAATATCCTTATGAACCACATGTTGTTGTTGTATCTGTGACACCTGAATAAATTAGGGCCTGAAGAGATTCAGCAGTTCTTCTGTCATAAGTGCATGAAGCCTAAGGTTTGAGCCCAACCATCCTGGAGCTGTGGTCTTGCCTAGGCATTCTTATGTATCAGGCATCAAGGGAACACATAGCGATTGTCTGCAGACCGAGGCAGCCCTGATGTTAGTAAACATTTCTTGTGGCTACATACCCTTGGACTAAGCCTCAGATGGAGCAACCCTAATGCACTTTTCAAAAATGGTATGCTGTATTACTTTGTACATTGAATGATGCGTATGTGTTTATTGATCTTTTGAGTTACTTTTTCATTAAATTCCCTTAGTTCTTATTCTGTGGTGTGACAATTTCACAGACTAGGTTATTCGAAAACATTAGGTGTTTGTTTGGCACCTGGCTTTGGAGGCTTAAAGCCTCCCTTCCTCTTAACACTGACACATGACGGTTGAATTTCAGCATGTGTTTTGGAGGAGACAAATTCAGACCATAGCTATACCTTTACTCATTTTTTATTGGATAGTTTGTTTATAAACTGATTTTAAAGGGGCAGTTCTGGCTTCAATTCCCAGCAACCACATGGTGGCTCACAACCATCAGTAATGTAATCTAATGCCCTCTTCTGGCCTGCAGGTCTACATGCATGTAGAACACTGTAGCTATATTAAATAAATAAATCTTTTTAAAACATTTTAAGATAGACATATTTATTTTTATGTTGTATGTATGAGGGCCCACATGTATGTATTTGTGTCACATTGTGCCTATGTCTGCAGGGACCAGAAGAAGGTGTCCAGGTCACTGGAACTAGTGTGACACGTAGTTGTCAGTTGCCTGGAGTCTGTAGTGTGAGTGCTGGAAAGTGCACTGGGTACTTTGTAAGAGCAGCAAGTGTTCTTAACCACTGAACCATTTCTTCAGCCCTTTCAAGTAATTTTCACGGACTCTTTAAACTAAAGACAAATTTTCATATGCATTGCAAATATTTTTTCCAGAACAAGCATTTTTAATGATACATTCTTAATGATTTTCCATGACATGAATAGTGTAATTTTTACTTTGAGCTTTTCATTACAATAGCCACAATTTATTGTTTTCTTAGGAAATTTCCTAGACAAATCATCAATAGAGGGAAGTAAAGATACATTTTATTCCCCTAATTAGTGGATAAGAAACTTGATCCACAGGGTATGATTGAATACCCAGTTCCCAGTAATCCATGATATTATTCATTATATGGAAAATCTTGACCAATCTATATCTTTGAGTAAGTGTGCATTAAGATTGAAATACTATTGGAATGTTAATTTGTAGTTAGTATTTACTCTGTTTTGAGTTCGCTGTTTGTGCTTTAAGGAGGATTTTGACTTCATGTACAATTTATAAAGTTCTGCCTAGAATGATCTAATAGTAGAATGAACACGCCTAGCTTTCTATCAATATTGATATGAGACTAAAAGAAGTTGGAAGTGTTTATGGAGAGGAATGTGTGTTTATCCTCTTGTATTGATGAGTCAGTCTTAATGTTTCTTATCTGGTTTAATCTGTGGTTCAGTCTTAGAGATAATATACAAGAGGCCAGAATAGTTCATATGGCCTGAAACAGTTGTGCATATCGGTGACAGCCCGTGGTCTTTCCAGGTAACCTTGTATCACACCTTTCGTCCCTTCCAACACATAGTCTTCTGCTCCTCAGTCATCCCTTGTTTAAACTAATTCACTCACACTTGCTGCTAAGTTAGGTAGCTGTACTTTGGCAAAAGGAATGGGAAATTGAGAAAATGGCTACCTAGAAGTAGTGTAATGGGATGTGTGGAGTGCTTGAAAATTTTTCTGTTCTTTTATTATTATTATTTTTCTACTTATTCCAGTAGATAGCTTGATGGGTCAGTGTACTAGCCACAAGCTATTGTCATCAGAGAGGAAGGAACCCCAGTTGAGGAAATGCTTCCACGATATCCAGCTGTAAGGCATTTCTCAATTAGTGATCATTGGGGAGGGCCCGGCCTGTTGTGGGTAGTGACGCCCCTGGGCTGATGGTCGTGGATTCTATAAGAAAGCAGGCTGAGTGAGCCATGGGAAGCAAACTAGTAAGAAGACCTATGGCATCTCCATCTGCTCCTGCCACCAGGATCCTGCTCTGTTTGAGTTCCTGTCCCAACTTCCTTAATGATGAACCGCAGTATGGGAGTGTAAGACAAGTAAACCCTTTACTCCCCAATTTGATTTTCAGTCACGGTGCTTTGTCAAAGCAACAGAAACTCTATGTAAGACAGCCAGAGACAGAGAAAATGGGTAGGCTATAGGCAGAGGCCCATTTCAAAGTAGCAGTGACCTCCTCCCCTTCCTCACACTCGCACTGTGTGTTTTTTGTTTGTTTGTTTTTGTTTTTTTTGAAAGCTTTGCTTGATGCCTGTCACTTGCAGGACTCAGCATCCCAGGGAGAGGAGTTTCTGTTGGCTTTCTGTTTCTTTCCACTGGTACCTTTCTCTTCGTACCTTGGTGCTTGGGGTGCTGCTTTCTCTTAACTGCCTAATGCCATGGCAACAGGCCATGGCAACTGCTTTCCTTGCAGTCAAGGGAGAAAGGAGTTCTTACTTTCCTTTCTATGCAGCACGTTGTTTGCAGTTAGCACTGTGATCCACCCTTTCTTTCCTCCTGTTAAAAACAAGGAAGTCCTGATGTACACTCCAAAGTGCAGGATCTGCTGGGAGTCTTAACTCTCAGGCCTTCTGGGCATTTGTCCTTGTTTAAACCTAACTGTGGTACCCATTGCATCCTCTGTCCCTCCCCTCCCCTGCCCTCCCTCCCTCCCTCCCTCCCTCCCTCCCTCCCTCCCTCAGTGTTTCTCTCTCTCTCTCTCTCTCTCTCTCTCTCTCTCTCTCTCTCTCTCTCTCTCTCTCTCTCCTTGATATGTTCTATAGTTGACCGTATTTGGAGTGTGTTTATTTGTTCTTTCTGTAGAATGTAGTGTCTAGATGAGTGTGATTCTCTTTTTTGCTCACTCCTTCTGTGTTTCCCTTCCATAAGTATTTGTCAGATGGCCACAGGACTTGGAGATGGAAACCTTGATTTTGTTTCTTAGTGCTTCCTCTCCTTATGTTGTTTCCCTTCTTGAAGAAAGACGTAGATTACATCTAGTTCTTCTCTGGGAAGTTTGCTCACTTCCAGGACATTTTGAAGTCTATCAGGTCCCAGGCCCTGGGCCAAGCAAGAGCTCAGTAGGAGTAGGTTATAGGTCACACAATAGAACTGAGGATTTCACATTTGAAATCATTTGCCTGTGGTTTGAGTCCTGGTGCCTGTGTTTCTGGTCACCGTGCCTTTAAAAGAAGGCTTTTTGAGGCCGTTTCCTCCTTTACACCACTTACCCCCTTGGCTTTTCATGCAGATTAACTGTGCTAGCATATGGAAAAACTTTTGTAGATCTGAAAAATAGATGATGGCATGATGTAATTGTTAGTGTCTTACTTTTGTTCAGAATTTTCCATTAGTAAATGGAGTTATTTTTCTCAGTTATGTTGTAGGCTGTTAAATGTAACAGAGATGACCTTGTCAGCTGTGGAGTTTGACTATCTAGGATCATGGCTCACTGATGTTTATCGGTGTGACCCTGAACAAGAGCCAACCTCTATACGAGGACAGTAGTAACTGCTCACAGTGCTTGCTTCTGCCCTAAAGTAAGGCTTTAGGGAAATAATGTTTTGGCCACAGTTTCTTATGGTTGCTGAAAGTTTGACACTCACTGTCTTCTCTAGCTCTGCTGTCCTGCTGTGTCCACTCCTGTCTTAGAGAACAGTAGAGAAATATCAGCTTCATATTTTTTTAGATGCAGCATTCTGTATACTTAAGATTGGGTCCATGAGATGTAGCTGAGGGCCAGCTCAGGGTTTATTTGGGTCCCCTAGTAAGGGGACCTCTGACATGGACTTTCTTGCCAACTTTTCAGTTTCTTCCCCCCTGGCAGGACTGCGTTACTAGGCCACAGGGGAAGAGGACACACTCAGTCCTGATACCACTTGATGAGCCTGGGGGAGGGGTGATGGGAAGAGGGGCTCCCCACTTCTGAGGAATAGGAGAGGGAGGGAAGGTGGGGCTAGGAGGTGGGGAGGGGTGGGGCTACTAACTACCAGGATGTAAAGTAAATAAATATATAAATTAAAAAAAAAAAAAGATTGGGTCCATGATGACCTCAATTTCTTCTCCCTAAAATTGGGAACATTGAAATCATAACCCACTTTACCAGCAGTTCCCAACCTGTGGGTCACCATTCCTCAGGGAGTCAAATGACCCTTTCAGCAGGGGTCGCCTGAGACATGTTGGAAAACATAGACAGTCACAGAACAATTCCTAACAGTAGCAAATTGCAGTTATGAGGTAGCAGCGAAAATAATTTTATGTTTGGGGGTCACTGCACCATGAGGGACTGCACTAAAGGGTCACTGCACCATGAGGGACTGCACTAAAGGGTCACTGCACCATGAGGGACTGCACTAAAGGGTCGCTGCACCATGAGGGACTGCACTAAAGGGTCACTGCACCATGAGGGACTGCACTAAAGGGTCACTGCACCATGAGGGACTGCACTAAAGGGTCACTGCACCATGAGGGACTGCACTAAAGGGTCGCTGCACCATGAGGGACTGCACTAAAGGGTCACTGCACCATGAGGGACTGCACTAAAGGGTCACTGCACCATGAGGGACTGCACTAAAGGGTCGCTGCACCATGAGGGACTGTCCTAAAGGGTCACTGCACCATGAGGGACTGCACTAAAGGGTCACTGCACCATGAGGGACTGCACTAAAGGGTCACTGCACCATGAGGGACTGTCCTAAAGGGTCACTGCACCATGAGGGACTGCACTAAAGGGTCACTGCACCATGAGGGACTGCACTAAAGGGTCACTGCACCATGAGGGACTGCACTAAAGGGTCACTGCACTATGAGGGACTGCACTAAAGGGTCACTGCACCATGAGGGACTGTGCTAAAGGGTCACTGCACCATGAGGGACTGTGCTAAAGGGTCACTGCACCATGAGGGACTGCACTAAAGGGTCGCTGCACCATGAGGGACTGCACTAAAGGGTCACTGCACCATGAGGGACTGCACTAAAGGGTCACTGCACCATGAGGGACTGCACTAAAGGGTCGCTGCACCATGAGGGACTGCACTAAAGGGTCACTGCACCATGAGGGACTGCACTAAAGGGTCACTGCACCATGAGGGACTGTGCTAAAGGGTCGCTGAACCATGAGGGACTGTGCTAAAGGGTCACTGCACCATGAGGGACTGTGCTAAAGGGTCACTGCACCATGAGGGACTGTGCTAAAGGGTCGCTGCACCATGAGGGACTGCACTAAAGGGTCACTGCACCATGAGGGACTGCACTAAAGGGTCACTGCACCATGAGGGACTGCACTAAAGGGTCACTGCACCATGAGGGACTGCACTAAAGGGTCACTGCACCATGAGGGACTGCACTAAAGGGTCGCTGCACCATGAGGGACTGCACTAAAGGGTCGCTGCACCATGAGGGACTGCACTAAAGGGTCACTGCACCATGAGGGACTGCACTAAAGGGTTGCTGCACCATGAGGGACTGCACTAAAGGGTCACTGCACCATGAGGGACTGTGCTAAAGGGTCACTGCACCATGAGGGACTGCACTAAAGGGTCACTGCACCATGAGGGACTGCACTAAAGGGTCACTGCACCATGAGGGACTGCACTAAAGGGTCGCTGCACCATGAGGGACTGCACTAAAGGGTCACTGCACCATGAGAGACTGTCCTAAAGGGTCACTGCACCATGAGGGACTGCACTAAAGGGTCACTGCACCATGAGGGACTGCACTAAAGGGTCACTGCACCATGAGGGACTGCACTAAAGGGTCACTGCACCATGAGGGACTGCACTAAAGGGTCACTGCAGAAGAATCGCTGTCCTTGAGCATCACTAAGGTTCAGGGGAATGATAAGGATGGGGCAGCAATCCACCAGCGGAAGAGGAAGAGATATGAGGGGTGTGAGTGCAGAGAGGAAAAGTTATGCGACAACACTGCAATTGTGAGAGAACCCAGTGGCAGGGTTGCTGTCTGCAAGCCAAGGTGAGTGCCCTCAGCAGCCCTAGAGGCTCCCTTGATCTTGGGGCTTGCAACCCTCAGAGCTGGAAAAAAAAAAGTGCCTATTGCTTAGGTACTTTCCAATGCCTCATCTCCTGCATATCGTCACATTGGGATCAGGATTTCAACCTAAGGATTTGAGAGTAATATAAATATATATTCCATTTCACTACGTCCTTGACGATGCCTTCTGCATACTTCAATGGAAGGAATCCTGATATTTTATTTTGTATCTTGTTGGATTATTGGATTTCCTCAAGTCTTCAGAGGAATTATGTATATTGAATTACTATGTGTTGACTTTCTACTCATTGATTACATCTGTGTTCTTCTGAGTAACCAAACGTGTGTTCTTACTGAATATGACAGTTTCTTATATCCTTTTCTCCCCTGTTACTTGTTTTCAGCACTAAAATACTATTTTAGTTAGTATCATTAGAGAAAATCAATTCCACTTGGTTTTTAAAAGCCCAAATTGGAAAGAAAAATCAATTTGTAAGAACATAAGTAAAATAAGAGCCCAATTAACAGAGACACTATCTCTTTTTCTTTTCAATGAATATCTATCGTTTTAAAAATTGAAATAAATTGAGGAAATATACTATCCGTTTTTAATATTTGAGTCAGCAAGATTTGTATCTTTTTTTTCTGTTTTATACAGCCTTTCCTATACATATTAACTTATTGCATGTTTATCTTGACTCTTGGCAATATTATACACACTAGAAGAGATCTTTCAACTGAATCTTGCCTTCCAAATCCTGTATTGGCAGGAAGCTTATCCTTTTTTTTTTCTTTTGGTGACAGCCTCCTGTCCTTTAGGAGAGCCCATCTGCTCTAACAAACGATGGGAGATGGGCTGTCTCTTGTACGGAAGCCAATGGTTGTGTGTCCCTTGTCGCCTCTGCTCATCAGATTGGGCGTGTCAGCTGAGCACAGCCAATCTGGTCAATTCTGGCGTTTGCTGAGGTGATGGCTTGTAAGGGCCTGTCTGTGGTGGGCCAGTATCTAGATGACAGTATTAAGAGTCCAAGAGGCAGGTGCATGGAGGTGTCGTCCACTGTGGTGAAGCTTCAGGGCCACCGGAGGAGGCTCCAGAAAGCTATTGTGTGGTGCTGTGCTGTGCTGTGTGTGTTCTGTCAAATCCCAGGTGGAACCTGGGGTCCTAGCTCTCTGAGCACAGTGAGCTACCTCAAACCTCACCAGTGGAAAACCACCTGCTATAAACCAGACCAGTTTCTTGGTTTTGACCAGGAACCTGAAGATGCAACCTCATTTGACTATTTGCAAAGTCACTCAGTAGGTTCCTGTTGTTCATTCATCCCTGCTTGTATGCTCTCATTAAGGAATGTACTCCCTCGGGTAGATAATTGCTATTTATGTGCAGTCAGAAAGGATCCTTTTTCACCCTTAACTGTTTAAAGTTCACAGCACTACTCTTGGGAAGCATTTTTTTTTACCCTTTCAAAGTAGGTGTTGACTGTTAAGAGAAGGCAGAGGGGCATGGACACAGGAAATGCTTTACAGGTCTAATTAGGACTCCTGCAGCTTGTGCGGAATTCCATTGCAAATGTCACAAGAAAGGTGGGTTTGTCATTGGTTAGGCAGTTAGCTGGGGGAGATGAGTTGTTTGTTTTCCTTTGATCGCTACCATACATTTCTCAGTTCCATATAATTAATAAATAATCAATTGTAGGTTATTTTAGAATAGGGATTCTATGACTAGCCCAGAATGATGACTTTTTGAATAAGAACATTATATATATTTATGTTACATATGTATATATATATATATATATATATATATATATATATATATACACACACATATACACTGTTACAGAATATATATGTGTATATATACATACAATGTAAATATATAAAACATTGTTACATACTATATATATACATTCTTTCTATCTATCATCTATCTATCTATCTATCTATCTATCTATCTATCTATCTATTTCATACAATGTTTATTGTCTAGTAAAGATTATCTCTTGCACCAGACTATTTTGATTAGTCATAATTGGCTTGGGAACATTTTTCCGAGCTGACAATCTTACTTATTGGGTGAGCTAGGAGGTGGCTGTCACTGAGGTCAGTGGCTTCCCAGAACCCAGAAGCAGTGTGCAGTTCTGTATGAGTGTATAGAGTTTAGCCCCATGTTGCCTCTCAAAGGGAACAATGAGTTCCTTACTTCTTCCCAGGGACATGGGATACTCAAACAATTGAGAACAGGAAGGTCTTCCTTCTTATGCAATCTCAGGAGCAGTAGGAGCCTGGGCATGGAGGTCTGATTTAGTCCTAAGTCTACAACTGCTATGGAGAGTTGAGGATTTAATGTCCCAAATGCTCATAGCTGTCTGATGAATTGCTTAAAGATGTGGAATTAAGTTTAGTGGCTTGTCTTTATTGTTATTTCTTCTTCCTCTTCCTCTTTTTCCTCCTCTCCTCCTCTTCTTCTTCCTTCTCTATGAAGTCCTCTTAAATCCAGCATAACTCAAACACCAGGTCAATGCAGATGACAAAAAATTATTGTAATGAAGTCGCTACCAACCCTAACCCTAACCCTAAGCATAATCCTAGATTGTTCATGGACGTAGAACAGACTTGGGAGCTGAACTGCCACCCAACCCATGAATATCACAAAATATTTAAGCTTGTACAACACAAACATCTGTGCCAAGTTACTGGTACATTTTTTCACCAATCAGGATAGGAGTTGGTTCCTAGGCCTGGGAACATGAACCTGTTTGACCCTGCCAGCAATTTGGAGAAGTTGTCCTTGAGATGGCTGGACTCAGACAACTATCTCCTTACAACGGAATCTGTTCAGCTATTGGGGAGTCCCCAGCTCCCCTAGGGCCTGGGACCTTAAATGTAGTCTTCTCCTATGATTAAATGTAGTCTGAAAACAAAATGGCAGTGTCTAGAACATATTTCTTTTGCTTTTTTTCAATTTCCTTTTCCTTCTCCTCCTCTTCCTTTTCCTCTCCCTCCTTTCTTCTTCACCATCTTTTTCATGTTCATCTTCTTGTTTTATTGAGTTTCACTATGTAGCTCACACTTCTTCGAACATGTTAAGTAGATTAGAGTGAACTCAAGCTTGTTACCCTTTTTCCTCTGCCTTCTGGTGCTTTGAACGTAGAGCTTTCTCTAGCCTCTTGTCAAACATCTTGTTTGAAGTAATTATCCTTATATCTTAGAGGATTTATTTCTGTACCTTATCCTAATTTATTTTCATACTTTATCCTAATTTTGAGCTTGCTCAAATGATTGCTACCACAATTTGCATATTACCTTTATGCACTTCTAATTCTAGAACTAATTTGATCACTTCCTTTATGACTGATTTTTTTAAAAAAAATTATGTCAATTTGGCAGTTCATTTCAAAATATATTTTGATATAGGTTTTTTGGTGTGTGTGTGTGTGTGTGTGTGTGTGTGTGTGTGTGTGTGTGTGTGTGTAGGTCAGTCAGTGTTGGGCATCTTCCTTGATCACTTTCCACATGAACCTTTCAGACATGGTTTCTCATGGAGTCTGCAGCTCATGGGTTCGGCTGGGCTGGCCGGCCTTTATCTCCAGGGATCTGCCTGTCTACTCCTCCCCAGAGTTAGGATTGCAGATGTATGGGAGGCTTTTATTTACATCACTTCGGGGAATCTGAAGTCTGGTCCTCATGCTTATATGGGAAACAATTTCTTAGCTAAGCCATTTCTCTTCTAGCTCCTAAAATCAGATTTTAAATGCCCATTTAAAGTACCGAGGAGCTCTTTCTACTGGTCAGAGACCAAGTGGCCCGTCTTTGGTGCCCTGCCTAGTAATACTGAGAACTTGAAGAGACCTGTGTTTTAGAAGCACAGTTGTATGGCTAATTTCATGAAGTATGGGCAGGCTTTTAGTTTCTTGTCAATGTGACAAATACCCAAGGGAAGCAAAGTCAAAGGAGGGAAGCTTTATCTTGGCTCACAGCTCGTGGGGTTTTACACCATGGCAGGCTGATTCCATGTGTCTGGGTCTTTGGCAAAGCACAGACTCACAGTGGAAGGATGCGACTGAGGAAACTTGTTTACCTCATGGATCTTTGGGAAACACACACACACACACACACACACACACACACACACACACACACACACACACTCCCTGGTTGCTAGGTTTCTATTTCCTCCCTCAGTACAGGCCCACCCATCAGTTGTTTCTGCAGGCACCCTCACAGGCACATGGAAGAGTGTGGCTTATTAATCTTGAGCTGTCTGTCAGTCTAGGCTGCTGGCAGCCAAGATTTAGCCGTCATATGTCTTTGACAGCCTCGTATAGACTGTGAAGACTGAGAAACGGAATGACAGTAGAGTGGGTAGCTGCTTTCCTGAGCCGTCCATCTCATCTTCGAGGCATTTTCCTTTCCCGTGGCCTAGAGTATCCAACAGTCTGTGAAACGTCTGTCAACTGTTGCCCTAGCTATAGGTTTGAGAGCCGGCAGTCGGTACTGGGAAAAGTTATGCGGCCCATTTCCCATCTTACGAAGGGGGATTAGAATGCTTGCTGCCTACTCCTCTCATTGGGTGTTGTAAGGATTAATGAGATCATGCTAGTAATGTGCCTTAAGCTCAATAGGAGGAATGGCTATGGGGAACGCCAGGGGTGACATTACTAGGAGTTTTGGCTTTTTACTCTGCCATTATGCCTCCATTTATTTTGCTCACACGTTGCTTTGGACAATAAAGCAAAAAGCTATATTAAGCTTGAGGCCCGTCTAGAGGGACCTGATAATATTCATGTGTCAGAATGGAGGAGTGAGCCTACTGCCTCACATATTTTAACTTCAGTCCAGTGCAAAACATCACACAGGCTTGACTGGTGAGAGTGGGACTGGTTCCTTTCTCTATGGCCCATCGGGCCGTCTTGTGTTCAGTCAGTACTTTAATAAGCTGTAAGTTTTTAAAGGCATAGTTTCTATGGAGTGGTAAACGGTCATCTTGGTAACTTAATGTGTGTGTGCGTTCTCACCTGAGGCTATGACACACGCTGACTTATGTACTGAGGTGTTGGGATGTGAGAGGAAAAGGCTGTGCTGGCAGAGCCTGCGGTCCCTTTGTGAAATGGCTCATGGACTACTGGTTCCTGAAAGACACAGCCCCCTCTCCACAGGCAGGGCTTTCCCTGATTCTATTCGGAGCTGCTTCTTTAATGTGGTCATCTATGTCCAGGTGCTATAGACTGGCTTGCATGACTGAATGTATTATTCAGTTTCATGCTAGTGTTACAATTAAATCCTGGAAGCAGACAACCTGTAAAGAGGACAGGCGTACCAGTTTGATAGTTTTCGAGTTTGGCGAGGGCAGCATGTAGTGGCATAGCATGGTGGGAACAGATATAGTAGCACAATGGTCACATCTTGAACTGAAACCGAGAGAGAAAGAACTCGTAAGCTTTCCAGGACCTCACCGCTAAGCCCCAAAACTGTTTTGCTTGTTTAGAAAGAGAAAGTTTTTTTCATAATGAACATTTTTATAATAATGTCTACAATAGTCTCAAAACCAGGAAGAAAAGAATTCGTATTATAGCATAAAATATAGGTAGGATCTTTTAAGGGAGCCTTACATACTTGAGGAAGATGCCGGTAGAATCTGACAAGAAAGGGGTCTCTTTATTGAGGAAACCAATTCATTTTGTTGTTCATTGGTTTGAAAACATGACAAACTCTAGGACATGAGGAAAAGTGATGGATCCGATGTTTGATGGAGACGCAGAAAGGGTAAGGATGGGCAGCTGTGAATATTTGGTCATACTTCCTGTTGGCTAATGGTACAAAGCCCTGTGGACATTATTAGTCCTGGAGTAAGAGTCACTTTGAAGGTCAGGCTGGTGTGGCCTCCACATACTCCTGACCCTGGAGTATCAGCTGTGTAGCGTGTGGAGATTTCTGTGAGATCGCCGTATGCAGGATCTTAGTGATAAGGAAAGTAAATATAGGTGTGTCCACTAGTCACACTATAGGAGTAGCTGTCAAAAGGTCATCACAATTAATACCAAGATCTGCGGTCAGGGGCTTGTCCCTTGAAATTCTTGGAGCCGAAGCCCAAGTGTCTATTCAGATGGGAGAGCGTGAACAAAGCTAGCCGGGAGACGACGCGTCAATTCACAGTCCCCTTGAAGGACACATTTTCATCACCTTCTGTCTTCACATGTCACTTCCCAATGGGTCCCAAGCCTGCATCACATGGACTCGAGGGGCACGTACAGCATTTGAATTGTAGCACTAGCTCTTGAGTTTAAAAGTCATACGCCAAAATGTTCAGAAAGACGTTTGTGAATGACCTATGAATGAAGCTATTGTAATAGACAACAGCAAAGTTTAAAATAATGTTGGTATTCTGAATGGCAGTTGGGGTGGGGAGGAGGAAATTAGATGGGAGGAAATAGTCCAGCACTTTTCTTTTCATTCCAGAGAAAGAGAGTGGCTAATTGTTAACATATACTAAGTAATGAGTTAGGGAGTTAGGCACATTTAAAAATAGCAATTTAACATGAATGAACCTTTGTATGAGCTGAGCTTTAATAAAGAATAAAGTAGTCATGAAAATTGTATTTTAGCAATCTATTTTTAAACTTTGGGTGAAAGTTTGTGAAAGAAAAAGAAAAAGTCTGGCCTAAAAGCAACAGAGATGATTAAAAATCTGGATATGGGTGTATACCCCCGTGAAGCAATCCTGGTTACCTTATTTGTAATGTTACGCTTCCTTTGAGTTTTAAAATAGGCAAAATGGGTTACAAAATAGAAACCACTGACTTGGAATGAACTGAGAATTCATGTAGACACAGGAATCTTTTGTGCCTCTCTGTGAAAAAGTAACTCAGAGCCTCTCAGGACATTTTAACAGCTCTGGAGATCAAGGGAAGGCTTTGCCTATGGAAGTCAAGAATAGCCAGGGATGGGAGGTGACTCTTTAAGGAAGTAATCATTGCCTGTCCTGAGAACCGATTCTGAGGCAGCTCAGTCTTTGAAGTTAAAAACACGGAAACAAAAGCTAATAAGCGTTCTGGATGATAAGGAATTTTGTGTGGAAAGTGAAGAATCAATTTGTCAGAACTAGGGGCTATTTTAATCAACCTGTTTTCTCTAGATATGTAGAATTAAGATATTATTCCTTCCCCTAATTATGGGAGTAGGGGCTGTCTCTGACTCTGCTGCCTGCCTTTAGATACCCTTTCCCTAGCTTGCTGCCTTGCCTGGCATCAGTGGGAGAGGATGTGCTTAGTCCTGCTTAGACTTGATGTGTCATTGGGGGAAGGGGGGAAGAGGGCTCCACTTTTGTGATAAGAAGGTGGGGGGGGGGGGAAGAGAAGGGGGAAATGAGGCCTGAGAGTAGGAATGGAAGAAGAGGGAGGGAACTGGGATCAGGCTGTAAAGTGATTAAATAAATAAATAAATGAAAAAAAAAGATATTATCTCTTTCCTCTGAACTTGAGGAATACATTATGTGGCAGATAGTTTGCCTGAATCGGGTATCACGTGCCACAGAGTGGCACATAGCAGAAAGCACAGTGTGGAGGATTCAGCAGGAACAACACATTTGAGTGGTAGGCAGTGCTTTTCTCTTCCTTTGGACTCTGTTGTATTTATTTCATGTTTTCTTATTGCGTATTTTCTACCATAAGTCTGGGCTAGGCAGATGGCTCAATGGGTAGTGTGCTTGCCCACAAACATGGAATTTGGATCCCTAGCACCTCTGTAAAAACAGGGCAGGTACGGTCCTGGTACTGTGGAGGCAGGGACAAGCGATTCCAGGGCAAGCTGGCTAGGTAGACAAGTTACAACCAGTGAGCTCCAGATTCAGTAAACGGAAGTAGAGGGGCCCAGGGAAGAAACCGACTGTCATGTTAGGGCAGCCACACTCACAGCACATGCATATGAATACATGCGCACCCCTCTCCACACATATGGACATGCATATTCACATACATCTGCCACACTCATACAGGAAAAGAGAGCAGTCTTAAAGTAATGCCATTTTGAACTTTGATGATACTGGCAATTCATTATTTATCCTAGAATCTCCTTGACCATTCACTTCAGTTCCCATTTCTTGCTTTCTCTCCCAGCTACGCTGTGTAATAGAAATTCTTGTGCAGGATAAGATGGAGGCAAGGAACTAATCGGTGGCTCTAGTTTCTAAATGTTTTGATGCGTTCTATTTTCCCCTTTGGAGTAAGTTTTTTTGAGAATAGGTTTATCTCTGGTGCCTGAGGCTGCCGAGTTCAGGTAGACTGGGTGACCAGGGATCTCCTCCCCCGCATTGGGATTACAAGTGTGTACTATCGTGTGTTCGAGCATTTTCTGGGTATATTCCAAGGAGTGGGATAGCTGGGTCTTGAGGAAGCCCTATTCCCATTTTTCTGAGAAAACGCCAGATAGCTTTCCAAAGTGGTTGTACTAGTTTGCATTCCCACCAGCAGTGAAGGAGTGTTCCTCTCTCTCCACATCCTCGCCAACATGTGGTGTCATTTGAGTTTTTGATCTTAGCCATTCTGATGGGTGTAAGATGGAATCTCAGTGTCGTTTTGATTTGCATTTCTCTGATGCCTAACGAGGATGAGCATTTCTTTAAGTGTTTCTCAGCCATTTGATATTCCTCTGTTGAGAATTCTCTGTTTAGTTCTAAGCCCCATTTTGCAATTGGGTTGTTTGGTTTTGTGGTGTTTAATTTCTTGAGTTCTTTATATATTTTGGATATTAAACCTTTGTCAGATGAAGGGTTGGTGAAGATCTTTTCCCAGTCAGTAGGCTGTCGCTTTGTTCTCTTGACAGTGTCTGCTGCCTTACAGAAGCTTCTCAGCCTCATAAGGTCCCATTTATTAATTGTTGACATTAAGGCCTGGGCTGTGGGTGTACTGTTCAGGAAGTTGTTTCCTGCGCCTATGTGTCCCAGGCTCTTCCCCACTTTTTCCTCTAACTGAGTTAATGTCTCTGGTTTTAAGTTGAGGTCTTATGCTCAACCATGTTCATAGCTGCTTTATACACAATAGCCAGAACATGGAAACAGCCTAAGTGTCCCTCAGTAGAAGAATGGACTAAGAAACTATGGTACATTTACACTATGGAGTATTACTCAGCTATTAAAAACGAGGAATTCCCGAAATTCGTGGACAAATGGATTGACCTAGAAATTATCATAATGAGTGAGTTCACCCAGAAGCAAAAAGAGACAAACGGTATATACTCACTTATATCAAAACACTAGTCCAAGGGATATGTCCCATGAAAAACCTTACTTACCAAGAAAGTGGGTCAGAGGAGAGGACATCCTATTGAGACTTTAGGCGAGAGTAGCATGGAAGAATGGGGAAATAACAGGACCCACAGGGTCCTGGAAACCTACAAGAAGAACTTTATGACAGGCAGATCTGGGTCCTGGGGTCCTCCTCAAACTAAGGCACCAGCCAAGGAGAAATAGGCAGTAAACTTCGAACCCCTACCAAGACCTAGCCGACGAACACGATATTCTCCACTGTTGAGTGGAGAGTGAGATCTGATTCTCATGTGAACTCTGGTGCCCCTTTTCTGACCATGTCCCCTGGATGGGGAGGCCTGGTGGCACTCAGAAGAAGGATAGCAAGTTACCAAGAAGAGACTCAATAATCTTAGAGCATACATAGGGGGAAGAAGTCTCCCTCAATCACAGACATAGGGGAGGGGAGAAGGGGGGAAGTGGGAGGGAGGGAGGAATGGGAGGAAACAGGGGAAGGGCTAACAATCAAGATGTAATATGAATAAATTAATTAAAAAAAAAAAACAAGTGTGTACTATCATCCCCAGCCTTTTCTGGGCATGAGTACAGTGCTGGGAATTGACCGTAGGTCATAACCCATGTCCCACATTCTGGCTTTCTATAGTATATACAAGGAAAAAGAACTGATACACACTTTAAGGTTAACTTCTAATAGACTATGCCTTTTTATGCCTGAGGACATTGACACTGTCATGGCAGGGATTGACTTTTCACAGCACAGGGCCCTTGGGTTTGCTGTCATACTGGCCGCACTCTCCTTCCCTCCACACAGGAGTTGGTTAGGAGGTTGGTGATAGCATAAGTTTCAGCAGCAGCGGCGGCGGCGGCGGCGGCTTCCTGCTAGAGAGGCCTAATGAGAACCTTGGGAGGATAGAGTAACTGGCAGAATGCCTGAGACCGGGACTTGAACTCAGTCACCTAAGCTATTCCTGTCCTTTTTAGTTTTTATTGTATCCCCCTTTCCAGGCCGTAATGTAATGACTGAAAGCGTTCCAGCGATGCTGGCTTCTTCCTGTCGTGTTCCAGCACTAATGGTGGACTGGAAGGGACAGAAAGTGATTGGCTGACGTAGAATTAGCTTCTGGTCATTTGCCCAGGCTGTTGTTTTCTTTGTCTTCAGTTCCCTGTGTTGAGTTAGATTATATTGAGTACTCACCCTGCTTTCCTGGGTGAGTATTTACTCTCTCTCTGAGGTGTGTTCAGTTGATCTCTGCTCTAATTTGAATGAGCTAGGCTGATTGAATTTGAGAAGGGGGACGGCTCTTGGGGACCTCTATGTCATTTTAATGACAGGATGCACATAGCTGGGCCTTTGGTCTCCATGAAACAGTGATAAAACAGCACCCAGGAGCTTTCAGCTATGGTTTCAGCTGAAAGTACTAGAGAATAAAAAATTTTAATCTGTTCATTTATATCTGCTAACTATCAGGTCCATCATTAATAAATGTTAGGGCAGACATATGTGTGATACATACACACGCACACACACACACGTGACGTGGAAATATTGCCAAATTAACTTTAAGATTTTTATATAATGTTAATTGAAACAATACTAAAATGACAGAAAATATTAAAATGGTTACTGATAATACATAAGTATTTTCCTTATCTTTTTTTTTTTAAACGTTGTTAAGTCTCTTTTGCCTAGAAACCATCCCTGTACCCTTTTCAGTTGGGTACCATAATCCAAAGGTTATTAGTGATACCTACTTCTTTAGTATAAACATCTGCTTCTTATGTTTGAATTATGTTTCATGGACGAACAGTGTGAGTATTGCTGAGAGTTTTTTTTTTTAATGCAGCTCTAGCTACTGCCCCAGACCTGTTGAGTCAGGATTAGAATTGGATCCCTAAGCTTATTGAGAGACTCTGGTCTGCCTTTCCTGGGATGGCATGGTTTTCCCAGAAATGCCTTTTTAAAAATTATTCACTTTCCTTTTTCCTCCTTCCTTCTGCTGAGTTTATTGGATGCCTAAAATATGCTAAGAGCTGTTATTTGGCTTGAGATTCAAACACGTGTGAAGATAGTTACTGAGGGCTGGCCAGATGCTCTGGAGGACAGTCTGGAAACATAAAGACTTGAGTCTCACATGTTATGTTTTCTTTGATTCTGTCATTCCACTTCTAAGAGATTTTCCCACACTAATAATCAGAGCGAAATGTACAAAAGAAAAGTACAAAGGCAGGTCACTGCAACATTACTAATAATAGTAAAAAAAATTAATAAGTTGATCTATTAGTTATTTAGGTAAGAAAGTAATATGCATATGCAGTAATGCAATAAAATGTCAACATTAAAAATAATATTATTGCCTTCCATGGTTCAAGGAAATAGACATTTAAGCTAAGTTACTGAGGTAATTATATAAACTAATATAAATAAGCAATTTCAAAATATAGATGCAGCGACGATAACAGCAGCAACTAGTTGGGTAGTTGCAGAATTCTAGGCTCCATTCTGTGTGTATCTTTCCTTGATCATAAGAAGCTTGTAAAGTCAGATTGTTAGTACTTGCAGATGAGGAAATGTAAGCACAGAGAGGGTAAGTGACTTAGGCCAGGTCACAGAGCTGAAGAGTGGTTAAATGATGATGCAGTGGCACATTTTAAGATGGAGTGCGTACACAGGGTTCGGAGGGGATCACTAGTCCCTGTGAGTCAGACAGTGAGGAAGGACACTCCAGGTTGTATATAATGGTGTGAGTGGTCAGAAGAGAGGAGGAGTTTGGGCATCTGAGAAAGCATGGAGAAAAGTAGAGCATAAGGTTTCAGCGATGAAGAGGGGACAGAAGTAGATAAATGCTGTGACAGTGGTTTGGGGACATCATCTTGGACATAGAAACGGTTGGGAAGCTTTAATGTGAGGCATAGTTTAGAAGTTGTCACATCCGGGAGAAAAACTTGGGAAAAGATCAGCTCACCATGACCTCAGTGGTTCAGGTCTGCAATGGTAGGGTCATGAGTCAGAGCAGCGGGGACGGGACTGGAAAGAGTGCAGTGATGGCTGGGACTGTTGCTGGGTACCATTTCCGGACAAGGATGACAGAAGGAAGTATATGATCGTGCCTGGATTAGAAGACTGTTTTAGAGAGCTGTCATAGTCATACAGTTGGCATCCTAGAAGATGGGTTAAAAGTGGAAGTCAGAGAGAGAAGACAGTATCCACATGACTGTGTGTGTGTGTGTGTGTGTGTGTGTGTGTGTGTGAGTGTTGGTACTCTGTCGTTAAATGAGTATACAGTAGCCTCCTCCCCTTAGAACTTTCACTCTCAGTGGCTTAGTAAACCACAGCCTGAAAATACTGAATGGAAAATTCTAGATATAAAGTAATCAGACCTTTAAATTAAATGCTATTTTGAGTGGTGCGATACTATTTTGTGTTATGCCCTTCCATCTTGCCTGGCATAAGAGTAAGATTTTTCACAATGGCTTCTCTGATGGGACATCTACTAGTGAGGTGGAGCAGTTTGGGCTTCAGAATTAATTGGTTTTTGTAGTTCAGCTACAAAACATGAACATGAGAGGAAGTGATGAGTATAAACTGTGTTCTTTGGCTCCAGCTCTTAACTGTGGCGTTACAGACAGGGTCCGCCTCTCCTTAGCCTCCTATCCAGACAGAAAGTAGTCTGTCTTTGCAGCCTTCTTGCACCTGGGGCAAAGCCACAACTGTCCCACAGCAGCCCCAGTATCAGAGCAATAAATAAGCATTCACCAAAAGGCACTAGTATTTGAAGGTTGATTATTAACTGCTGCAGCCAGATCGTGGCAGCTAACCAACACAGCTGTCCCCTACTTGACTCCTCCATTGTCTGCAAGCTCCTTGAGGACCTGCGTTATTCATCTTCTTTGTCATCTGTCCAATATAACCTGACGTCGTTTACAACGTTGATCCAGTTCGTTTAATTTGGGGTGTGCAGAAAGGTCAATTCCCTTTTATTAGAGCAGCGTCTTCTCACTGTGTGATCCTTATGACAGCTTTATCAGAATCGTCATGGAATTTTCCAGAAGCATATTTCTTGATTCCCGCTAGAGGGTGAAGGCTCAATTAGATGTACTTAAGTTTGGAGATTACTAGAATCAAATTTACTTGTCAGGGTTTTATTTCATCAGTCCACCTGCTTGGTGTAAAACATGCTTTTGTTTGCATTTTTTCCTAGACCTTACAATTTTTTGTGATATAGAATGGATGGATGGATGGATGGGTGGATGGATGGGTGGATGGGTGGATGGATGGATGGATGGGTGGATGGATGGGTGGATGGGTGGATGGATGGATGGATGGGTGGATGGATGGATGGATGGGTGCATGGATGGATGGGTGGGTGGATGGATGGGTGGATGGGTGGATGGATGGATGGATGGGTGGATGGATGGATGGGTGGGTGGATGGATGGGTGGATGGGTGGATGGATGGATGGATGAATGGGTGGATGGATGGATGGATGATGGATGGATGGATTGTTGTTGGATAGATGCATGCATGTCCTGCCTTCTTCCTTCTGGGTTAGGGAACAAATACTGGTCAGTTACTAGTGAATTATTAGCTGTGTTTGGATGAAGGACTGTGTAAAGCTGTTTACAAGTAGAAAATGCTTAATTGATACCCTTTCCCTATACTCTTCTGTTCTTGCGGCTTTTGCTTTTAGAGACTGAAGTTTATTTATATAAGTAACACATGAGTGTACTGAAAATTCAGCACCTTACTGATAAAGTCAAGTTTTTCTTTCTACTCTTCCCTGAATCTTAGTCCCCTACTATAGACTTTCAGGAATTTATCCTTCCAGTTTTTTTCCCCTCCGCTCTCCTCCTCTCCCCTTCCTTCTCCCTTCTCCTCCCCATCCCCTCCCGTCCTCAGAGTCTATGAGATACACACATGTTTGGTTAGAAAATAGCAAAATCTTTTAAAAACCACCCATTTCTAAGAGTCCGTGGGGGGATCTTTTGAGAAAAGTAGAAGGTGATAATTGCTTAGTTTTTTTTTTTAGAGTACTGTCTACTCTGGTCATTCTGAGAAAAAAACTGCCTTCTGAATTGTGACTGTGTTGGCTGGGTTATTGCTCTCCAAAAGAATAGAATTATACCCCAATAATGTCACACTCCCTTATATTCTAAGGCATTGGCTCTTGTAATATGCTAGTTTCCTTCTCATCTCCCTAGTGACAAGGAAGGGTTTGTAATCATATTCATATTGGGAATCTGTATTCACAAATTAATAAATGCTATCAATTTCACTTAGCCACAGTTTATTATCCTGGTTATCAATACAATTTGTAGGCAACTTTAGCATTTATGTGTGGATTTCCAAAGGTCGTTTGTAGTTTTGTTATTTGGATCTGTGTTTTTATTTTCTCTGACAAAAGTCAGGTTCCTAATTTCCAGTAAGCATGAACAAGCAGTCTTAAGAGTAACTCTTAAGACTTGGTAAAATACTATGACCTCTGAACCACGTCTATCTTAGGGTTGTTATTGCTGTTCAGAACACCACGACTAAAGCAACTTGGCGAGGAAAGGGTTCACGTGGCTCATGCTTCCGCATCACTGTTCTTCAAATGAAGAAGATCAGGACGAGAGCTCAAACAGGAGCTGATGCAGAGGTCATGGAGGGATGCCGCTTAATCTGCTTTTTTTTTTCTTGATTAATTAATTTATTTCATCACTTTACAGCCTGGTTGAAGCCCCCTCCCTCCTCTCTTCCCAGCCCCATCCTCACAGTTTCCTCCCTCCATTACCCCCACCCCTTGTCCTCAGAGAAGGGGAGGCCCCTCATGGGTACTAACCCACCCTGCCACATCTATTCACAGCAGGACTGAGCATATCATCTCCTGAGGCCGGACAAGGTAGCCCAGGTAGGGCTGGCAGCAGAGTCAGTGACAGTCCCAGTGACAGACAGAGTGGGACAGTGGGGTCCCACTCCCATTGTTAGGGGACCCACATCACCCTGCTGCACATCGGCTACATCTGTCTAGGGGGCCTAGGTCCAGCCCATGCATGCTCTGTAGTTGGTGGTTCAGTCTCTGTGAGACCCCATGGGCTCAGGTTAGTTGACTCTGTAGGTTTTCTTGTGGTGTCCTCGACCCCTCCAGCTCCCTCTGTCCTTCCTCCCACTCTTCCACAGACCTCCCCAAGCTTGGCCTATTGTTTGACTGTGGGTCTCTGCATCTGTTTCCATCAACTGCTAGATGAAGGCTCTCAGAAGCCAGTCATGCTAGGCTCCTGTCTGCAGTCATAGCAGAGAATAATTAATTAGTAGTGTCAGCAGTTCCCTCTCTCCCATGAGGTGAGTCTCAGGTTGGGCCAGTCCTTGGCTTGTCATTTCCCCAAATCTCTCCTCCATCTTTATCCCTACGTTTCTCATAGGCAGGACTGGCAGTCCCACTAGCCTACAGGAGGTGGCTACTTCTGTAGGGTTAGATTTTTCAAAATGTATTTTATTTAAGATTCTTAAACATTTTTACCTCTCTTCTAACTCACCAAGCAGAAGTAGGGGAGAAAGAATGTTAATTGGAAAAGGGGGTTGTGGACCTGTTTAGACCTAGTTCCTTGGGCCAGTTCCACTCTGCATTGTCAGGACACCGGAAGTCCAGTCCAATAGCCAACACCAAACAACAGCGCAAATCAGTAAGGGTGGCCTGATCCTGCAGGATCATCACAAGTCAGTGGAAGTGGCCAGAATCAGCCAGAATACCAGAGAAGTTCCCTGGCTCTTTTCTCTCTAAGAAGTGAAGACCAGCAAAGCATTGTAATTCAAAAAGCATCCACTGTCTGTGGGTTTCCATTGATATTCTTTCTAAACATCATGCACCCTCTCATGTGTCTGTTTTGAGCAAAACATCACATGTCCTCTCACAAGGCAGTTTCCAGAAAAATATCACATGACACAACTGAGTTTTTAAAGAAGCCGGAAGCTTCCACTTCGAACTTCCGACTCCATATCCCCTCGGTGCCAGGAGTCTCTGCTAATGTCATCACCATAGATTCCCTGGAGCTTTTCCCATCCCCGAGATGCCTCCCAACTGATTTTCCTTCTCTTTCCCAGTATTCCCCAGTACCCTGCTTACCTGATCCCACCCCTGTTCTACTCTTCCCCCCCCCCCCCCCCCAGTTCCCTCCATCAGTCTACTTCAGATGTCTATTTTATTTCCTCTTCTGGTTGAGATTCAAGCATCTTCCCTTGGACGGTGTTACTTGTGGATTGTAGCACGGCTATCCTGTACTTTTATGGCTGATACCCGCTTATAAGTTAGTACATACCATGCCAGTCTTTCTGGGTCTGGGCTACCTCACTCAGGATGATCTTTTGTCGTCACAGCCATTTGCCTGGGAATTTCATGGTGCCATGTTTTCAACAGCTGAGTAGTATTCCATTGTGTTCACTGTACCACATTTCCTTCACCTATTCTTCGGTTGAAGGATTTCTAGGTTGTTTCCAGTTCCTGGATGTTACGAATAAAGCTGCTATGAACGTAGTTGGACAAGCGTCCTTGTGGTATAGTGTAGCATCTTTTGAGTATATGCCCAGGAGTGGTATGGCTGAGTTCTGAGGTGGTACTATTCCCAATTTTCTGAGAAACTGCCAGATTGATTTCCAAAGTGGCTATGCAAGTTAGCACTCCCACTAGCAACGGAGGAGTGTTGCTCTTGCTCCACGTCCTCGCCAGCTTGTGCTGTCACTTGAGTTTTTGATCTTAGCCATACTGAGGGGTGTAAGATGGAATCCCAGAGTTGCTTTGATTTGCATTTCCATTGATGACTAAGGATGTTGAATAGATCTTTAAATGCCTCTTGGCCATTAGAGAGTCCTCTGCTGAGAATTCTCTGTTTAGCTCAGCACCCCATTCTTTTAAAAATTGGGTTATTTAGTTTGTTAGTGTTTAGTTTCTTGAGCTCTTTGTAAATTTTGGAAATTAGCCTTCTGTCAGATGTAGCGTTGATGAAGATCTTTTCCCAGTTCTGTAGGCTGTCATTTTGTCCTATTGAAGGCGTCTTTTGCCTTACAGAAGCATTTCAGTTTCATGAGGTCCCATTTATTAATTGTTGATTGTAGAGCCTGAGCTGTTGGTGTTCTGTTCAGGAAGTTGTCTCCTGTGCTAATGAGTTCAAGGCTCTTCCCCATGTTCTCTTCTAATAGATTTAGTGTATCTGGTTTTATGTTGAGGTCTTTGACTCACTTGGACTTGAGTTTTGGGCAGGGAGATAAACATGGATTTATTTGCATTTTCCTACATGCAGACATCCAGTTAGATCATCACCATTTGTTGAAGATGCCTTCCCCCCCACTGTATGGTTTTGGCTTCTCTATCAAAAATCAAGCTTCCATAGGTTTGTGGGTTTATTTCTGTGTTTTTTATTTGATTCTATTGATCAGCCTGTCTGTTTTTTAATGCCAGACATAAAAAATGTCTGTTTTTAATCTTAATTGCTGTAATGATAGTTAGCAATCAGGGATGGTGATACCTCCTGAAGTTCTTTTATTGTACAGGGTTGTTTTCACTATCCTTTTTTAAAATATGAAGTTGAGAATTATTCTTTCAAGATCTGTAAAGCATTGTGCTAGGATTTTGATGGGTATTGTATTTAAGCTGTAGATCGCTTTTGGGAAGATGACCATTTTTACTATGTTGATCCTACCAATCCATGGGCATTGAAGATCTTCCCATCTTCTGTGTCTTCTTCAATTTCTTTCCTCAAAGGCTTGAAGTTCTTGTCATATAGGACTTTAACTTGCTTGTTTAGAGTTATAATATACCAAGATATTTTATATTATTTGTTGATGTTGTGAAGGGTGTTGTTTCCTTAGTTTTTTATATCTTATATAAAGGAGGGCTAGTGATCTATTTTTGTTTGTTTGTTTTGTTTTGTTTTTTCTATTTTGAGTTAATTTTGAGTCCACCCACTTTTCCAAAGGTGCTTCTCAGCTGTAGGAGTTCTCTGGTAGGATTTTGGGAGTCACTTGTGTGTACTATCATATCATCTGTGAATACCAATACATTGATTTCTTCCTTTCCAATTTGTACCCCCTTGATCTCTTTTAGTTGTCTTATTGCTCTAGCTAGAACTTCAAATACTATATTGAAGAGATAAGGAGAAAGTGGGCAGCCTTGTCTCCTTGATTTTAATGGAATTGCTCTGAGTTTCTCTCCATTTAGTTTGATGTTGGCTGTTGGCTTGGAGTATATTACCTTTATTGTCTTTAGGTATGTGCCTTGTATCCCTGGTCTCTCCAAGACTTTTAACATAAAGGAGTGCTGGAATTTATGGAAGGCTTTTTTTTAGCATTTTATGAGTTTATCATTTTTTCTTTCAGTTTGTTTATATGGTGATTACATTGATGTTTTTTCCTTTTTCTTTTTCTTTTCCTTTTTTTTTTTTTTTTTTTTTTTTTTTTTGGCTTTTCAAGACAAGATCTCTCTGTGTAGTCTTGGCTGTCCTGGACTTGCTTTGTAGTCCAGACTGGCCTTGAACTCACAGAGATCCACCTGCGTCTGACTCCTGAGTGCTAGCATTAAAGGTGTGCGCCACCACTCCCAGCTGATGAGTTTTCATATGTTCAACCATACCTGCATCCTTGGGAATGAAGCTTACTTGATCATGGTGGAAGATATTTTTGATGTGTTCTTGGATTCTGTTTGTGAGTATTTTATAGAATATTTTTATGTCAATATTTATGAGGGATATTGGTATGAATTTTTCTTTCTTGGTTGAATTTTTGTGTGATTTAGGTATCAAGGGTGATTGCAGCTTCATAGGATGAGGTTGGCAATGTTCATTTAGTTTCTATTTTGTGGAATAGTTTAAGAAGTATTGGTATTAGTTCTTCTTTGAAAGCCTGGTAGAATTCTGTGCTGAAACCATATGGCCCTGGGCAATTTTTTTCTTTTTTCTTTTCTTTTTTAATGGCTATTTCTATTTCCTTAGTTGTTACAGGACTAGTTAGATTGTTAACCTGATCTTGACTTACGTTTAGTAAGTGGAATCTATCAAGAAAACCTCCATTTTGTTTAGATTTTCAAGTTTTGTGGAGTATAGGCTTTTGAAGTAAGACTTAATGTTTCTTTGGGTTTCCTTAATGTATGTCCTCCTTTTCAATTCTGATTTTGTTAATTTGGATTTTATCTATCAGTCTTTCAGTTTGGATAAGGGTTTATCTATCTTGTTGATTTTCCATAGAACCAGCTTTTAGTTTTGTTAATTCTTTGTATTATTCTCTTGGTTTCCAATTTTTGATCTCAGCCTTGAGTTTGATTATTATTCTTTGGTGTATTTAGTTTTTTTTTGTTCAAAAGATTTAGGTTTGCTTTTACATTGCTAGTATGAGATCTCTCCAGTTTCTTTAAGGCACTTAGTGCTATGAACTTTTCTTCCTAGCATTGCTTTCATTGTGTACCATAAGTTTGGATATGTTGTGCTTTTATTTTCATTGAATTTTAGAAAGTCTTTAATTTCCTTCCTCCCTCCCTCCCTCCCTCCCTCCCTCCCTCCCTCCCTCCCTCCTTTCTTTCTTTCTTTCTTTCTTTCTTTCAACACTGAGTCTTTATTGGACATAGCTATTTGAGGGGGATGAAACAGGAGAAATGGGTGGCACCGATATTAGCCCGGCCATGCTTCACTGGCTTGTAGGTGCTGGAAAACTTGGCCAGGTGGTGGCCGATCGTCGCTGGTTTTATCTCCCCCTGGAGGGAGGTCTGGCTATTGTAGACGCCCACCATGCTGCCTACCATCTCGGGCAGGATGATCATGTCCCTCAGGAAGGTCTTCACCACCTCTGGCTTCTCAATGGTTGTATCCTCCTTTTTGGCCTTTCTCAAGTGCTTGAGAAGTGAGTGCTGCTTCCACCACAGGCCACAGTTCAGGCAGTGCCTCTGCTGGGCGCTGTACAACTGCATCACCTGCTTGTAGGACATGCCCAGCAGTTGGTCCAGGTCCACGCCACAGCAGGTGAACTTGTGGAAGGTCCACTTCTTCTGCCTCACTTCAGCCATCCTGGCTGCTCCTCGGAAAAGAGAGTGTTGGCTGTGTCTTAATTGCTTTATTTCTTGTCTGAACCAGTAGTTATCTAGGGGAGAGTTATTTGTTTCCAGGAGTTTGTAGGGTTTTTGCTGTTGTTGAAGCACAGCTTTAATCCATGGTGATGTGATAAGATACACGGGGTTATTTCAATTTTTTTTGTAGCTGTTGAGGCTTGCTTATTGATCAACTCTGTGATCAATTTTGGAAGAGGTTCCATGTGGTGCTGAGAAGAAGATATATTCTTTTGTGTTTGCGTAGAATGTTCTACAGATATGTTAGGTCCATGTGGTTCATAATGTTGGTTCGTTTCATTATTTCTTCTTAGTTTCTGTCTATCAAGTATTTGTTCATTGGTGAGAGATGGGTGTTGAATTTTTCTAGTCTTACTGTGTGGGGCTTGATATATGATTTAAATTTAGGAATGTTTCTTTTATGAATATGGGTGCCCTTGCATTTGGAGCATAAATGTTAAGAATTGAGATGTCATCTTGATGGATTTTTTCTTTGATGAATATGAAGTGTCCTTCTCCATTTCTTTTGATTAATTTTGGTTGCTATTCTGTTTTATTAGATATTAGAATGCTTACTCCAGCTTGCTTCTTGGGTCTGTTTGCTTGGAAAACCTTTTTCTAGTCCTTTACTCCGAGATGTCTATCTTTGTTGCTCAGGTGAATTTCTTGTCTGCAGAAGAGTGATGGGTCCTGTTTTCACAGCCATTCTTTTAGCCTGTGTCTTTTTATTGGGTAATTGAGTCCATCAATGTTTAGTGATATTAATGAACAATAATGATTAAATATTGATTTTTTTGGAGTGTGTGTGTGTGTGTGTGTGTGTGTGTGTGTGTGTGTGTGTGTTTCTCTTCTTTTTGTTTTGTTGGTGTGGAGGTATTTATTTCCTGGGTTTTCCTGGGTATAGTTAACCTCTGTGGGATAGAGTTTTTCTTCTAGTATCTTCTGTAGGGTTGGATTTGTGGATACATATAGTTTAAATTTGGTTTTGTCTTAGAATATCTTGCTTTCTCCAACTATGGTGATTAAAATGTTTTCTAGGTATAGTACTTTGGGCTGACATCTGGGATCTCTTAGTGTTTGTAAGATATCTGCCCAGACCCTTCTGGCTTTTAGAGTCTCTGTTGAGAAGTCAGGCATAATTCTGATAGGTTTGCCTTTATATGTTACTTGACCTTTTTTCTTCTTGCTTTTAATATTCTTTCTTTGTTATGCACATTTAGTGTTTTGATTATATGTAGTGGGAGGATTTCCTTTTCTGTTCCAATCTATTTAATGTTCTATAAGCTTCTTGTATGTTTGTAGATATCTCTTTCTTTAGGTTGGGGAATTTTTTTTCTATTATTTTGTTGAAAACATTTTCTGTGCCTTGGAGCTGGGAGTCTTATTCTTCTATTTATATTATTCTTAGGCTTGGTCTTTTCATAGTGTCCCAGATTTCTTGGATGTTTTGTGGTTTTAGGCCTCCTGGAAGGGAAACAGAGCTGTGGGCCTGACAGTAGACCTTAGGGTACAGAGTGCAGCTCATCTCTGCTGGCTGTGCCACTGGAGGACCAGGCAGGCAGGGAATTGGCAAAGAGGAGTCTAAGGTACTGTTCCCCTGCAGGCCTTCTAGGGAAGGTGGGTGGATTGAGGTCATGGGACATCATGTAGCCCACCTCTGCTGGCTCTGCTTAGGTGGATCCAACAGGAAAGGGAATGGTCGTAATCTGCTTTCTTACAGAGCTTAGGACCACCAACCTAGGGATGACAATGCCCCCCCATTATCAGCTGGGCCTTCACCTATTGATCAGGAATTAACAAAATGCCCCCAGGCTTTCTCACAAGCTGATCTTATGGAGACATTTTCTTAAATTGAAGTTCCCTCCTCTCGGATGACTTTTGCTTGTGTCAACTTGACATAAAACTAGCAAGCACAGCATCTTCAATAAAACATGATTCATGTTTCTTACCTAAGCCTGGGAAGTATAATTTATCACATTGTGTGTTTCTATCAATGCACAGGTAAACTAATCTACCTTTAGTCTTCAGAAGATCTGTAAAGATGGTGGGGCTGTGGGGTGAGGGTGGAGTTAGCTGTATATACTTTATGAAAGTGGTGAATCATTTATTCTCTAGTGTTCTGTGACTAAGAGCAGAGGCAGTTTGCATTTGTATTTTGTTCTCTAGTTCATATACTGTTGGTTGGAAATTCACTGAAAGGATGACTTGTCTTAGGTAGCAAAGATGCTTCTCTAAGTGTTGTTACACCTCCTCCGTTGCATGGTCTCAAAGCAATTTTATCTCTGACTGTTGTTTCTGTTTTTGTTTTTGTTTTGTTTTGTTTTGTTTTTTGCTAACAACACAAATTTAAAGGTGTTCTAAAAGTGATGAACAACTTTAAGATAGAATAAGTAAGAAATGCTAATTTATCCATACATGCCCCCAGGTACTTTGTGGTTGTAGCTTGTCTTGTAGAGGTGGATGGGGCTTAAAAACTCCATGAGTCACCGGCTCTGTGTCATCAGCTGTGCTGCTTCCCTTAGGACATTTTGAGCCTTCGGGGTTTATAACCCACGTAGCTACAGAATGAATAGGTATCACTAAGAAACAGTGTCAGGTATTTGGTCACTGTGCAGATCCTCCAGTTCCACTCCTCGTAGGTGGGTGCAGTAGACCCAAGTAGTCGGCATGTGTCCGCAGCACCCCACATCGTGTGGAGGCACGTGATGGAGGCAATGCTCCGGAATGCTTCGCCCTTGTGTTCCCTTCTCAAGTGTGAGTCACAAGCACAATTCTTGGTTCTGAGGGTGGGGTTGACAGCTTCTTAGAGCCTCAGAGAACAACGGCATGACGTTCCTGAAGCGGTGACTGGTCAAATAGAACCTACTTGAAAGATCATCTACTTAAGAAAGTTATATTTTATTGGAAATCCATGTTGGCGGTGTTGTGAGGAAGTGAAATAAGCCAGGTGTACGTAGAAAAAAAATAAATACTTTGCGTTCTCTCTTGTATGCGGAACCTACAACAATTGAGCTAATAGAAGTAGACATCAGAATGGGAATTCAAAGACGGGCAGGGTGAGAATGGAGGCATGGTGGCCAAGGGTGCGAAGTCTTGTATGGAGGAGGTGTTTTTTTGTGAGAGGTATTCATGTAAGTAGAATATTGAATAGCCTGGTAAATATGGTCAATAACAATATAGTCAACATTGCCAAACTCAAGAGAGTAAATTTTAGATATTCTTACCAGAAAATGATAAATGTTTTGAGGTGATAAATACATTAAGTGGGAAACTTACGGGAATTTTCTGGAAGGGGTGGAGAAAGTGATTGTGGGAAGAGTTGGAGGGTTGTATATATCTTTAAAATACACTGACTAAAATTCTCAAAGAACTAACAAAAATATTATTAATTTTTAGAAAAACACATTTCAGAAAGCATTTATTTTTTAACAAGCATTTTGCTCCTTAGAAATTTCATCCTTGTAGCTTATAGTGAATAGCTTTTTTTTCTTTCCCCTGAGCGTTTATCACAAGTGGTAGTTTGTGTCTTTGTAAGGTAAAGCCATACAGTGGGAGGGAACTGCTTGATCTTGTAGGTAGTTGTTCTCCCAAAGCCCTTTATATAGTGAAGAGCTTTGGAAGTCAAGGTTCAAGTCATTTTGTCTCGCTTGCCTGCAGTGTTTTTAGTTTTTTGACTGGCCTTTAGGACTTAACCTGAAGCTAGTACACTAAGAACACCAGGCAATTAGTACATCTTGCCTGTGCTGGTTAGGTTTTTTTTTTTTTTTTTTTTTTTTTTTTTTTGTGAACATGACATAAGCCAGGCAGAAAGGAGCCTCATTTGGGTAAACACAGATTGGCTTGGAGACAAGTCTGTGACGACTTTTTCTTTACTGATGCAGCCCATTGCTGGTGATGCCACCTCAGGGCGTGTGGTCTTGAGTTATATAAAAATTGATGAGGAGCAAGCCAGTAAGGAGTGTTCCTCTGTGATCCGAGCCGTACTTCCTGCTTCTAGATTCCTGCCTTGAGATCTTGCCTGCCTAACTTCCCTTCATGATGGATTATAAGATGTAAGAAAAAAATAAACTCTTTTTTATTAAATATATTTTATTTTTTACATATGCATTTATACAGCAAGAAGAACCATGACACAATCAGGGATTATGTAAATGATACATTCTTAGTGTTTTGGCTATTTATATTTGGCAGCCTTGAAGAAAATATCTTTCCTATCTTGGTGCATCTAAAATTCTGAATGCAAATCAATATCTATTATATCTTGTCATTATTAGCTTAAAACATCTATCTAGACCTAAAAACATCTTAGCCCCTAAACAACTAAAGCTTAATTGTAAAACTAAACTATTTGTCCTTCAACCCCATCAGTGACTTGAGAAGGAATAAAATTGATTACCTGAGTATACTGGGAGTGCAGGTTAGTAGCTTTCCAAATGAGAAGGTGACAGAGACAGTTTGCTACCTGAGCAGTCACCCAAAACTCTCTATAACATTGGAGCATCATCTTCAGCCTTCTGGCTCAATATATCTGATAGACATATTTGTGAGGCAGGAACTATTGAGGACTTGCTTACTCTGTGTTGGCAGAGTTTAGCCGTTTATTTTGCTTGCATGCAAACTTGCCCTTTTTTAGGCAGAATTCTGTCTGTGGTAGAAACAAGGACGTTTTGTCCAGTGGCTTGTTTGCCACATTTGAAGCCATCTCTATAAGGAGGTTCTTTGATGTTCATCATCCTCTTTGAGGTAGGCTGGGTGTGGCCAGGAGTTAACCTGTCTCATTGTCAGTGAATCTTTAAAATAATAAAAACATCTTTAAAGGCCATATTCTGCATGTCTCTGAGGTTTTTGAAGACCTTATCTAACTTTTACCTTATCTTTCTATAGAATCATATCTCTCTGTTACACCTAGCATATATATTGTTGTCATAAAAACAGACTAGTAATTGATATGACCATGATTTAATCAGCTAATAATCAACTTGTATAACTTACTTATCCTAAACAGCCTGCAAAAGCACTTTCAAAGTATTGAAGTAAACCTTGTATTATCATTGAGTTGTATGGGTACAATACCGCATATTAGAGTAGAAACATATCCAATGTATGTGAAATAATCTCAAATTTGAATTGATACCACTGTATCTAAAAGTAAGCTTATGTCGCATCTATATACAAAATTCAATACCAGTAAGTAACCTTGTGAGTAGCAATTAAGGCATTAAGTTGAGGAGTAGATTCACTAATCTACTTTTTGTCCTATCATCCCTATATATTTCTATATTCCTCCTTCTTTCTTTTCAACCCCTACCTCCAAACCTAAGAATGAAAAATAAAGGAAAAGAGAGACATCCCTGAGTCCAACCTTGTTTTCTTTCTAAGTAAGACCAGTAATAACTTATAACCAACTCCTGTTGAAAGCAACCGAAAACCTACCCAACCCCCCTCAAGGGAAATGGGGCATTGTTGTTTTAAGGTTTCTTCCAGCTGATTTGGATGAATAATACCTTTGTAGGGGCCCAAATAAAATTAGGGAAAATGGTTAAACAAGCTAGGAATAGCACTTATGATCCAGTTTCTAAATGTTGAGAAATTCCATTTTTTTAAGTCCTGTGTGGGACAGTCTGAAATGCCTGACCAATTGGAATTGGGAGCTTTCTTCGAAGCTGTCCTAGGAGCTGTCCTCTTCTGATGAGGAACAGCAGCTGAAGCGTTTGATGCTGGAACGTGAAGGATGCAGGATGTCAGCATCCAGCATGTTGAGAGGAATGAATCCTGTCAGGTCTGATCCAGCGACAGTGTCCGGTTCTTTTGTTCTGAAAGTATATACTGTCCCACAAGCATTATACAGTCCTAAAATTATAAGTGTATAAGGTGTGTGTGATGCACAGAGCAATTAAGGCTGATTCTCTGGTCTTTGTATGAGCAGAAAAAAGACATCTATAAATCTTCATTCATGCCATACGAAGAATGGCATCTAATAATACTTCACAGGGCTTCTGTAGCCAACAAGAAACATTGTCTATGCATAGACAATCATGTCTCAACCAGTCTCAGACCTTTTCCCAAGTACTGGGATTAGCAGTTTTAGTTGTGCAGTTTGAATCCTTAACAGCCTGTATTTATGAATTTTAAGGTATCAGAGATACACAGACCCAGAGCTTGAGGAAGGCAAAAATTGTCAGTTTGTGCAGGCAAAAAGAAAAAAGAGAGAAAGAAAGAAAGAAAAGAAAGGTGAAGTAGAGACTTGACTCGCTGAGCCTGTTCATTTGTTGTGGGAAAAGGCCCACCCATTTTGTCATGACTAATTGCAAAATGGTGGGAAAGGCGGAGGAGGGGATATTGTGAGCTAAGAGTATTGGTTGTTAATTTTCTTTTAAGCCCTTTCTTTGAAGCTCCATAGCTCTCTAGATTCTTGTTATCTTAGTGACGGAGCTGTGAGGGAAGCTTGATCCTCGGTATCTGAATTTCCTTTATAGAAAGCTTTGCTCTAGGTGAATGCTTAGCGTCTTATCTTCCTGACTCCCAACATTCTACACCACATTTCCAATAAACAAATAAACACAGATGGATGAATAAATACAAACAAAGCAAGCAGGGCTTACCATCGGCGAAAGCTCCAGTGTCTTATAGTTTAGACTTCTATCTAAGGTGTCAGACCCTTGCAGGAGGAACATAAGCTTCCCACTTGGTCAGAAGACAACCGAGGTGAGCCCAGGCTAAGGGTGTCAGTGCGAGATGTGTTTGGGCCTGTGACAGGCTGGCTTTCATACTGTTTCTACAGCTTTCCATGCTTCTTGAGAGCTAGCGTGACGCTGCGCTCTGCTCTGGAGCCGCCAGCTTCCTACACCCTCATTGGCTCACAGGCTCTGACTTTCACCTCCCTCGGGCAGCAGCAGAGTGTCCATTTGCCCTGGTCCAGGAAATGGGCATAGTGAATAGAGCACAGCTGCTAGGAAGATGAAAATGAACCTCTAGGGACTTTAGAAAGGGGCCTGGATTCAGTTTTTGTCTCTTTTGCTCCCACTGTTAAAAGCAGCCAGCCAGCCAAGCTAGCAGAGGGGCTGCGTGAGGGGCTTGACTCTCGGTTTTCGCCATCTGATGCTATGCTTCTTCCATTTTTTTTGCATTATCCTTTTTTTTTTTTTTTTTGATGTTCATCTCTTAACTCTTAGAAATGCAAGATTTAGCCTTTCAGTTACTCCACTTTTCTGCCGGATGCTTTTAGCTTCTCTCGAGAGGCTTTGTGCCCCGACTTGACGCTGTTATTGACTTTTGGACGATGCAGTTAGCCTGTCCAGGGAATCGGGAATAGTTGTAGGGTATAGGTGGGGTATCCCCTTCTTGCCAGGCGCTAGTATTTTGTTTCGTTTGTTTTTCTTGTCTACATGGAGGTACATGTCAGGTATATTTTTCGGAGAAAATGTGCATGAATCTCCCTGTTTATTTCCAAGACAGCGGAAAGAATGGCTAGTTTTTGTATGTTTTTAAGCAGTAGACATTTTAAGATGGCAGCAGGAAGTTTTAATGAAAGGGGAAGAGCATCATATTATATTCGGATACACTGCACTAACATGGACAGTGTAGGATAGCAAATTCCGTGTTAGTCTTGTGATCATTTCATTAATAACTCGTTGGTTCTTGGAGTCAGCAGCAATGTGTTTTCTGTAAAAACAAATGTTTCTGTTTACAGAGTCAAAGCACAAGCACACGTAGACAGGCAAGTGTGCATTTGTACTCATATTTCTGTTCCAGCAGGAGTTTTCCGCGGCTGATGTAACAAGCGTAGCTTAAGACAACACACGTTTGTTTTCTTACAGCTCTGGAGGCCACAAGGAGTACTGGGCTCTCAGTGTGCCAGCTCGGCAGTGGTTCCTTTGGGGACCCCAGAAGATAGTATTTCCTTGCATTACAGATGCATTGCTTTGCTCTGGACCACTTCCTGTACTTCAAAGCGAAGGACGGTAGCATCTTTTCCTTGAGTCTGCTTTGCTGTTCTTTGTCACAAAACCACTGTGTGGTATCTCTCTCTCTCCGCTTCCCCAGGACACCTGTGATTGCACTTAAGGCCCGCTTGAATAGCACAGGAGAGTCCTACATTAGTTTACTTGTGTCTTTACTCTTCTGCATGAGTTTACCACACGACCCTGCTTCCCTTTCTCTGGACTGAGTACGGACAGAATTTGTTCTTTGCTTCTGCAGACTTTTGTTCATTCTAACCCTAACCCTTAGATTATTTACTTAAAAGGAGTCACAGCCCTTTCATACTTATGGATTTGTAATTTATTTATTTATTTTATTTTTTTGGATTTGTAATTTATATATACATACATACCTACATACACACACACACACACACACACACACACACACACATCAACGTGTATTTGTGTGTATGTGTTTGTGTGTATAAATAGACATTCCCTTTTGTACTTCTAATGATTTTGAAAGATAGACATAGATGGGTGTGTATATTATGCTGTCATACCTTCAAATGATCAAGTGATCTCTCTCTCTCTCTCTCTCTCTTCCTACCATCTCCCCATTTTTACTCTTTTTTTTTTTTTTTTTGCTGGGTGCCTCTGCCTCTAATGAATCCTCCAAACCTAGTGTATAAACAGAAATCAGCTGTTGTGGCTGGAGAGGTGCCAAGAGCTTGAAGGCGTAAGGATCTTCCCCGCTTGGCTTTCCTGAGTTGGTCTCTCAGCCTTGCTGGTTGCAGGTAGAATTGAGTGACTGACTTCATCCGGCTTCCGGTCTCCTCTCACCCTCATCTCTCTCTGCAGACTGATATAAGGATGCAGCCTCTCCTCCTTATTCCTTTCCTAGGTAAAGGGAAACAGCTGGGACTGTCACCTTGTTAAACTAAGGAAAAACTCCAGGTCAACGGAACAGAAGTTCTGGCCTGGGTGCAGGCCTAACATTTCAGTGAAGCCCAGGCCTTCACTTCGGCCAAGGACCAAGGTGAGGTCAGCTTAGGCCAGGCTAAAGAGATAGATGGGATGATTAGACCTTTTCTTTTTTTCTTTTCTCATTTCCTTTCTTTTCTTTTTCTTTTTTTCTTTTTTTCCAGACAGGGTTTCTCTGTGTAGCCTTGGCTATCTCAGACTCACCTTGTAGACCAGGCTGACTTCGAACTCACAGAGATCCTCTTTCCTGTGCCTCCTGAGTGCTGGGATTACAGAGGTTGCACCACCTTGCACTTGCCCCTCGCATTAGACCATTTCCTACTCCTTCCAAATTATTTTTCTTTAGTGCAGTAAGTCTACCCATGTATGAACTATGCAGAAAAATGTAATTTTCCCTTTCCTTCTTTGTGCTTTCCAGCCATGCTTCCCTTAACACGTTGGACTCCCTCCCCAGCATTTTAAGCTTCCCTTTTCTTTCTCCAAATGCCCCCTCCCCACCATTTGATTGCTTCTTGACCATGTGTCTGACCCCCATGCTGGCCTAAGTGCACAGTTTTCCCGCCCCCCTCTTCCTCTGCACTGCATCTATAATATCCAGTTGGTCTGCCCTGGGTTTTCTCTTTCAAACTCTTAATAAAATTGTCCTTGAGCCTCCATTTGAGTTCATTCATAAATTCTTTTATTAATGAGATTAAGAACCAACCCCAAGAGGGGACCTTGACTTCCCATGTATCCACCCTGGACGCCATCTCTTTGGCCTCTGGTTTTTTCAGGTTTTTCCAATGTGTTTGTCAGATGTTACCATATCACAGATGGAGTGGCTTAGGCAGCAGAAATGAGTTGTCTCGTTGTTCTAGACATCAGCGTTGTCACTGCTGAGGTCCCTTTCCTGGCTTCAGATGGCACTTTCTCCTTTTGTCTTCATGTGGTCTTTACTTTGTCTGTCTCTCTGTGTCCCTAATCTTGTTTTCTTAGGAGGTCACCAGCCACCCTAGATTAGGACCTATTCTGGTGACCTTATTGTAATGACCCCCAAATACAGTTGTGTTTGAAGTATGGGGTTTAGGGGTTCAGCATGCACCCAACCACTCTCCTGCCGTATCAGTCCCGAGCTGTAGGTCCCTGTCTGCGTTTGGTTGGTGTGTGCACAATGCCCAGTTTCAAGGGACTTGGCTTGTGCTGCCTAGTGGGAACAGATGGGATTAAACAGGATCAAATGTGAAATGTGAATGTTGGAATTAAGTGCTGGCTTTAAGTGAGCTGTGAAATATTATTTTTATAGTCTTCAATTTAGCTTTTAATGTTTTCTGGCCCAAAGCACTATGTAATACTCAACTGACTGGCTCTCAAATCTTCTAGCCATCATATTGAAGTTGCGATAATTAGGAAAATACAGTGTCTGGTGCCTGCCTCAAGCCCTGTCTCATTCTTTCTCTCTTACTCGTGTGGCCCCAATCTCTCTTCCCCACTTCACTGAAAATGACTTTTACTTCTAAATTTTTTCTGCTCTGTCTTCTTTTTTTTTCTCCTAGTTTTGTAGCCAGACAGAAGTCCTTTTGCATCAGGGACATTCGCGCGCACGTGTGTGTGCATGTGCGTGTGTGTGTAAAAGTGGTTATTATAATAATAACATTGTGAGTTGAAGAATGTAAGTGGGGAGAAGATGTTCTGAGTGAGGCTGAGCTTTTATCTGTGCCACCCTTTCCTATACCGACGAACTTATGCCTGTCTGCGCAGCATATGTGTTGGCAGTCTCATCACTGTAACCTTGTTACAGAGAAAAGAACGGTGCATTGCTCCTTAATGAAGAATCATTGTGCTTCAGAATTAGAGGGAACCTCAAACAAAACTTGATTTGGTATCTCTTACTGAAAATGGATTAGGCCAGGAGTATTTAGATTTTGATGGATGTTTCAATATGGAAGTATTTGTGTATAGATAATGAGAAACCTTATGTTTCATATGCACCATATATACATAGCATGAGAGAAAATCTGTGTAACGTTTTTATTGCACCTTTATTTTAACTATGTCCTGCAACATGAGGTGGAGTGTGGAATTTTCTTAATTGTGGTGTCTTGTCAGTGCCTAAAGAGTTTCAGATTTCAAAATAAAGATGTTCATTGTAATACTGGCTTTTTGCTTGTGTAACCTTTCCTCCTCCCTTCCTCCCTCCCTCCCTTCCTCCCTCCCTCCCTCCCTCTGTCCCTCCCTCCTCTCTTCCCTCACTCCTTCCCTCCCCCCTCCCTCCCTCTCTCCTTCCCTTCCTTCCTTTCTTTCTTCAGATACTGGCTCACTGGGTCGATCAGGTTGACCTTGCATTGTCCACCTTCCTACCTTAGCCTCCTGGGTGCCAAGTTCAGAGAGGCATGTGTCACCACCATGCCAGCTGCGCGCCTTCTGTAGTGTGTGCATACAGCAGGGAGCCTGAAGTTCAGACGTTTATGTAAAACTGAGGAGAACCAGATGCTAGAAGAGATGGATTTTAGTCCCGATCACCTAACTCAAGATACAAGTCCTTTACTTCCTGATATTTTTAGGCATCCGAGATTGAGCCTCGGCCCCCCATGCTTGCTAAACATGCACCCCTACGGCTGAGCTTATCCCCAGCATGTATCCTGTATCCTTATTGGAGAGAGTTCTGCTCCTAAAATGATGACGATAAGGCAAAAAGGAGTACACTTTATTCAAGTAGCAATACAGATGGGGAAACGTGTTCCTGAAACATGCATGTCTTTAATCAAGCTGGTTACTTCAAATACAGTTCTTCAATGGCCGGTGGTTACTGTAGTGATAGGTGAAGGTTTAAACGCACTAGCATGGGGAGAGCGGTGTCAGCAGGGCTCACAGGCTCAAGATAATGAATGTAAGGAGAATGAGTTTACCTCACGTTGTTAAGGTAGAGAGATATCAGTACTTTGATTTGAGCCTGCAGGTAAGGGCCTGCACAATTGTTAAAATATGGAGTGCTTTGTTAAATTGAGGCACTTTCATGAGTGTTACTCCTAGATAGAGCAGTTCTTACAGATAATTTCCTTCTGTGAGAATCTTAGCGTGCTCTGAACATGGCTTCACTCTCAGCTGTAGAGCCTGCTGGTCTAGGTACTCGAGATGTCTGCTGAACATGAGACCTGCACAGGCAAAAGTAAGCCGGCCAGCTGATTAGGATGTACAATAAAGTATGAAACACACACCAACCGGGAACTGTGGTGTAGACAGTGCTCTGGCAGGACCATCAGCATCTCCTGGGATACTGGTAGAAAGTGCATGTTGTCAGTCCCTGCACTAACAGGATCTGAAGCTCGTGGGTGCAGCACAGCAACATGTGTTCTAGTACATGCTATGCATCATGCTAACTCATGCAGATGTTGGAGAACTCCCTTCTATCAGTGTGTTTTACACACTTTTGGTCATGACATATGGAGAAGCACACTTTAAATCATGACCCCTGTATACTCACTGTGCTGCGTAGTTTTTACTGTCAACTTGAAACAACCAAGAGTTACCTGGGAAAAGGGAGAAACCCCAATAGAAGACTTTTCTGGTCGGGGCTGGAGAGATGGCTCAGAGGTTAAGAGCAGTGGCTATTCTTCCAGAGGACCCAGGTTCAGTTCCCAGCGCCCATACAGTGGCTACAACCATGGGCAACTCCGGTTCCAGGGGATTATATGCAGTCTCTGGCCTCTGATGGGCACCAGACATGCAAATGGTGCCCAGACATACATGCAGGAAAATACCATTGATGGTGGTGGTGATAATGGTGATGATGATGATGGTGGTGATGTAATGATAGTAATCTAATTGCGTGGTTAGAGAGACCTTTGATTGTGCTGATGAGAGATTGTCTTGACTGATGATTAATGTGGAAGGGCCAGCCCACACCATCTGTAGCTAGGCAGGGCGGTTCAGTGTGAGCGCTAGCTGAGTTTGAGCCAGTGAGCACAGTGGTAAGCCGTGTTCCTCCTTGATTTCTGCCTCTGTTCCTGCCCCGACGCCTCCTAATTATGCCTACGATCTGGAAATGGAAGCTGAAATAAATCCTTTCCTCCCCCAGGATGCCTTTGATTAAAGTAACCAGGACACTCACTCACATCTATACATTTTCCCAAATCCCCACCCAGAGACACACAGACAGAGGCACATGACTTAAAGGTTTAACGAAAAAAAAAAAGTGTCATTTTAGAGGATTAAAAATTTTTGAAAAAAAGTTTTAGTTTATGTGTATGAGTAATTGCCTGCACATATGTGTGTATACCATGTGTGTGCCTGGTGCCCTTGGAGGTGAGAGGGATGTATTGAGTCCCCTGGAACTGAAGTTCAGGATGGTTGTAAGCCATCAGGTGGGTGCTGTGGGAACCAAACCTGTGTCCTCTGCAAGAGGAGCAAGATCCGTGTTTGATTTACATCTGTGGACTCACAGCCTGCGGGTAGAGAGGGCCAACTATATATTGGCTACCAAAGTATTAGACTCATGGCATGTAACTGTATTGATAGTAACTATTCTATTAATAATAACGTTGACTTTATTGATAGTACCTATATTTTAAAGCAGGGATGAGTTTATATTTTTAAAAACTCTGCTCTTAAGTTTTCACGTTAGGAATGAATTTATAGCTACTAGTAGTACTATGGCTTGTTGGTTTTATTCATATTGTTTAAAACATTGCCACATTTCATCTTAAGTGAGAAGAAGGATGTATTTTTTCCTGAGTGTGGACTTCCAGAAATCTTACGATTAGGCTCCCCAGAGACCGGAAGTTAAAGATTGTTGCTCACGTGGAACTTTTCTTCAGAATAATCTTCAAGCTCTAATTGCAACTCTAAGCCAAAAAGATTATCTTTCCTGGAACCGCTGAACGTCCTTCCTACATCACGTCCTTGATGTTCGCTAGCACTGCACTGATGAGCTTCCTCTTTGCAGAATGCTTCTGTGGCACGCTAAGTGGCTTTGGAGGTTACCTGGCCCCAAGTCCAAGCTGTTGACAATGGCCGTCTCTCCTCTCTTCCCCTCTCCCTTCCTATGCCCAGATGTGCAAGCCTGACTCCTGTATGTCATCCTCAGAGGCATGTGTTCTGGATTTTGACTGCATGATATTAAATCGGGAATACATACTTTATTAGCTGTACCATCTTGGACACATTAGTTACCCGTTCATTGGCTCCTTTCCTCATCTATGAGAAGGGAGGATAGCTCTGCTCGGTTTCTGGGATGGCTCCGTGCACTGGACAATGCTTGCCAGAGAGAAGTGGTTAATAAACGTAATCCATTCTAACTGTCCTCGATCTATTCTTTTCCCTAATTTTTAAAAAATTTGGCTGGCCAGAAAATTATAGACCGTTTCTACACAAAGATTTAAATTAACCCACTTTTGCATACTTCTGTTGCCACGAGCTGTAGTCTCTTTCTTAGACCGTCCTCTGGGTGATAATCCTATGGCCTTTTAAAATGTAAGTGCATACTCTTTATAAAACGTAAATAAATAAAAATTGTTGCCAAAGCCTTTCGTTGGCTTTCTTTCCAGCTCTGATTAAAATGAGATCACGTTTGTTTGGTCATTGCTTCTTAGAGCCCTGCTCCTGTCTGTTGGGCTCCGAGCTGCCCACTTACATGTTCTTCTGTGCGTCTTGGCCAGTTCTCAGTATAACCAGAGGCTAGTCGTTTTCCAGTGGCTGTCTCTGTGCACAGCCCCACGTTCCCATCCTTTCTGGCTTCCTGTCCTTCTCATTTCTGCGGGTACTACTTCTTTAGAGAGCCAGGCATAAACATATTCCCCAAATTAGGTCACCTTCTTTGGGAATCCCTGGGGGAGTTCCTCTTTTATTAGCCAGGAGCTCTCTAAATACACAGACGATCATTATTTTCTCCCTGTTGGGGGAAAAGGGATAATTAATCTATATTTGTTAAACACGTTACACAGAGGAGAATTTCCAGAGATGAATTTTTGCACTTTAAGAAAATTAAACGATTGTAGAGGTATTTTAAGAAACGCTGTCTCAACATCCTGCGAGTTAACTTTCTTATAGTGGTATAGAAGAGCAAGGTGATGGGCAAGAGTGACAGGCACATCACCACATGCTGAACCTGTCTGTAGTAGGGTGGGGGAACCGTGATGGGCCCTTCTCTCACTGGCTGTCAGTTCTGCTTCAAAGGCAGTGAGTTTTAGGGTACCCTTATTTCAGGTAATTACTTGGTTGTTAATAGAACCCTAATGTCAGTGTCCCACAGAATGGAGGGTCAGTTGTGGGTCCCACATGAGGATAGCTGTTTCATAGTCGAGACAGAGAGCAGTGTAGATAATACCCACGTGGTGGATGTTTTTATTCACAATACAGGCAAGAGGTTGCCTCCCCGATGGGTACAGATCAGATTTCACCTATTACTTAGTTCTAGGCCAGAAATAGGCCTAGAAATAGGAACCACTCAAATTTAGACAATTGCCTAAAGCAGTCAGGAGGGAGGCCTTAGTAGTTTACAGTTGTCAAATGTCAATTTTACCTCTGTAATTTTTCTTTAAATAGCAGCTTTTAAAGCATTCCAGGGGATGCTGGACAGATGCTCAGCTATAAGGCAGATTGTATCGATGGAAGTGCTGGCCGTTGTGGATGCCTTTCTCTAGCTGAATGCTGTTTCTGATACACAGACGTGGTAATTTCGGGAGAAAGACTACTTTCTTCCTGGTGGTGTTCAACAGAACGCATAGAGAGAAATATTTTAAATTTTGCCCCGGGTGATGTTGATCATACAGAAAGTAACATTATGCTTTTTATTAGCTAAAAAAAGTAACATAAACTTACCGTGTGTGCATGTGGGGGCCTGTTCATGTGGGTGCATATATGTTGAGTGTGCATGTGAAAGCCACAGGTTAACGGTGGTTGGTGTCTTACCCGAGGAGCGGATCACTTTGTTTGGAACAGGGTCTCATTGATCTGGGACTCACCGAGAAGGCCAGGCGGGCCAGCCTCCCCTCCCGGGCTGGGATTACAAGCTCATGCCTCCCACATCCGCTTCTTCTTGTTTCTTTTAACGTAAATCTAGATGTTGGACTCAGGTTTTCTTGCTTACCTGGCAAGCACCTTACTAGCCGAGCTTTACCCAGCCACAGAAACTTTTTAAAGCAGTTTATCGTAACCCCGCCCCACAGGCACGGCAGGCTCTTTGTATGTTTTTTTCTTCCCTCACGGTTATCACGTGTATACTGTTTTTTTGGCTGGGCCTCACTCCTGAAATCATGAATCTTGATTGTATTCTGATGATTTTTTTTTGTTGTTTCATTTTGAGTGATTAGATAGCGGTGGTCAAGCGTCTACGTCATGAATGGTCTGGTCATTCCCTGCTCAAGTAAATTGTCTTGTTATTATTTGTTGTGCTTTATTTTGCTTGTTTGCTTAATTGGCTACATGTTTTATTTAAAATGCAGCTCGAGTAAAAGACTGTAGTGATATAAGTTTTCATGTTTTTTAATTAAACGTTTTTTATTTTTTCCATATACATTTATATTATTATACCTGTATACAATAAACCATGACACAATCAAAAATTATATAAAAGTTACATTTTTAGTGGTTTGGCTACTTGGATTTGCCAAGTAGTTTAGTTATGCTGTGTTTGTAATGGTGTCTTCGGTTCTCACTTCGCAGGCAGAGCCGTTTGTTTGGGGTAACAAGGCATCATCAGCACATTCCCAGAGTGTGGCCAAGGCAAAGTACGAATTTTTATTTGGCAAGTCAGAAGAGAAGATTCCAGATCCTGGTAAGTGTCCTCAACATTGTCGTTCAGGTAAAAGACGTGCGGCCCTTCTGATTTCTGAGTAGCTGTACTTGCTACATCACTTCCTGCGCACCCTTGAGGAGCCCGTGGCCTAGTGTCTACAGAGCGATCTTCCTGAGCCTAGAATTGGATGCGATCCCTGCAGCTTGTGCTCAGGAATTCCAACACATGTTCTTCAATACTTGAGATTTCAGGAATTAACTAATTCTCATTACGCCTTTATTTTCCATGTTTACCGTTGTTCCGTATACCTACACTTTATTTTTGCCTACCATCATATGCTATGGAGAGGCAATTCCACAAATTTTTTGGATGATGCAATCTTAAGAGAGCAAAACAAACAAAACAACAACAAAAACCTGTTGGTCCAATCTAGCTGTCAACATTTTAGGATTAGAAACAACACTCTTCAAACGAGCTTAGAACAAATAGAGTTAATATCAATAATCCTATTTACTAACTTACTTCACATGTCAACACTATGCTGTATACCTTGAATAGGGTGTCTTATTTGATCCTCGGGGAAATCTAACCCTTAGTAAGTAATTTGACCCAATGTGGTTGGGATTTGGTTGAAAACAAAACAAGTAATTCTGTGTTTCAGATTGGCATGTTAGTTGAGATTATGTAACAACATTTTAAGAGTCCCAAGAAGCCAATGCATGTATATTCACTTAATCAGTTTAGTCTTAAACTGAACATTCATATTTCAACATTTAGAAATGTTTGTATACAGTACAAAGCAGTGAAATTACTCGAAACATCTTATTTTTGTTATAGTTTCTAAATTTATAATCATCTTAAGACAGTTTGGAAATCCTTGGCTGCTCTTAACTTTGCATGCCACCTTGTGGTTTTCTGGTTTTACTCTGATGAGGCACAATTTTTATTCAGTTATGTAAACAATGTGCAATATTCTCTGTGTCAAGAGTGGGTGGAACTATTCACAAGAATGTGCATCTGCTGGGCCTCTTACTACAGGTGTGTGAGATACGTAAAAAGCAGTTAAGTTAAACTTTGGTACGACGTGGCCACTTTATTCCTTGATATTTATCCAAGAGAAATCCTAGTTTATACCTGCTTTTACAGGGATATTTGTAACCTGCCCTTCTGTACTGTCTGAGAAACCAAGCACAGTAGAGCTTGTGCATTTTAGAGCTAAAAGCATGACTGAAATGAAGAAATGAATAAGCAAGTGGTAGGTAGGCTCAGTGTGGTCCTTTTCCAAACTGAGATGTGTTTGGTTTGTGCACCAGAGCCTGCTCTCACGTCATGGTCTCCTGTGGGCCGTGCTTCCCAAGGGCCACCATGGCAAAGTGAACAGGAGCAGATGAAAAAACATCCCTATTTCTAAGCAAAGTTTTCTCCCTTTGCTGGTTTACCTCTCACACCATTTATACTTTCTTGTTCCACATCTGAGGGTGCACCCATTTGCTCAGTGTTCAGTTAACAGATGAATATTCGGCACCATGCATTGGTCCAGGTGTCAAAGACAGTTGCATTTTCTATTTTCTGTATTTATTTATTTATTGACCAAAAAGTTTTGTGTGGGGCGGTGTTTTATTATACACGCCAGGATTGCTTCTGACTTAACTGTCTCCTTGCCTCATCCGCCCTGGTTTTGGGATTCCAGATGTGTTCCACCATATGTAATAGCATAATTTTGGACCTTAACTAAACGAAAATCCTCATCTATCAAATTGCCTAATAGAAAGATTATCCTGGTTTATATTCCTATTGCCAAATTTAACTGGGAAAGGACCGACTTACCCTGTAGTCTGTTAGATGTAGACATTTATATTTTTATGAAAAATAATGCTTTCTTAAGTGTAATGTTAATTTTAGGCTTTTAGTTCTAAAACAATGTGTATGCATTACTAAATTATATAAGAAGAGACAGGGCTGGGAGTGGGAGAAGAAGAGACCAGGAGGGTGAGCTCCTCTCTTCCCAATGTCTTAGGGCTTTAGCCTGTTTCTTCCACATGCTATGCCACCCTTTCTGCCCTTTCTCTTCACCCTCAGCCCAGGTTCTATATTCCTGGCAGTGAGTTTGGGCCATTGCTTCTACGTTTTGTTCTTCATCCTGTATTTAAGTTTGCTATTATAAATATTGCTGGCAGTTACCTCAAAGTTTTACTATTTTCTAATTCTCTAATGAAAAATGAAGACAAAATGCTTATATAGTCTATCTAAAGTAGATGTATATGGTGTGTGTGTGTGTGTGTGTGTGTGCGTTCTTTTGCCTGCGTCTCTAAGTATCAGTGTGTCTAAGGTCACTTCTCATGGTGACTGAGCGGCTGGCTCACGGCATTGTCATGGCAATGAGGCTGCTTGGTCTCTGCTGCTTCTCCATCTTGCCTTTCACCAGAAGCCTTTGGACTCTGCCTGTACTCCTACCAGACCCTTAACATTTGCATCCTATATGTTAACAATAGGAAAGGCTTTTGTCCTTTCAATGCAGGCTGACTCTAAATATTTGAACACGGCTCTTGGATTTAAGAATTGCCAAATCCAAGTGGTGTATGTAGCTGCAGCTGAAGTGAAAGAGAAGCAGGGCCTGTGTGTGTGTGTGTGCGACCTCTGCTGGCCATTGAAGGTAGAACACACCAGAGCTCTGCAAGGAATCTAGAGAGTGGAGCAGCGTCTTGTTAGATATATACTCATTGATTGTTTTGTTTTGTTTTAAAAATATTGTTATTATGTTCTTTGTAGGAGAAATCTACTTTCCTCTTGGAGGTATGCTTCTCATTTTAGTGTTCTGATGATTTAATTTGTGCTAATATTGTTTTCTAGGCCATTATACAACTCTTGTCTTGTAGACTTAGATGTAATCCTAATTAGGTGTACTGCTTGAATCTCCTTCTCTCTCTCTCTCTCTCTCTCTCTCTCTCTCTCTCTCTCTCTCTCTCTCTCTCTCTCTCTCTCTCTCTCTCTCTCTCTGTGTTTCATGACTCTACCTATATGTCAGGAGGATGAGCTTTGTTCTGGCTTGCCCATTGTGGAGACCTTTCTGTCATATCTTTCTTTACCTATGGAGGAATTTATTCTGTTATTTTTCAATTATTTGCCCTCTGCTTATTCTATGGCTGCTACTTATGAGGTTCTTACTGCATTTACCTTCTGTGCCTCTTAGATTTTTTTATTCCCATTTTAAAATATCATCTGACATCCTTCCCAAAACTTCTCTATTTCTAGTATTGTATTCATAATATCAGTCACTTTTCTGTTAATCTTCATTGCAGTCCGTTCTTTCATAGATACATGATTTTGGATTTCTAAATAATTGATCACAATTTTTTTTCTAAGATTACCCTGTATTTCCTGAATTTATATTTCCTTCAGGGTCCTCCAGGGTCAATTCTATTTCATTAAATTTTGGGGACATCTTTTGGGAGGTACCCTTTTTCCTCAGATGTTACTATGATATGCAGATTACTTTTCAGTTATTCAGTGATGGCACATGTTCTACCCCCATGTCAGATGTAGATTACTGCCGATGATGGGTGTTCAGCATCCCTGTATTTCTGCCTTTAGGGTGAGTGTGCCTGCTGTTTATTGGGGTTGTGAGTTCTGATGTGTCTCATCAGTGATTGTAGTGAGCCTATGTTTGAATGTGCGTTGCTTTTTTAATTCACCCCAGAGGAAAAGAAGCCCACTTCTCTCCCTATCTGCCATAGTGATCCAGAAGACAGAATAATTATTTTTGAAGAAAAGGTAGAATTGTCTTATTTTTATTGAGATATAATTTATATACAATATAAGTCACCTATTTAAAATAAAAAATTCAGTGTTAGCCTGATCACAGAATTGTATGACCATGACCATAGTTATGAACAATTTTTGTATTCTCAAAAAGAAGTGACTGTACCAGTGGCAATTTTCCAGACAAACACACACTTCCTTCTTGTCTCCTTCCACAGGGTTAACTATCCTAGCTACATCATATAATAGAGTCCCTTGTGACTGTCTTGCTCTCTAATGGATTTCTATCCCATTAGTGGCATTAGACGTCTTTTAATGTGCCTGCCAGCTTACTATTTGCTGTCTTTGTAGAAAGCTCATTCAGCCCTGTTTTCTGTCTTTAATATGGTTTATTAGTCTTCAGCTATTGAGTTGTAAGAGTTCTTAATATATTCTGTATTCAGGTCCCTTATCAGCTTTGTGATTTGGAGATTGCTCTCTCCTTGTGTTCTTTTCTTGATAGGGTCATTTGTAGCATGAAAAACTTTAACCATAACATACCATAAAGTCAAGTTTTATCTATTTCTTACTTATTCTTTTAGTGTAATGCCTATCTGTCTATTCCAAGGTTAAATAGATTTGTGTCAGTGTTTTCTTTCAAGCTTTGTAGTTCTTTTATTTATATGTCTGTCATCCATTTTGAGTTTTTTTTTTTTAAATGAAACATTTTATGGTGTGGTGATGGCGGTGGTGGAGTGTGTGTGTGTGTGTGTGTGTGTGTAATCACAGGACAACATTCAGGGAAGAAGACATTCTCCTTCTACCATGTGGTTCCATTCTAGAGACCGTCAGACCAGTATCAAGTGCCTTAACATAGTGAGGGTTAAGTTTTAGTTTGTGGTATGAAGATGTGCAGCTAGTAATCTCGGTAACAGTGAGAACATGTTAGTACATAACTGATTCGGTGAACGCCACTCTATTATACAAAATAAAAAGTAAAACAGAAACATAAGAAGAGCAACAAGGAAAAAGCAAACAACAATTAGCACTGTAGCACTACAGGGCAGAGGTTAGTTCTTACTCTAATCTCTGCATGTAGCTGTAGGGTCGAGGAAAACTAGGAGTCGTTACTTTAAGAAAAACACGATTTGACGTAGGAACCACAGACATACAAAGGAATGAATGATAAGTCCACTGATTATATGGTTTTCTGTTGACTTATTTTCTTGTCTGTACCACAGATTTAAGACAGCTTGTAATTTCATGGTGAGTCTTTCAGAATGACTCTTTTTTTGGAACATTTCCTTTAGCTTGATCTTTACTCAGACTCATTTTCATCCATTTAGACAGCAGGAAAAAATGACTTTATGATATGTTACACAGTTACCTGATAACTCAGCATTAGTTGGCCCTTACTAAACGGACAGATAGTCCCTATTACTTTCCCTGAACCAGAAAGCCTGCTTGATAGGCAGTGATTTCATCTGTTTTTTGGTTTGGTCAAGTGAGCTGGAGAGTGATTATGAACTTTGTGTTTGGGTGGGGTCCTTGAGGTGATGAGCCTACCTCACCCAGCAGCGGCCCACACATCTGCAGAACGAGCTGTTCCCTAGTAGCCTCAGCTGCCTGATTGGAACGGCTGGTGCTTCATACACAGTGGATAGGCCATGGAGTGTTGCAGAAACCTGGAGGGTGTGTTAAATGCTTACATCTTGTTCCTACTGTCAAGTATAATATTTTTGCCTCCCCCCCCCCCTTTTTAGATTGATGCTCCATTAATGTATTGCTTTCTCAGTTCATTTGTACAGTGCTATGGATGGAGGGCCTAGGGCATGCTAGTCAAGCACTCTAATGGTTCGATTACATACCTGGCCTTGTTTTTATTTTTTCCACCCCCACTGCTTTCTTTCCTTCTTTTGGAAGCGTCTTAATGCAGTCCAAGTGATCATTGACCTCCCAGAATGCCTGCTCTAAGCGCTGGGGTCGCAGTGTGGGACAACACATCAAGCTGTGCCTTCCTCCCACTACCTTCTCTTTAATTCCCTTTTATTCCCTCCCCCTTTTCTCCTGTCCAGTATTGAAAAGCTGAGGAACCAAGGATTATACCATAGGTTTGTAGTCTGGCTACTCATGAGACCGAGGCAAGGTAATCATTTGATTCCAATAATTCAAATCCGTATGGGAGACATAGTATGCAAATACACAGATATAAACCACACACACACACACACACACACACACACACACACACACACACACACATGCACGCACGCACGCACTCACGCACGCACACTCTCTCTTTTTTTATTAATATTTTATTAATTTATTCATCTTACATCTCAATTGTTATCCCATCCCGTGTATCCTCCCATTCCTCCCTCCCTCCTGCTTCCCCCCTACTCCCCTCCCCTATGACTGTGACTGAAGGGGACCTCCTCCCCCTGTATATGCTCATAGGGTATCAAGTCTCTTCTTGGTGACCTGTTATCCTTCCTCTGAGTGCCACCAGGCCTCCCCATCCAGGGAACGTGGTCAAAATGGGGCACCAGAGTTTGTATGAAAGTCAGACCTCACTCACCACTCAACGGTGGAGAATATCCTGTCCCTTGGCTAGATCTGTGTGGCTAGATATTTTCCTTGGCTGCTGCCATAGTTTGAGCAGGGCCCCAGGACCCGGATCCACCCATCCTAATGTTCTTCTTGTAGATTTCCAAGACCCTCTGGATCCTTCTATTTCCCCATTCTCCCATGCTTCTCTCACCTAAAGCTCCAATAGGATGTCCTCTCCTCTGACCCACTTTCCTGGTAAGTAAAGTCTTTCATGGGACATGCCCCTTGGACTAGTGTCTCGATATAAGTGAGTATAAACCATTTGACTCTTTTTGCTTCTGGGTGAACTCACTCATTATGATAATTTCTAGTTCAACCCATTTGTCCACAAATTTCGGGAATTCCTTGTTTTTAATAGTTGAATAGTATTCCATAGTGTAAATGTACCACAGTTTCCTTATCTATTCTTCTACTGAGGGACACTTAGGCTGTTTCTATGTTCTGGCAATTATGAATAAGGCAGCTATGAACACACACACACTCTTGATAAGCAGTATTTAAATTTTTCTTGAGGGTAGAATCATATCAACTTTGAAAGAACATTGGGATAGCATATGTCAGTTAGAATGGGGAAATTTTTATCCTCAGAAATTGGCTGCACTGAATAGAATTAACACCAAGCTTTTTTTCACGGGCTTACTAACCATTTATGATTAATTTTAAATGACTTCCCTGTTTGCCCATGTTTTATATTGAAGAGATAGTTTCTTACTGACATACAGTTCTTTGGATGCTGTTAGGGTGTAGGATGCTTTTGCCTGTATCCTTGAAATGTAGAATCTGGAAGAATGTCCTAGCTGCTGGTGCATGACCTCTTCCACAAAGGGTGTTCTAGCAGTGGCCCCCTGCACTGTTCCTTGGCAAGTGTCTTATCACTAGTTTCCATTTATTTTTATATCCTCTTAATTTGATTTTGCAAAGCAGAGATTATGTGTTGTCATCATTCGTTTATGCTTGAATTTATCCGCTTGTGTGTGTGTGGGGAAAAACACTAGTTGTTAACATATGGGAAGTTTCATGTCACAGCCCAATTCTGAGGCTCCTTGTGGTGAGGCTGAGACTATAGTGCTCTGCTGTGCTGTCACTTCACTGATGACTGTAAAAACCAGCTCCTAGTCAGCACCCCTCTCCCGTGGTCTCAGCCTATGCCGCTGTCCAGCTGGGCACTTGGCCTCGTGGCCCTGCATTAAAGTCCTAGCACTTGTGCCCATGTTTGTGGTTGTGATTGCAAGGAAGTTACGCTTTTCAATCCAAAGTTGCATCCTGGAATAGATTTTCTTAAATCCAGTGAATGCACGAGGCTTCAAAGGCTATAAGTAACATACAGTATTGTTTTTTCTTTCTTTCTATCTCTCTATCTATCTATCTATCTTTCTTTCTTTCTTTCTTAAATATTTACTTATTTATTTGTTTATATATTTATTTATTTGTTTTTGGTTTTTCAAGACAAGGTCTCTCTATGTTATCTTGGCAGTCAGTCCTAGACTCGCTTTGTAGACCAGGCTGGCCTCGAGCTCCCAGCGATCCGCCTGCCTCTGCCTCGGGAGTGCTGGGGTTAAAGGTGTGTGCCACCACACCCGGCCCTGTTTTCTTTCTTTTAAAGAGCTTCTTTTCCCCTAAACTATATAGAAGTTAGGGCCACATATGTGGATCTGCCCTTGCCAACTGTTAGTTTGTGGAAGGCAAGACTTCTAGACTTCTATAGTGGGTGGGGTGGGACAGTAGTTGAAACAGTTGTTTCATATGCAACTTTTAATGTGGGGAACAGTCACGTGGTGTCAGGACAGTATGTTTGTAATCATTTGTGCTTGAGATATGCTATATAAACACTTTCTGAATGAACTTTCATATAGGTTTTCTAAGACAGTAACTACCATATATGTACGTCAGGGGCAGCTTAGGCTTGGTTTTGATTTGGGAGATTTACTAAAAGTTGGCCATGATGTTGAAATATCAACCCACAGAAGGCAACAGTAAGGCCACCGAGTCATGGTTTAATGCACCGTCCCTCTTGACTCCTGCCTTGCTTGCAGGGTGATTTTCCCTTTGACAAATTAGCGTCTCGCTATCTTGAACAGTCATGTAATTAATGTTAGCTACATTTTGGTTTCCCTTGTACTGTATTTAGGAGATCATATTGATTATTTTGAATTTTACCTTTATGATGTTATATTGTTTATATGTTTTGCTGCAATACAGGATTATTGCAGTCCATGTGTAAGTTTAAGGAGTTGAAACTTTTTAAGCATCACAGTTCTTAAAGAGAAATGAGTACATATCGAGTTGGCCTGTGGAAGTTTTGACAATGATTTCCATGGCCTCCTGAGGAGTACTAATGCAGCAATTATGTAGGGAACCCTGGGAACTTTTTGCACGTCACAGAACACTGCTTAGAAAGTGATATTCTTCGTATCACGGTACACTGGAAGCAATGCATAAAGGCAGCTGCTTGCATTTCTGCCCCAGTCTCGCCTTGTTCCACTTTCAAGCACACTAGAGACACCTTGGGTGGCTCTCATGCTTGTTAAAAATTCAGGGTCTCCTAAGTGTCTCGAAGAACTCTGATTCTGTGAGCGGCTGTAATGAATCTGACGGTGTGCCGCTCCGGGTAGCCTCACTGTGAACATGGAGAGCCTAGGCCCCTCTCTAAGTACGCGAGAGGTAACGGTAAGGGGTTTCTGAGATAAGGCAGAGCCATGGTAACACTAGCGTTGTTGGATTTTCTCTGTCTGTGAGTCCAGTTACCATGTTGGGGATGGTGTAACACACACCACTAGAGGATCAAGGAGCGGTCGCGCGGCTCCTTTCACGTCGGTTCAGCCCTGAGGACTGTGACCTAAAAATCCTAAGCACATGTGCAGATAAGTTACAGATTTATTAATTACAAAAGGACAACCGCTTTAAAGTGGGGGCAGCAAGCCCCGTTTTAGAGAGTATTAAGGAAATTATAGCAGCTGGTGAGTTTCAGAGTTGCCTATTAGTAGGTTCATAAAAGCACTGGGTGGAGTCGGGAGTCCTCTCCAGCTGGCTGTGAGCTGTGAAGGATCAATGGTGGGAACCGTACAAGGGCCACGACAAGGTAAACGGTCTTCCAGCTTTAAAGAGCCTACGTGATTGGGGGACTTTGACGCTGGAGTAGTTGATTGGTTAGTAAAACCGGAAGCCCGTGATGGGGCTGCAAGCTCACACAATAGCGAACGTTCCCTAACTCAGTTTTATTGGGACACACTTACGGAGGAAATACTGGTGTTAAAATAAGATCTTGCACAAGTAATCAAGAGACCTGCGTTTGCTTTAATAGCAAGCATCAGCTCTCCTAACTGCCCTTGTACACAAGTGAATGGCTTTTTGAGGACATCTTCTCAGCCAGCAAGCAATGAGTTATTACCTGTAGTTGCTAAACTGCAGAGAGATCCATATAAGGTCTGGTTGGCGTTACAGACAGGTAATGTGAGGGTTTTTAACACAGTAAGATTCCTGCTGAAATAAAAGCAGTCTACTGAAGGCACATCCAGTTAGAGCAGAAGGAAGGCATCCTAGAAGAGGAGACTGCCTGGACAGTGACGGAAGCTGCGGTCCTCTGCAAACCACTGATGGAAGGAACAGTATCTTCAGAGGACGCATGGCAGAGACTTGGGGCAGGCAGAGAGCAGCTTGTGTATCATGCTAAAAATCATGTTACAGATGACAGGGTTTTATTCTTGGATGAATCACATTTCTTTATGCAAGCGTATGTCTCATTCCCCTCCCCCACTCAATCCTCCAGAAATACTTAGTTTCTATCAGTATCTTGGGTATTTTGAATAGCAATACAAAAAAAAAAAAAAAAAAAAAAAAAAAAAAAAAAGAGTAGGTGTTCAGATTTTCTTTGCCTAACTGGCGTGCTTTGGCTGTATACTTAGAAACAGGGTTGATGGCTCACATGGTCATTCTATTTCTGTGTTTGTAGGAGTCTCCACTCTGGTTTTCACAATGTCGTTACTTACTAACATTTCTAGCAACAGTGTACTGAGGACTTTTCATCCACTCCACCACATCTGTCTTTTTTCTAATAGTCTTTCGAGCAGGTGTGAGGTGATACCTCCTAGTGTCTTAACCGCCACTCCCCCCAAATGATTAGTATCTTTGTCACGTTACTGTTGCTGTGAAGAGACATAATGACCAAGGCAACATATAGAAGCAAGAGTCTGCTTACAGTTTCAGAAGGTTAAAATCCACGATCATCACGGTACGGGACCATGGCAGCAGGCAGATAGGCATGTTGCTGTAGCTGAGGGCTTTGTCCTGCCAGAGAGGCACGAGGCAAGGAGAGGCACACTGCAAATAGCGTGGGCTTTTGAAGCCCCCAGGCCTGCAGCAAAGCACCTCCTCCTCCAAGGCCCCTAAGCCTTCCCAAATAGTTCCACCAGCTGCAGAGCAAGCGTTCAAACATACGAGCCTATGGGGGCCGTTCTCATCGAAACCACAGTTAGTGATGGTCAACAGTTTCATGTGCTTGTTGGCTGTGCTTGTTCTCTGTTAAGCTTTTGAGACGTCTGTTCAGATTCTCTGTCCATTAAAAAAAAAAAAAAAAAAAGAAAAGCCCTTATCTGTTCTCTTGGTATTAAGTCATTTAAGATATATTTACTTATTATCAGATGTTTGCTTTGCAGATATTTTCTCAAATTCTGTAGGCTGTCTCTGAATTTGCTGTGCAGATGGGTTTTAGATTGATGTGATTCGGATTTTTTGTGTTCTCTTACTTTTGTTTTTGAAACAATTTTTTTTGAGAATTTTATCCATGACCGCTGTGTTTATTTAATTTTTATACCTTCCTCTCCACCTCTTAGTTCCTTCTTTGTCCTCCAATTGCCTTTCAATTTCCTGACCCCTTTCCCTCATTATTGTTACATACACACATATATATGTGTATATGAATGCAACCTGCCATTTGTTTTCCCTTTTTCCAGTGTACATTTGAAGGGCTGATTATTTGGGACTGGATTATCAGGGCCTTGTCTCTTTCATTTTTTAGCTTATTTTTGTGTGCTTTTGGTATCTTATAAATGATGATGATGATGGTGATGATGATGATGATGATGATGATGATGATGATGATAATAATAATAATAATAATAATAATAATAATAAAAATAATAGCACCTTGTGCCAGTTTCAAGAAGCTATTTTCCCTGTGTCTTTTTTCTAGTAGTTTGATAGTTTTGGTTAAATATTTATTTACTTGTTTGACATTACTTGTTTGACATTAATTTACTTGTTTGGGTTCAGCCAAAGTATTTTTAATGATAATAGACTGCTTAATTAGTCATGGTATATTTGCTTCTCCCTTTAAGGACTAGGAGTATAGTCCACAGCTCCCTGGCTGCTGATGCTGACACCTTGGCAGCCGACTTGGGGGGTCCTTTGTCACTATCACAGCGTGATAACTGTCTCTTTCTTTTTTTTTTTTCATTGACATTAAAATTTCTTTTTTTTTTTTTAATAATAACACATTTTTATTGAAAATTAAAAATAATTCCTATTACATCTCATTTTCTATCCCATCCCATGCATCCTCCCAATCCTCCCTCCCTCCCACTTTCACCACAATCCCCCTTCCCTATGACGGTGGCTGTGGGGGACCTCCTCCCCCTGAATATGGTGCTAAGGTATCAAGTCTTTTCTTGGTAGACCGCTATCCTTCCTCCGAGTGCCATTGGGCCTCCCCAACAAAGGGACATGGCCAAATATGGGGCACCAGAGATCCTGTGAAAGTCAGTCCCCAGTCTCCACTTGGCTGTGGAGAATGTTCTGTCCCTTGGCTAGATCTGGGTAGGGGTTTGATGATGACTGCCTGTTTTGACCATGGATGGTGCCTTAGATCAAGCAGAATCACTGGGCTCAGATCTAGCTATCATAATATTCTTCTTGTAGGTTTCTAGGACCCTCTGGGTCCCCCTACTTGCCTATCCTCTTTCAAGACAAAATACTGGGTATATTTACTGAAACTTGGAGTCTTGTTTGTTTGTTTTCTTGGTTTCTGTTTCTTGGTTCTTTTCCCCCCAGACAGTGTCTCACTATGTACCCCTCCCTGGCTAGTCTGAGACTGGCTGTGTAGACGCGGCTGGCCTGGAGCTCACAGAGGTCTACCTGGCTCTGCTTTCTAAAGGCTTGGATACCAGGCCTGCACTACCACCAGCCCTGGCTACTCACAGTGGTTTTATTCAATGTAGGCAGATGTTTAAAGTCGGAGCCATCATAAAGTGGCTTGGAATTTGGTGGGGTGGTTGCGTCCTGGTTGTCACCGGTCACCACTTCCTTTGAACTCCCACAGCAGACTGCTAGTGAGGGTGGCGGCGCCTGTGGTGGGGGACTGGGACATTCCTGGGTGGAATGTAAAACTATTGGTGGGGGGTGGGTGGGGGGATGAGCAGTGGATGGTGAGGTCGTGAGGGCACTGTAACCTGATTAAAAGTGGTTAGTAGAAAAATTTTAGATAATGCGAGAATTCCTTCCAATGCGAGAATTCTTTTTCCTAAAAGCCTAGAAATTTTTAGGAAGCAGTTTTAATCTTCGTTCAGGCGGAGTACTTACTGGTTAGACAACACCTCCCCCTGGTGGGCAGTGTGTGCGATGCTTTTTAGTAGCACCTCCCCGGAAGTCAGGAGCTGCGGCTACATTTTCCTGCTGGCAGCTTTCTCCCACATCTGTTCTGAGATCAGTGAGGGGGAAGAGAGCCAGAGAGGGAGAGAGGGCCTGTCTTTGCTGTTTAGGTTAATTTGGAGGCTTAGTAAAATCGCAGTTATACCTTGGTCTCATTAAGGCATTATAAAATAAAGATTTAGAGTTTTCATACTTTAAAAATATTCATATCTAAAGGATAAGAGATATCAATGAACTCTACTTCCACATACATATGTAATTTGGGGGTTCAACCTGCTTTCTGTGCTCCAATTAAGTAGTACCCTTTGTGTCTATATCCGTATTTGTGTATACTTATATCTACATATCTATATACTTATCCGTGACATACATCTTTATAATTCTAAATCTCTATTACTTTAATCCCTACATATCTACAATCTACATGCCTATACTTTTCTCTCTGACATATGTCTTTATAATTCTAAATATCTATACATTTATCTCTACCTGTCTGTGATCTACATACCTATATATTAATCTCTGACATACATCTTTATGATTCTAAATATGTGTACATTTATTGCTATATAGTATAATCTATATGTCTATACAATTATCTATGACATACATCGGTGCAAAATGCTCTCTGGAAATCTGGAAGCAAAGGCCAAGCCTCCATCTTATGCACTGTTACACTAGAAACTGAGTAGCTTTAGAGCTCCTGTGAGAGACACTGTGGTCATTCTTTAAATCCCACAGTGTGCTTCAGCATTCAGAAGGACCAGATGCAGGCCTCCCCTTTCTGTAGGTAAGGTCACTCAGACTCACCCTGGCTAAGTCACCACCTCAGGTCTCATAGCAGCTAATTGATGTCCCTGGCATGCCCGTTCAAATGGGAGTTCAGGGGCTCACCAAATCCTGTAGCCTTACAGAGAAGCACCACTTTAAACATTTTATTTTTCCCGAGACAGGGTTTCTCTGTGTAGCCTTGGCTGTTCTGTACCTGCTTTGTAGACCAGGCTGGCCTCGAACTCATAGCAATCCAACTGTATCTGCCTCTCAAGAGCTGGGTTAAATATGTGTGCCACCATGCTCGGCTTTAAAACATCTATGATGATGATGATGATGATGATGATCATGGTGATGATGATAATGTATACAATGTTGTGCCTGCACATGTGCTTGCACTCCGGAAGAGGGCACCAAATTTCATTACAGATGACTGTGAGCCACCATGTGGTTTCTGGGAATTGCACCCAGAACCTCTGGAAGAGCAGCCAGTGCTCTTACTTTCTGTCCACCTCTCCAGCCCAGCTCATGGTTTTGATGTCTCCTGGAGGCTTGAGGAATGAAGAGAGAGTACAAGTCCCTGCTTTCACTTAACTCCTATCTGATTTGCTTGCTGAACGTCTGCACTAAATAACATTAAAAGGAACATATATTTTATTCTGCTAAGATAAAAACCAAAACCCTTTCTAGATACTGTGGTTCAGAGACTAAAGTTCCTAGTGATCATTTACTAAGCTGATGGTATTAATGAGACCAGGGGTGTAAATTTTTATTACAGGATGGACTTGGCAATTTATTATTCATAAATGTTACTGTTGTTTAAAGTGGAGCCTTGAGATAGCACCTAGAGGTAGCACAATGCAGTAAAACAAGACACCTTTTTTGTTTGTTTGTTGGTTGGTTTGAAAGACTGAGCCTATTGTGTAGTTCAGGCTGGCCTTGAGGTCGCTGGATAGCTCAGGCTAGCCTTAAACTCATTGTCCTTCTGCTTGAATTTCCAAAGTATTGGCATCACACATGTGTAAGTAGGAGAAATCAGTTTGCTGTTTTTCTTTTTGATGGTGGGTGGCTAAGTATTTCATATTTGAGCCTTTAGTTATTCTTGGAAGAACTGCCATGGTGAAGGTTGAGTCTGTCATTGTTAAAATAAGTAGAATTAAGCATCGAGACCTTGCTTTAAATTTTTAATTGAAGGAAAATGACACTTTTTTATGTGGTGACATGTTTTCCATTATATGTTGGGAACTGAAATATGTAGCTTAGATTCTTATATGTAGATAGTTTAAAAGAAAAGAAGGACCAGTAGGTTATTAAATAAAAATCCCAGGACAGGGGTGGGCTACTTTCCTGTGAGGACCTGGTCAGAGAGACCCCTAAAGCTGCTGAAATGATACAGGTTTCTGCTGCTGCTGCTGGCTGCCCACCAGGAGTAGATGGTAGGATACTGCTATTGAGGACACCACACACTGTGGTTTCAGGACAGAGAAATCAACGTGGAATTGAGCTGGAAGTTTCCTCTCTGTTGACTAGATTTTATGGTGCCAGAAGAAGGGTGTTATTCAGGTTGCTGGCGAGAATTGTCATCCATATTTCCTTAGCTGTGGACCCTGAGGCTACACTGTCAGCCATTGGACAAGATGTGCCAAGAGGTACAATAGTGACATGATTGTTCAGAGCATAGACAACAGCTTTCTAATGGGACCTGAGGCTTTCTCAATATCAGGGCACTCACATCTAGTACTGTATAAACCCTGAAGTCAAAAGCCCATGGCTGGGGAAAGCATAGACCCCCCAGGGGGAACTTACTAAGTGGTCATGTGGTCAAACTGTCTTCCAAATATTTATATGTATGTCCATAGATTAGTGATGCTGTAAGCTTTGTTTACTAAAGCTTCTCTTTTGTAATGGGTGGCAGTTTCTGCAGAGACTCATAACAGAACAAATTCTGGTGAATGCTCAGCCTTTAACTAGGATGCTTTCATCAGCCCTCCAAGGCTCAGGACACATCACAGAAGAGGCAGAAAATGTGTTAAAAGTAAGAGGAAGGAGAGAGTTGTTGTGGGCTGTTGTCTTCTGGGAATGGCAAAGCTGTTGTACTCTTGAACTCTTTTTTTTTTTTTTAATTTTTTTTATTAATTTATTCAGATTACAACTCAATTGTTATCCCATCACTTGTATCCTCCCATTCCTCCCTCCCTCCCGCTTTCACCCTATTCTCCTCCCCTAGGTCTAAGACCGAGGAGGACCTCCTCCCCCACTGTCATAGGCTATCAAGTCTCATCTTGGTAGCCTGCTTATTATTTCTTTGAGTGCCACCAGGCCTCCCTACCAAGGGGAGGTGGTAAAATATGGGGCACCAGAGTTCATGTCAGAGTCAGTCCCCGCTCTCCACATAACTGCAGAGAATGTCGTGTCCACTGGGTGGATCAGAGTAGGGGCTCGATGTTTACTACTTGTATTGTCCTTGGTTAGTACTGTGATTGTCTGCATGATATCTAGAAGGCAGGTAATGGTTGCTGGGGAGAGAGGGAGAGGGGGGAGGGGTTTTCTTTAGTTGTGTAGCCACTGGTAAGTCGCCTATGCTCCTATCTAACGACCTACTTTTAAAGTCATTGGGTCACAAAAGAAAAAGACATGAAAATAGAAGGAAGACTAGTTTGGAAGAGGGAGGGATCAGTGTGGTCAGGAGGGGACTAAGAGGAGATAGTAGGGGCGGATAGGATCAAAATATATTTAATGCATGTATGAAAGCCATCCATTGTTATGTACAAGTGATATGTGCTTATAAAAACAACAAAAATAAAGAGATCTTCAATACATTCGCTTAGTTGCTAATCTTGGCTCATAAGGAGCGAATGAATTAACAAGCAAGGCAACATTCATACTTGGAACTACTTAATAGGAGTTGATACATGATTTAGGGTCAAAGATTGCTACAAGTCTCATGAAAGGATGGTTGATTCTACACCAAGAGCTTCTGCAAGGTGATGGAAAATAAATGCCAAGAGCATCACATACTCTCAAACACAGCTCCAAGTATTGGAGACGAAGATCAGCAGGGAAGCTGTGGTAGGTGGTCTGCATACTGTATAGAAGAGGAGGAGTGGAGTGCAAGGGCACGGGTGGCGGCCTGTGAGAGAGTGTGCTTTTGTTCTGCTTGGCAGGACAGATATCAAATGGCGGACATAGGGAGGAGAATGTGCTATTCTGGGGAGCTGGTGAGGGCAGGACTATGTGGAGGGCAGCAGAGTGCTGACACAGGGAGAGAGGTGAGGACGTCAAGGAATGATCACTGAAGAACTAAAGTATCAAGTCAAGCAGACAGTGGATAGTGATCGGACACTCCTGGGGAGCTTACGTGGTGTCTCTCAGTCTCACTGGCTGCTCCTTCAGAGGCTTCCATTTGGACTTCTTCCTTCAGGCTTGCCTTTGTTACTGAACCAGTTGTCCAGAAAGGCACTAATTTAGAGGGTTTCTCTCACTACGAGTTGAAGATGAATTACATCTGGTTTTCTGCCTGGTAATTGTCTATCTTTGCATTCTGCACCCACTGTTTAGTATTGATTATAGATCAATCAGTTTGCCCAGATCCATCGGTTTATTTGTTGCATTCTGTAGATGGTCTGATTTTTGACGAATTCATGATGGATACTTAATTTTTGGAATTTTTATATATTTATTAATTGTTTTAAAATTCTTAGACAGGTTTTCCCTGTGTAGCTCTGGCTGTCCTGTAACTTATTTTGTAGACCAGGTTGACCTCAAACTTAGAGATCTGCCTGCCTCTGCCTCCCTAGTGCTGGGATTAAAGGGTCTGTTTCTGGTTTTACATTTTTGGTTCTTGTGGTGTCTTGTACTCACTCTTTTGTGACAAGTTCTATAGTAATAAAAATTCCGCCTGGCAAGACATTTTAATACATCTGACTTTTACTCATAAAAGTTGAATGAAATGAAACTAAAATTTAATGAACATATCAAGGATATTGTTATTAATCACTTTTAGTTGTATTTGAGGATATGTCAATGCTGTTGCCACTTATTTTTGGAGGTTTTGTGTCAAAGCTTGAATTTGTGCATGTGTGTGTGTGTGTGTGTGTGTGTGTGTTAATGTGTCAGCACAGTATGGAGGTCAGAGGACAAGGTTGGGTGTTGGTCCTAGCATTTTAATTTTAAACTTAAGGAATTTACAGTTAGTGTCTCATGGCTTTTTTTCTTTATCTGGGTTGTTGTTTTGGGATTTGAAACCACTGATCCTGGAGGTTTTGCATAAGGGAATGTATGAGATTTATAGAAATCCTGCGCCATGTCCTTTCACAGGCCATCGAAGTGTCCCAGGAGCTCTGCAAGCTAGAAATCCTGGCCACATTCTTCCTCCTCTCTCCTCTCTTTGCTCTTTGCTGAAAATGTCCCTTTTCCATTGATTATTGTTTTCAAAAATATTGTTTAAAGTATTTTATTTAATTTTAATTTATGTGCATTGGTGTGAGGGTGTCAGATCTTGGAGTTACAGCCAGTTGTGAGCTGCCATGTGGGTGCTGGGAGTTGAACCCGGATCCTTTGGAAGAGCAGGCAGTACTCTTAACCACTGAGCCATCTCTCCAGCCCCCCAAAGATATTTTTTATTTTGTGTTTTGCCTTCATATATGTCTGTCTGAGCACCATGTATGTGCTGTGCCTTTGGAGGCAAAAAAAAAAAAAAAAAAAAAAAAAAAAAAAAAAGGCATCAAATCTCATGGAACTGGAGTTACAAGCTGTTGTTAGCTGCCATAGGGGTGGGTGCTGGAAATCAAACCCTGGTCATCTGCAAGAGCGGTCAATAGTTAACCACTCAGCCTATCTTCAGCCCTTGTTTATGTTTCATTGATACTAGGGTACAATAGTTTGTTATATATAAACTAACAAAATAACTTGTCATACTTTTTTAGTACAATGAAATTTCTTTAAATGTCTGACATTGAAATGAAAACGTAAGTAATTCGGGGTATCAGCAGATAATATGAGACCCCCTGAGGTATTTTCTTACCTTTTGAAAATAGGTCCCTAGACTTTCAATGCAAATTTTGTATAAATATTTTCCATATTTTCTATGGGAAGAAGATTGAAAGGGTTTTCAGTGAGACTTCTTTTAGATCTAGGTAACAGAAAGCAGTTTAAGGATTATATTTTCCTAGTTCTAGGAATCCAAAAGTTACCCTAAATCAATCTTTCCCATGAGATATTTAATAAAAAATTACAAAACAGGATCTTCTAAATAGTTCATATGAAAATGTGTTATTCCAATTGTATTTGGAATATTTCATCCTGGGAAGATCAAAAGGACTAGCCTATACTTTCTTTTTTTTTTTTCTTTTAGAAAATGATATAATTACTACAAGAGATCACTTGGCTTAATCTTTATAAATATGAGGAGGGTTGACATTGTTTCATGCCTATGTATCCATGGATGGCTTTGGATGTTAAGGTTAAGTTGTATTAGTTAATCTAGGATACTCCATACACATCCCAGGGCAATGAGATAAAAGTCACTAAGCAAGAAAGTATATAACCATGAAAACGTAAGGGCCTTCGGTAAAAGTGCAGGCCACATGCATCAGGGCATGACAAGAGGAGGGGTTTGATCTGCGGATGCAAAGAGTACCATGCAGTTGGACATGAGGGAATAGCTTTGAGCAGAGATCTGGCAGGGACCATGGTTTTCACAGTTGCCCAATGGAGAGGCAGCATTCTCTTTCTTTAAAGGAACGGACCCTTCAGCTTGGCATCGTTGCTTCTAATACTAGCCATAACTTACTGAGCCTCTGCCTCTCTGTCTCTCTTTAATATAAAAAGCCAGAAAGAAAGAAATAGGAGAGTAAGTGAGAGGGTTAATGGTACAGTTACTGAAGATCTCTAACAATAAGGCCAAACAGGGCTTGGCAGACTGTGCATGGCCCTTTGGTCAACTTCTCTTGTCTTTGTAGATAATGTCTGATTGTCGTGTAGTCTTCTATTAATTTACTGTTCTTTATGGCTAGTTTTGCTGCCTTGGCAGAGTGTTTATGATGGAGACCACAAAACTTTATTTATTTTTTATTTATTTAGTCATTCATTCATCATTTATTTTTGGGATGGGCTTTGCTATGTATCCCATGTTAGCCTGGTACAGTCCAGGCTGGCCTAGAATTCATGGCAGTCTTACTCTTGTTTTCCAAGTGCATGGATTACAGGCCTGTGCCAGGATGCCCAACATTCATTTGGTCTTTTATGGAAAAAGTGTTGATCCTAGAGTTAAAGAAATACAGATTTAACATAAGCATGTTAGAAATTTGTTTCCAATTTCTGTTTATTTTATTTTTATTTTTTAAAGATTTATTTATTTTATTTATTGTGTATGAGTGCTTATCTGCAGAAGACGGTATCAGATTACATTATAAATGGTTATGAGCCACCATGTGGTTGCTGGGAATTGAACTTAGGACCTCTGAAAGAACAGGCGGTGCTCTTAACCACTGAGCCATCTCACCAACCCCTCCAATTTCTGTTTAGTTTTGCTTTGGGTAAGGGAGGCACACAGTTAGACAGTGGTGACCACACTGCTACACTCAGAGGTATGAAGCTGGGGAGGTAATCAGTGCAAGAGTGTGCGCTCAGCGTGCCCGATGTCTTGGACTCAATACGTAGCACACAAGCACACACAAAATGACCGATTATAACATTTATGAACATTAAGTACAGCGGCAGATATCAGTTGTCAGGTTTGCAGTTAGGAACAGAAGTTCATTTCTAAGCAATACTCTGTGCTCTAGAGAAGTGTCAGGGCACAGATGCACGAGACTTCAAGAAAATAACTACAGCCATGGTGACAAGAAACAGGGAGACGCAAAGACTCAGAAGTATGGCAGTAAAGTGACAGGAGATGCTAATGGCACATTTGAAGGAGGAATTCTTTATCAGGAGCTAGCTACTTGTTCATAGAAGGCAGTCACTGTGGTTTTGACATGTGCGACATGGCACATAGGAGAGATGGTCAGGAGCTGGCTGTGCCTCCGGGACAGGGTTGCTTTCCAGGTGAGTGTAGGAACGGATTTAGAGAGTAAGCTACTGTACCTGTTCGGGCCCTTTCCAGGCCTTAGGAAAGTGAGACCCTTTCTTGCGAGTCAAGGCTTCCCCTTCTGGTGTGGTACCCGTAGAAGACGGACCGCAGTCTGTGAGGGGGGAGAGAGGCTGCGCGTGTTTGACAGCAGTTATTGCTGGAAATGGCTTGACCATGTGTGCGACCTAAGGCACGGGCCTCAAAATGGCCTCTTGAGCATGTAGCACATGTTATCCCTTCATGCAAAATGCAGAGCTTCCCTTTCCATTTATCACGCGAGACTCGGCCCTTCTAGGTGCCTCCTCTGACATTCATATGGTGCGAGTTGTCTGGACTATGCAGGAACTGCTTGCCTCACGTTGCTATCCTCATCGTGCTGTAGTTATCTCAAGGCGGTCTTTGCTCCATCACTCTGATGGGTTGATTAGGGTAAGCCGTTGTGTCTTGCTTTTCCAGTCCTTCCTAGTCGCTGGAAGATTATTTTTTTCTTTTTTTGGAGACAAAGTCTTGTAACAGCTCAAGCTTCCCCTGACCTCACTACATGGCCCATGCCTTCAGACTCATCATGTTTTCCTAGGCTCCTGAGCTCTGCGAGTATACAGGGCTCAAAATAAGATCTTACCGTTACTTTCTCAGTATAATTAAAGCAGTCAGTAACTGGGGGGAAAGTAAGGCATTCGCCTCATAAAGTCAATTTTGAGATGAAAGCTGACAGATGCTCCATGAGCTGTATGTTAGGGTCGTGAGATGACATCACGGTAACTCTCTGCACTGATTCCACACTGGTGGCCTTGGGAGTCCAGACAAGACCTGTCTCCTAAGCCCCAGTCTATCTCACTCTTCCGTTGAGGGGGAAGACTGGATCTCATGAGACAATGGCACAGGAAAAAGGAAAGCTGCCAGTCATTAGTGAGTTCAGAAGTCCCTGTGACCCTGCTCGGCCAGACGCCCGAGGTGGAGGTCTAAAGTTAGGCTCCGATAACAGAACCAGCGGAGAAAATGGGGCAACTGCTGGCGAGTTGCGTTGTGTTGACTTGTAAGAGTGCTGAAGTCACGTGTAATAGGAACCCTACCAAATGGGCCTAAAGGTCTCAAAACTGCATTTTCATCTGTTTTGTGGTTACAGTTAAGACTCGCTTCAGAAGTGCTGGCTTGTAACCCAGACCTTAGCCACTGAAACTGCACACGAAGTTCAGCCTTTAAATTGTTGATCAGTTATTTTGTTTCCAAAGCTGGTAGGATGTCACCATTCAGGAGGATTGCTTCAATTCTCACCTCCTCTTTTTAGAGCCCATGCTTAGGGAAAAAGAGAAGCCAATGGTGTCTGTCCTATGCTTTCCCTCTGTAAGGACTCTTGGAAGGCAGCCACCAATTTCAGATTGCATCTCATTGGAAACTGATGATTTGTGGATCGGTTATTATTTGGATGGAGCCAACAATAGCGTCCTTTCTGCTTTTCCAATCTCACCCCTGCCCCCAATCCTAGCAGCTTTTCTTAATGACAGTTTTGGAAAGGGAAGAATCAGGCAATTCAGTTCAAAATAAGCTAGTCATGGTGGCACGCACCTGTAAACTCAGTGCTCAGGAGACCAGGGCAGGAAGATCAGGAGTTTATGGCCATCCTGGGCTATTTAGTGAGATCCTGCCCCTCCCCCAAGCAATGGTAGTTATTGGCAATAACAGTTATAATATTACTATTGAGCTTTTAGTAGCTATGGTTGCTCATCTGAGTGGTTTATTTGTACGTGTACCTTAGAGTAACACTGCTATTATTTCTATGGTGCCTAAGGTTTCCAATGAAAAAGCTGAGGACTAGAGAGGTTAAATAATTTTCTTAAAGTGACAGTGTTGGAAAGTAATGACTTCTGGATTACACAAGTCTAGATCATGTGCTTTCACCACAGCATTATACTAACCAATAAGATAAACTCCATAGCTTAGAAGTCAAGAAACTAAAGCTGGGAGGTTTTAAGTAAGCCATTTTCTCAAGGTAAGTAAGACAAGCTGTCAGCTGTCAAGCTAAACTTCTCAGCTTTATTTCTGTCACCTCGTCTGCTGTCTCTAGGCACACATCTATCCTTTATCTCCCATTTATTGAGTTAGTCTTCTTGAGAGATGGGCCTATCTGGTTTGCTGCGCTTTCAAACCCTAAAGGTTCCTTTAAAGTTCTTTCTTTGGCATGCAGATTTCTAGGAAGTAGTGCAGCCTGGTGGAACACGGGGGTAAACTTTAGCACCATAGTGTCTGTGTTTGAGTTCCAGTGATACCAGTTTACTGTCTGATCTGAGATGGCTCATACCACTTTTGTATTTTAGTTGTCTCATCTATAAAATGGATTAATCATAGTAGCTATCCCAGAGGCTTCTGGGAGGAATAGATGGAGTCACAAAATGAAGCTGTTTAGTGCCCTATCTAGCACGTGACTAGAGAATTTATTTAAAAAATGGACATTCTGAATTAAAGTGGACACATTTCCTGCCACCTGATTGGTTGCTGTTCACTGAATGTATAGAATAGAAAAAAAATCTGTGAAGCGCTTGTGCCCCTCGTGCTGATTCGAATACTAATGAGACTAAAGTGAGTTACTTTTTAATTATTTTTCAGTGCTGGGGATCAAACCCAGGGCTCGGCACGTGCTATAGCAAGGAGAAACACTCTTGGCTCAAGATGAGATTATTTTTAATATTCATATCAAGCCCAAGAGCCACTGTTATGTTCTTCACCATGTGTTAGTTTCCTGTTATTATTTATAAAATAAGTGCTTTTACTGCGATTGCTTGAAAAGTATTGTATGCACGTCAAGTACTATTCGTAATGGAAAGTTTATGCCATTGCTTTTAAAACCGGGTCATAACACCTCTGATTCTTTTCATGTCACATTTTCAAGCACTATCAGTTACCCATGAGATATTGATTTATCACATGAACAGTAAGGTAATCATTAGTGAAATGACTGATTGGCAGAGGCACTTACAAGTGAGGTAAGGACTGTCGGCTTTGGCTTGATGTCACGGAAGCAGCTTTTGGGCAGTGTTTTTGCGTTTGCCTCTTCCGTTGGAACAGCGTGAGAATTCAAGGCTTTTTAAAGGGAACCAGCCCATCTCGGTCCACGCGTGTCATTCCAGCATCAGAGAAAATGCTGCATAATACTAGGATGACAGCCCCACCTCTGATGTCACCCAGGATGGTACGATCCTCTCGGAGCCTCTGCCGGCTTCCTGCTGCTGCACTGGGGAATGGTTACATTAGCGCTAACTCCCGGCATCTCAGTTATCTCCTTGGAAGTAGTTTTCACAATTATAGAAAAGCCCCACAGTGGCTGTTTTCGGTAAGCTACCAAGGTAGAGAGCAGCTGAGGCTCCTGAGCACAGCAGGAGAGGCGGGCTGCTCTGCCTTTGTGAGGGGCTGAGGCAGCAGTTCCTGGGCTCAGCTCAGCTCTGGTTCCCAGTGCTCAAAGTGCTCCCATTTACAACCCCGTGTGCAGTGCAGGGCAAGAGGGGCCTCCTCCGGGACACTGGAAATTAATTTGCTTCCAGCTGACTAGAACAGCACATTTGGCGTTAGCTTGCTTCTTTTCTCGTTAACTTTTCTCAAGCGTTAAACTGATGAGCTGGGCATTTTCTATGCTCAATGGGTAACTGCTGGAGCTACAGTAATCTCTGTGAGTAACCTCTATTTGTAGGTCTATGCAGGCGAATATTACTTTATTTACCTATCTCTTGTGAAATGCTGCTGTGACATTTTCCCGTCTGTATTGTTGACTGCTGCTCGTGTTTTGTCTTTTGGCCATCCCAGTGGGAGATTTCCTGGGGGGGACGAACCCAAGTTCTGCCGAATCCTTAATAGAGAAGCACAGGCTCCATTCGTTCTGGGGTATCCCTGCCGACCAGTCTTTAATTCCCCAGAAAAGAGCAAGATGCCATGGGGGCCTCCAAATGCCTTTGCCCGGTCCCTCACTTGGTTTTAGCTTGTGCTATTGATTTAGTATCGGATGCTGTTTTTTTTTTTTCTATTTTTTTAAATTTTGAAATAGTAGAGCATCATGCTTACCTATAGTTTTACTTCCCTTCATCCCTCTGTCCCCAAGCAGTTTCCCTAGGAACAGGGCATTCTGTCACTCTATAGAAATAAGCTTCCGTTTTGTGATGCATTATATAGGCAGAAAGAAGGAAGCAGGCTATTCCTTGGTTTAGAGAGCTGTGGTGTTGGGTGGGATAGGGGAGGAGTTTCTCTTAAAGAACCCAGGCACCTTTTCATCTGCATGGCTAAAGCACAGTGCCGAGTCTAAGTAGCCTAGAGAGAGGTGAGGATGACTTCCAAAGTGGCAGGAAGTGCTCTCCCTGCAGTTGAGGCTGAACCTCAGTCTCCCCAGGAAGTTTATAGCAACTGCCTTATGATCCTCAGTGTGCCTTGCCTGTGTGTCCAAAACATTTTGTAGTATTTTAAGATTTATTTCTCTCTGTAGAGAAACCAACTTTCAACTTTCTGTTGAGCCTTCGATGGTAGATGCTCACGTCATGTTTGCAGGATGAATCCCGACTGTAACTCTTAAGGAATTCTGTTGCACCTGAAAGCCACTGAGAGTGCCTGTGCACGTCAGCTGGGGCCTGCTCCTGGCTCAGAGAAGCTGCGTGTTTATCCTCACCGATGCCTTGCCAGGCAGCACTTAGGGAGTCCACAGCTGGCGTTGGGTTGGTTATCACTGCTCATTACTCTAGCTGTTTGACACTCGTAATCATTTTTTTTTTAAATAAATATAATAGTATTTTGAACGTCAATTTAAATTTCTTCACTGTTAAAATTTTTACTTTATGAAATGCATAAGAAAGTTTTGTTCTGATATTACTACATGTTCGTTAACTTTAGCAAAGGAAGGCCTGCTCAGATGGGATTATGGATCTGAGAGTGAAGTGTGGACTATTATTCTCTTCTAAAACAAAGCAATAAAAACTAAAGGGTCAGTGTAGAGGAAATTTAACACTGGATATTAGAAGCATGGATTTATAAGCAGGAAGAAGTATAGGAAGTGGACAGCGTGGACACAATAGAAGAGAGGGAAGAGGTAAGGCCAAACAAGGAACTTTGCAGTTTGGACATAAACAAAAATTGTGAGAAGTAGTTGGTTCCAGTTGATCCCTCCTGCTGTAGGGTTTCTCTTCTGTGCTGGGAGCAGCGCTCTGTACACCTGCAGGGCGTCGCTCTGTAATTAGTGGGCTGCTTCTCACCTCACCCTTCTGACCTTCTGAGTGCTGCTTTGCGTGCTGCTCTGTAGTTCTTAAAGCTTCCGCTGAGATTGGCAGGCATGCTAAGCTACTGTCCCTCCTGTAGGGATTCGGACTGAATGAGAAAAATTGGGTTCTGAATCATTGGCATGTGGGATTTAGTTTGCGGTAATCGCGGCTGTAAGTATTAGACGCCAGGGGAAGAATGTCCAATTAATGGAACGTTCTGTATTTATATGCACACGCTAAGAGCTTGCATAACGCTCGGCAGGTCTTTCCTGGCCTTTGAAGCACATAAGACCTTAAATATGCATGTGTTGACAGAACTATCAGTGTCCAGAAAGGACCATCATCCAGCATATGTTGTAGTCTTCTCTAAAATGTGACTTTTATTAGGATGAAGAGTGTGTCCCAAAATGTAATGCACTGCATTACTCACTTGGCAGTTTTGCATTACTCACAGTCATTTTCTGATATTTTTATCATACCAAATACATTTTCTACTGCTTGGCAAATGGATTATATTATCTTCTGCTTTGGGTTAATGAAGGCCTTGCCATTACATATTGAGATCGTAGGTTGCACATCTGTTTCTGGAGAGGTTATTGGTCACCGTTTCTCATACTTAAGACTTACAGTTACTTATAGGATAGTGCACTTGGGATCTTTCGAATTCTGCAAGGCTTGATTTTTGTATTTGCTTTGTAAATGAGGCATTTGTCTCACAATCTTTCATTAGCAAAATTACAGGCTGAGTGGTCAGAATTGGCACTCTCTGCCGTCACTGCTTCTGCACAGCCAGAGGGTTTCTACGAGACTTCCTCTGGGGAAATAATTGAACAGTTTACAGTTTTCTTCTAGGTTACTGCGGTTTGAAGCGACATACACGAGAAGAAGGGGAGCAGGTATTTGGTGGCTTATAAAGGATGGAGAATGTGATGAGTTGTGTTATTCTCAGAAAACAGATTATAGACTCTTAATGCAAGCTCACTAGTGCAGATTGGATTTACCCATGAGTTCCTTTTAGTAACAAGTAATATACCCAAGAACATGGATGGGAAACTCTGGAAAAGCACTCTGATTTTTATGTTTCTCTCAGTCTTTATCTTTTATTTTTATTTTTTAAGTTTTATTTATTTTATTTATTGCATACGAGTGCTTTATCTGCAGAAGAGGGCATCAGATCACATTATAGATGGTTGTGAGCCACCATGTGGTTGCTGGGAATTGAACTCAAGACCTCTGGAAGAGCAGGCAGCGCTCTTAACCACTGAGCCATCTCTCCAGCCCCAGTCGTTATCTTTTAGATGCCCATATAATTTACTTAAGAACAACTAGGTAGCAATGTTCACGTTTCTTTTTGATCAAGATCATATTTGCAGTTTTGTGTATGTGTAGTCACTAACTATCTGAGCAACACTTACCATAAGCACGAAACTCAGGAAGGGCAGAGCGCCAGCAAAGGCCCCCAATTTGTTTCTCTTTGATAAGTATTCCCGGTTACTTGGTATGAGAGCAAACCCACATCAGAATGATGAAGCTAAGAGGGGAGACTTTTTGAGTTCTGGAAACTTTGGTGGATTGTTGTCTGTTCTATTGACTGAACAATTAGAACTTTCAATTAGGAGGTAGGAACTTGTAATTTTTTTTTTTTTAAGAAGGAAAATGTCGTCATTGGAATGACTTCTAGATGGTGGTGTCCTTTCTGAAGCAGTGTTCCTTGTATTTCACTGTATATATGAGTCTCTGGCCTGCTTGATTGATTGATTGTGTGTGTGTGTGTGTGTGTGTGTGTGTGTGTGTGTGTGTGTGTGCATGCACTTGGGTATACATGTGTGTACCCATGGCAGTTCATGCGGAAGTTTCAGTTTCCCTTTACCTCATCCTGTCTTGTGACAAGGTCTTATGATTTTCAGCTAGCCTGGCTGAATGGTAAGTTCTTAAAAATCTTCCTCTTGGGACAGTCAGGTGGCTCAGTAGCTGAGAGCACATGCCGCCAAACTGAAACACTTTAATCCCATTGTCAGAATTCACTCACGTGGTAGCAGGAGAGATCCTCCTTACACAGGGTGTCCCATGGGCTCTAAAAGCATGTCACGGCATTCAATGTCCCGAACAAATAAATACATGTAAAATAATTTTAAAAATAACTCACATATGTCTGTCTAGCCCCTCCCCCACAGTATGGGGGTTATAGGCACATGTAGCCAAGCCCAGATATAAAAAATTTTATTTTTATGTGTATATATATTTTGTCTACACGTATGTATGTATACGACTTTCGTGTGATGCCCACAGAGGCCGGAGGAGGGCATTTGGGTTCCCTGGAATGAGAGTTACAACAGACAGTTGTGAATTGCCCTGTTGGTTCTGCAAATGGAAGCCAGGTCCTCTGCAAGAGCAGCAGCGCGCGCCCTTACCACTGGACTGTCTCTCCACTCCCATGCCTGGCCTTTGATGTGCGTGAGCTCAGGGAACTCAGGTCCCTCTGCCCAAGCTGTAAGCATCTCACTGGACCATCTCCTCAGCCTCTCGTTTCAGTTTGCAACCCTCAAGATTCTGCCTTGGGGGGGTCTGAGCAGTGCTTTTGTGCCATCCTTCTGTGTAATGTCTGTGTTGCTGGATCAAGCTCAGACTAAGAACAGAGCTCTAACACAGCCCTTTCCAATCAAACTTCCTCTGATGATTGAAGTGATCTGACGATAGAAAGTAGTTTCAAAGCTCTTAATGATAACTATGGAATGCTGACTGAAGAATTAATATTTTTTAGATTTATTTATTTTTATTTAACATGTACGAGTATTTTGCCTACATGAATGTCTAAATACCGTGTACATGTCTGCTGCTCATTGGATGCCATGGAACTGGAGTTCCAGAAAGTTGTCAGCCACCATGTGGATGCTGGGAACTGAACCCATGTCCTCTGGAAAAGCAACAGGTGCTCTTAACCCACTGAGCCATCATCTCTTCAGCCCCCTAAATTGGCAATTTTATGACGTTAATTTGAGTGGTCAAGGGCAGATACTTGTACTGCATAACACAGAGTTTACAGAGTAGCCAGGTGTGAAGGGTATGCTTGATGTTAACAATCTGCCTCGCAAAGTTGTCTCTATTGACCTGACCACACAGTAAGCTCTGTCTGCAGGTAGTACGTCCAGAGGGATTCCCAATGCATGAGCCCTTGATGGTAAGTCTTGTGATATTTTTGGCTCTCACCAGTGTTTAACGTGTGTTTAATACACAAGAAGATAAAAGGAATGAGATCTCTGCACCCCCATCATTCTGTTCAAGCTGGTGTTTACCGGTGTTTAAGGAGCATTTAAAAATTATTTTTATTTATTTATTATTATGAATACAGTGCTCTGTCTGCATGTACGCCTGCAGGCCAGAAGAGGACATTAGATCACGTTATAGATGGGTGTGAGCCACCATGTGGTTGCTGGGAATCGAACTCAGGACCTCTGGAAGCGTGGTCAGTGCTCTTAACCTCTGAGCCATCTCTCAAGCCCCACATTTTTGTTTTGTTTCCGCCTTGATGTTCTCCTAATTGACCTTGATTGTATGGCATTCTTTATTTCACTTAGACAGCACAGATGTCCATTTGCTAGGCTCTAGTGCTATAAGGGACATAATGGCAGAGAACAGACCAAATGTCATCTATTTGAAGTTTGTATTCTAATGGTGATGAAGAAAAACAAGATAGGTCCTCTTCCTAAAAACTAGTGCGCCCAGGTTCCAGGAAACAAGTATGTAGAATTCCTAATTGTACTCCCAAAGGACCTAGGCTGGACAGGGCTATTCTGCTACCTGGGGAAGTTGAGGTCATGCTTCTTAAAATCACTCCAGAAAGTTGCTTTTCCTTATTCAAGTGTCGCTGGCCAAGCATGCGGTGCATGTGCCAAATGGTCTGTGGGTTGTTTTTCTTGGAACCATTTTCTCTCAAATTTGCTGGCCAGAGTGGAAGAGTGTATTTCAAATACTGGTTCTTAAAGATCATTCTTAGGAAGGCATAGTCTCTCTGCAGCTAGCCGTGTGAAACAGGCTCATTTCCTCATGATTTAAACACATTATGTTTCTATTCCATCATTTTATTACAGTCCTGTTCCTGTGTTGGAGAAACAGATGGCTACTTAATACAGAGCGCTAAAGAAGAGTTAAAAATGATCTTGTAACATTCAAATTTATTCTATTTCTTTTTAAAAATTTATTTATTTATTTATTCACTTTAAATCCCAATTGCAACCTCTTCCATCCTCCCCTTCCAGTAGCACACCTCCTCTGCCTTCCCCCTTTCCCCACTCCCGTATTCCTCAGAAAAGGGGAGCTCCCCACAACCAACGCTCCTGAGCACATCAAGCTGCATCAGGGTTGAGTGCATCCTCTTCCCCTGTGGCCTGCTTAGGCAGCCCCACCAGGGCGAAGTGATCAAAAAGCAGGCAACAGAGTCCATTGTCAGAGACAGCCCCCACTCCCCTTACTAGATGACCCACAAGAATTCTGAGCTGCGCATCGGCTACATTTGTGTAGGGAGCGTAGGTCCAGTCCATGCATGGTCCTTGGTCGGTGCTTCGGTCTCTGCAAGCTCATCTGGGTCCCGGTTAGTTGGCTCTGTTTCGTCTTCTTGTGTAGCTCCTGCCTCCTCCAGCTCCTTCTATCCTTCCTTTACTTTACCACAAGAAAAGTGCTTTGCCCAATGTTTGGCTGTGAGTCTCAGCACCTGTATCAATCTGTTCCTGGGTAGAGGCTCTCAGAGGTTAGCTATGCAAGGCTCCTGTCTGCAACAGAGCAGAGTGTCCTTAATAGTGTCAGGGATTGGCTTTCTCCCACGGGGTGAGCCTCAGTTTGGGCTAGTCATTGATTAGATGTCCCCCAATCTGTGCTCTAGCTTTATCCCTACACATCTTATAGGGAGGGTATATTTGGGGTCAACGTTTTTATGGGTGGATTGGTTGGTGTTCCCCTACCTCCATTAGGAGTCCTCTCTAGGTAGAGGGTGTCCTCTTCAAACTCTATGACCTCTGCTACTAGGATTCTCAGCTAGAGTCACACCTATATCCTCCCACAAACCTACCCTGTCTAGGTCTCCAGCTTGTCACAGAGATGTCCCCACACACTGGTTCTCTTCTCTCTGTCCTCCTGCACCAGCTTTCCCCACTTCTAGTCTTCATACTCATTTCTCTCCACATTCAATCTCCTATGTTGTTCTCTTTCTCTTCAACTACAGCTTCTATCTATTCTATTTCCTCTTCTGAAGGAGGTTTAAGCACTGCACTATATGGCTAAAATCTGCTTATAAATGAGTACATACCATGTGTATCTTTCTGTGTCTGAGTTACATCACTCAGGATGATCTCTTCTAATTCTTTCTGGTTGCATGTAAATTTCAGAATTTCTTTCTTTTTAATAGCTGAGTAGTATTCCATTACATAAATGTACCACAGTTTCTTTATCCATTCTTTGATTGAACGAATCTTGGTTGTTTACAGATTCTAGCTATTACAAGTAAAGCTGCTATGTACAAGCTGAGCATGTGTCCTTGTTGTATGGTAGAGCATCTTTTGGCTATATGCCCAGGAGTGGTATAGCTAAGTCTCAAGGTAGAGCTATTCCCAATTTTCTGGATTGGGAAATAGCACCAAATTGATCCCCAAAGTGGTTATACAGGTTTGTACTCCCACCAGCAATGGAGGAATGTTTCCCGTTCTCCACATCTTCATAAGCATGCACTGTCACTTGAGATTTTGATCTTAGCCACTCGGATAGATGTAAGATGGAATCTCAGAATTGTTTTGATTGTTTCTCTGATGGCTAAAGACATTGAGCATTTCTTTAAGTGCTTCTCAGCCATTCAAGATTCCTCTGTTGAGAACTCTTGCTCTAGCTCTGCACCTCATTTTTTAATTGGATTATTTGGTTTGTTGGTGTTTAATTCCTTGAGTTCTCTATATATTTTGAATATTAGCCCTCTGTCACATGTAGGATTGGTGAAGATCTTTTCCCAATCTGTAGGCTGTGCTTTTGTCCTATTTACAGTGTCTTTGAAGCTTTTCAGATTCATGGTATCTCATTTAATTGTTGATTTTAAAGCTGGAGCTATTGGTGTTCTATTTTCTATGCAAATGAGTTCAAGGCTGATCATCACTTTCTCCTCTAATAGATTTAGTGTGTCTGGTTTTATGTTAAGGTCTTTGATCTCCTTGACCTTGAGTTTTGTGCAGGGTGATAAATATGGATCTATTTGCGTTTTTCTACATATAGACATCCAGTTAGATCAGTGCCTTTTGTTCAAGATGCTATCATTTTTCCACTTAATGGTTTTGGCTTCTTTGTCAAAAACAAAGTGTCCGTAGGTGCGTGTTTTATTTCTGGGTCTTCAATTTGATTCCATTGATCCACCACTCTGTTTCTACGCCAGTACCATGCAGCTTTTACTACTGTTGCTCTGTAGTACAGCTTGAAATCAGGGATGGAGATACCTTCAGAAGTTCTTTAATTGTACAGGATTATTTCAGCTATTCTGTGTTTTTTGCTTTTCGTGTGAAGTTTAGAATTGTTCTTTCAAGCTCTGTAAAGAATTGTGTTGGTAGTTTGATCAGAATTGCATTTTGTCTCTGGATTGCTTTTGGTAAGATGACCATTTTTTAACTGTGTTAATCCTCCCTATCCACGAGCATGGGAGATCTTTCCATCTTCTGCTATCTCCTTTAGTTTCTCTCTTCAGAGACTCGAAGTTCTTGTCATACAGGTCTTTCACTTGCTTGGTTAGATTTACACCAAGATACTTTATATTATGTGTGGCTACTATGAAATGTGTAATTTCCCAAATTTCTTTCTCAACCTGTCTGTCCTTTGTATACAGGAGAACTACTAATTTTTTTTTTAGTTAACTTTGTATCCAGCCACTTTGCTGAAGGTGTTTATCAGCTGTAGGATTTCCCTAGTAGAATTTTTGGGGTCACTTATGTATTCTATCACATCCTCTGTGAACAACGATACTTTGACTTCTTCCTTTCCAAATTGTATCCTCTTCATCTTCTTCAGTTGTCTTACTTGCTCTAGCTAGGACTTCAGGTACTATATTGAAGAGGGACGGAGAGAATGGGCAGCCTTGTTTTGTGTCAGTAGAATTGTTTTAAGTTTCTCTCATTTGTTTGATGTTGGCTATAGGCTTGCTGTATATTGCCTGTATTTATTTAGGTATGTGCCTTGTATCCTCGATCTCTCCAAGACTTTTAACATGAATGTGTGTTGGATTTTTGTCAAGTGCTTTTCCGGCATCTCATGAGATGATCATGTGGGTTTTTTTTTCATTTTGTTTATATGGTAGATTACATTGATGAATTCCTATATATTGAACCACCCCTGCATGCCTGAAATAAAGGCTACTTGGTCATGGTGGATGATATATTTGATGTGTTCTTGGTTTTAATTTGTGAGGATTTTATTGAGTATTTTTGAATCTTGTTCATAAGGGAAATTGGTCTGAAATTCTCCTTGTTGGGTCTTTGGGTGGTTTAGGTATCAAGGTGACTGTGGCCTCATAGGATGAGTTTGATGTTCCTTCTGTTTTTATTTTGTGGGATACTTTGAAGCGAAATGGTATTAGCTCTTCTTTGAAAGTATGGAAGAATTCTGTGCTGAATCCATCTGGCCCTGGGCTGCCTTTCTTTCTTTCTTTCTTTCTTTCTTTCTTTCTTTCTTTCTTTCTTTCTTTCTTTCTCATTGGGAGACTTTTGATGACGTCTACTTAACTTGTTTATCTTGATTGAACTTTGGCAAATGGAATTCGTGGAACACAGGCTTTTGAAGTAGGACTTAGTGATTCTTTGGATTTCCGCAGTGTCTGTTTTTATGTCTGTCTTTTCATTTCTGATTTTGTTGATTTCGATATTGTCTCTCTGCCTTTTAGTTAGTTTGGCTAAGGGTTTGTCTGTCATGTTGATTTTCTCAAAGAACCAACTCTTGGTTTTGTTGATTCTTTGTTTTGTTTTGTTTCTAATCTATTGATTTTAGCCCTGAGTTTGATTATTTCTAGCCTTCTACTTCTCTTGGGTGTGTTTGCTTCTTTTTATTTATTTATTTATTTTTACGTTTTTCTTTTTTGCTGTTATGCTTGTGTGAGATTGCTTCAGTTTCTTTATGAAGGATCTTAGTGCTATGAACTTTCCTCTTAACATGGCTTTCATTGAGTTCATAAGTTTGGGTATGATGTGCCTTCATTTTCCCTAAATTTTAGGAAGTGTTTAATTTCTTTCTTTCTTTCCTCCCTGACCCAATGGTCATTGAGTAGAGAGTTGTTCAGTTTACATGAGATTGTAGGCTTTCTGTTGTTCCTGTTGTTGTTGAAGCCCAGCTGAAGCCCAGATTACTGTGGTAATCTGATAAAATACCAGGGGTTATTTCAGTTTTCTTGTATTAATTGAGGTTTGCTTTGTGACCCGCTGACTATGTGTTCAATTTGGATGTTTTGGGTGGTACTATGAAGAAAGAGTATTCTTTTGTGTTTGGGTAAGAAGTTCTGTAGATATCTATTAGGTCCATTTGATTGATGACATCTGTTGGTTTCATCATTTCTCTATTTAGTTTATGTTTCAGTGATCTGTCCATTGGTAAGAGTGGGGGTGTTGAAGTTTCCCACTACTGATGTATAGGGTTTGATTTGTGATTTAAGCTTTAGTAATGTTTCTTTTACAAATATGGATGCCCTTGTATTTGGGGTTTAGATGTTCAGAATTGAGATGTCCTCATAGAGGATTTTTCTTTTGATGAGAATGAAGTATCCTTCCCCATCTCTTTTGGTTAATTTTGGTTGAAAGTTTATTCTATTAGATATTAAAATGGCTACTTCAGCTTGCTTCTTGGGCCTGTTTGCTTGGGAAACCTTTTTTGAGCCCTTTACTCTTAGGTAATGTCTATTTTTGTTGCTGAGGTGTGTTTCTTGTATGCAGCAGAATGATGGGTCTTATTTATACATCCATTTCATCACCCTGTGTCATTTTATTGGGAATGACGTCCATTGATGTTGAGAGCTATTAATGACAAATGATTGTTAGTTCCTTTTCTTTTGATGTCAGTGGCTGTAGTGTTTGTGTGTTTCTCTTCTTTTGGTTTTGCTGCAGTGGAGTTACATATTTCCTGTTTTCTTGGTTGTAGTTGACCTCCTTTGCTTGTAGTTTTCCCTATAGTATCTTCTATAGGGCTGAGTTTGTGCATAAGTATTTTTTAAATTTAGTTTGAGTTCTGTCATGTAATATCATGTTTTCTCCATCTATGGGGATTGAAAGTTTGCTGAGTATAGTAGCCTGAGCTGACATCTGTGGTCTCTTAGTGTCTGCAAGGCCCTTTGGGATGCCCAGGTCATTTTGGCTTTCAGAGTCTCTAGTGAGAAGTAAGGTGGGACTTTTTTCTTGCAGCACTTTCCCATTTTATTTATTTATTTTTATTTAATTTTAAATTTTATTTTATTTATTCTTATTACATCTCAATGATTATCCCATTCCTTGTATCCTCCCATTCCTCCCTCCCTCTCATTTTCCCCTTACTCCCCTCCCCTATGACTGTGACTGAGAGGGACCTTCTCTCCCTCTGTATATGCTCATAGGGTATCAACTCTCTTCTTGGTAGCCTGCTATCCTTCCTCTGAGTGCCACCAGGTCTCCCCATTCAGGGGACGTGGTCAAATATGAAGCACCAGAGTACGTGTGAAAGTCATACCCCACTCTCCACTCAACTGTGGAGAATGTTCTGTCCATTGGCTAGATCTGGGTAGGGGTTTGAAGTTTACGGGGAGCCATAGTTTGAGCGGGACCCCTGGGCCCAAATCTACCTATCATAATGTTCTACTTGTAGGTTTCTAGGACCCTCTGGACTCTTCTGCTTTGCTATTCTCCCATTCATCTCTCATCTAGAGTCCCAATAGAATGACCTCCTCTCTGTCCCAGTTTCCTGGTAAGTAAAGATTTTCATGGGACATGCCCCTTGATCAGGTAGGATTCTTGTAGGTCGTCTTTATATGTTACTTGGCCCCTTTCCCTTGCAGCTTTAAATATTTTTTCTTTGTTCTATATTTAGTGTTTTGATTATTATGTGGCAGAAGGATTTTATTTTCTGGTTTAATCTATTTAATATTCTGTATGCCTTTTATATGTGTAAAGGCATCTCTTTTTTTTAGGTTCTGAAAATTTTCTTCTATGATTTTGTTGAAAGTATTTTCTTGGCCTTGGACCTGGGGCTCTTCTTTTTTTTCTACTCCTATTATTCTTAGGTTTCATTTTTCCATAGTGTCCTTGATTTTTTTGCATGTTTTGTGTAAGGAAATTTTTGATTTAGTATTTTCTTTGACAGATGTATGGATTTCTTTGATTGTATCTTCCATGCCCAACATTCTTTCCTCCGTCTCTTGTATTCTGTTAATAATGCTTATTTCTGTGATTCCTGTTCTCTTCTCCACGTTTTCCATCTCTAAGATTTTCTCAGTTTGTGTTTTCTTTATTGCTTCTATTTCCATTTTCGGGTCTTTGAATTATTTTATTCATTTGCTTCACCTGTTTGCTTGTATTTTCCTATATTTCTTTAAATGATTCGTTTGTTTCCTCTTTAGTGGCCTCTGTTTGCTTGAGTATATTTTTCTGTATTTCATGAAGTGATTTGTTTCCTCTTTCAATGAGAGTATTATCTGTTTCTTCTACCATCTTCATAATCATAGAATTAAGGTTGTTTTCCTGTGTTAGGTTTATCCAGAGTTTGCTGTACTAGGATGATTGGGTTCCAGTCGTGCCATATTGCTGTGTGTGTGTGTGTGTGTGTGTGTGTGTGTGTGTGTGTCTGTCTGTCTGTCTGTGTGTGTGTCTGTGTGTGTCTGTGTGTGTCTGTGTGTGTCTGTCTGTCTGTGTGTGTGTGTGTGTGTGTGTGTGTGTGTTTATATGCTGGCTTTTTTTAGCTACCTGGTTGTCTCTGATGTTGCCTGGTTGTTCCTGGATCCTGCTGGGCTTCTCAGGCATGTGAGAAAGGTAGGAGTGAGGGGGGCCCTCGATCTTTTCAAATAGCCTATAGCTCTTCTTTGCTGGTTGTGTCCTACTTGGACTTACAGACAGGGAATTAGGGTGTGGGCTTCTAACCTGTACGATCCTGAGGTCCTGTAGGTCACCTCTAGATGGCTATAGATCTGTGAACCATGGGCTGGATGTTCAGGTCTCTGAAATCCGGAGTCATCCTCAGGATAGTGGAAGTAAGTAGCCAGGAGGTCTGAGGGTGGTACCGTGTGTGTCTGGTAGCCAGGATCCCCTCCTCTCTCAGGGAATCAGGAATGGATACTGGCGTTTTGGAGTCAGCAGTATGGTTACTACTTGCTCAGCTGTCACTCCATGTTGCTGGTACTCAGACTCAGCTGGGTGCCACCATCTTGTATCAGGACGCTGCATACTCCTCTTGTCTGGCCTGTCTCCATGGGTAACTGATGAAGGAGTGGACTGGAGCCTGGCACCCTCTCCTTGGTATGGGAGAACTGTCATCAGTGAGTGAGGTGGGAGGAGTCTGATATCTGGATGCTGGAGATGTGCTGGGGCCACAGAGGAACCCTAGGACTGTGTGTGTGTGTGTGTGTGTGTGTGTGTGTGTGTGTGTGTGTGTGTCTGTCTGTCTGTCTGTCTGTCTGTCTGTCTGTCTTGGACCCAGGATCCATCTGCTGGGTGAGGGAAGGAGAGGGGTTAGAACTGTGCATCCCTAGCTCTGGGGCTGCCGCCTCCTGGGAAACACAGGTGTTGGCGTTTTGGAGTCAGCAAGTAGCTTGGTCTGCAGTCCCTGATCTTCTGCTACTTAGATCCACACACGGTGGGTGCCACCTTATCCTGTTTCTTTTTCAGTATATTAAGTCATGTAGAAAAGCCCAAAATAATGGGTTTATAGATCACAGAAAAGTAACTTTACCCAATACCAGGAAACATAATTTATTGGAAGTTTTGCCAAATATAAAGGGTAGCAGATAAGATTTCAGAAAGAAAAAGGCAACTTTTTAATGAAATAAAATTCCCTCCTAAGTGTGTTTTCTCAATGAGTGTCAAACTCTTGTCCTTCCATTCACACTTACACTATTTTGTCATAGATTACATTTACGTTATTTTAAGAGGGGGGAAAAAGAAGTGCAGTTAAGCTGTGTGCCTGTTATTCCAATTCTGTGAGCAAGTGGCTTGTATGCAGGTAAGTGCTGGAGTTCTTCTTTTTAATACATGGCAAATCCTCCTGTCGTATCTGGGCTGAAGTAATTCAGGAAGGCTTTTTGCAGAAAGAGATATTGTCGGAGTCTTACATTAGCATTAGACTGGTGGCAGTGGCAGTGGTGAATGTGTGGGACAATTTAAGTCAGGGCTGATAGCTCACAGCAGCCAGATGAGGACAACAGTGGCTTTGGTGGATGTATGTAGAAACTCTTGAGACACAGGGCAGAGGAGGAGATGGTCATAGGTATGGATAGTTCCAGAAGTAAAGCATCTGGTGAGATGCAGCAGCTCCCTGCGCCTTTGTGCCAATCTAGCCAGTTCTGCATGTGTTCCGCCTCAAGCCCTTACCTCCGCTGTTGCCCAAGCCTCTGGTTATCCTGAGTCTGTTTTTGCCCATCCTCTCTCCTCTGGGACATCCTTCATTTGCCACCCAGGTGTCTTTTTGTCATGTCAAGCACACACCTCATGTCTGACAATGCTCTTTTGAATTTCCTGTGTTTGTTACACAACAGCTTATTGTTACAAAGGCTTGCTGAGTGCGGTGAGTGAATGCCAGAAACAATGGAAATGTTTTGAAAGGGAACAGAAAAACAAAACAAACGAAACAAAACCTTAAAGTAAAATAAATCTTAAGTCATTTTCTTTCCTTTGAAGAAGTGATCGCACTAGTATAACGATTTCCATAGCAATTGCTTTAATGGGATAAGTACAAAATTCCAAGTAAAAGGTCAGGATTAGTATTTTGGGAAGGTTTGTTTGTTGTTAAAGGCAGTGGAAACCAGAAATGTAAAAAACAGCAAAAGGAAGCAGCTCTCGTGTGCAGCAACAAAGCGGTCCCTCTTTTGCAAGGAAAGACCTGCGACACGTCCCCGGTGTGTGGCGTTCCCCTGAAAGTTGTTTGTGTGCAGAAACTATTACAGTTAGAAGAATGGCCAAGTTTTGTAATCTTCGTTAACTTTACTGGTATTAAAAACAGTGACCTCACTATTTACTGGCATCCGTGTGAGTCTCCCAACAAATGTATCCCTCCTGTCAGTGCAGTCCAGTCTTAGCTCCGACGGAGCGCTTTGCTCGATACTGATTCGCTCATCTTAGTTAGGCCCTTAGCCTCGCAGAACGCCTTTGCCCTTGGCTGTTTGTGCCAGTCTCATTAAGAGGTAAACGAAACTTATCGAATCAGTTTTCTCTAGAGCAGTACGCTTAGATGACGTGAGCTTCTGGAACAGTCAAGCCTGCGAGCAATAGTACAGGCGCTTTCCTTCACTGTCTCATTTCTTTGATCCCTTTTGCTTGGACCAGTTGCCATGTTGTGTCAAGCGTCACAAGCATTTCCTACACTCGATGCATTTTTTTTTCTTTCTGAAGGACATTTCAATACAACTTTTGAAACTGCAGTTAAGGACTTACCATATTTTTTTGAGACCCCCCCCCCCCTTTCTCTTTTTCTTTTGGTTTCTTCTCTGGGCCAGTCCTCATCTGATATGTATTACAACTTGAATCATCCTAAAAATACTGTTGTTGTGACATAAATAAGAAAATGGCACTTATTATAAGAATGTACTTACATGTAGTGCTCAGAATTCTTATGTCCGTAGAGATAAAGATGACTGGTATTTATCAGGGATGAAGGAAAGAGCACAGGAAAAAGTGATTGCTAATGGATGTGAGATATAGTTTGAGAGTTAATAAAATGTTTGGAGTGAGAAAGTGGTGATCATTACATAATTTTGTGAATATATGTAAGATCAATTAATATTAAAAAGGATAAAAATTAAAGTCCTACTATATTATTTTAAAAATACCTTCCTTCCTTCCTCCTTCCTTCTTTCTTTCCTTCCTTTCTTCCTTCCTCCCTCCCTCCTTCCCTCCTTCCTTCCTCCTTCCTTTCTTCTTTTCTTCCTCCCTCCTTCTTTCTTTCCTTCCTTTCTCCCTTCTTTTCTTCCTTCCTTCCTCCCTCCCTCCTTTCATTGTTTCCTTCCTCCCTCCCTCCCTCTCTCCTTCTTCCTTCCTTCCTTCCTTCCTTTTTTTCTCCCTCCCCCAGACAGGGTCTCAGTATGTTTTCCTGTCCTGGAACTTCCTATATAGACCATGCTGGGCTTGAACTCACTGTAATTCTTCTGCTTCTGCCTCCTGGGTTATGGGATTAAAGGTTTGCACTATTGTGCCCAGATAAAATGTATAATGTTTCACACATGCATGAATGCATTCTGATGATTGTAACCCATGCTAACCAGTCTCCCAGCCCATTGTTCCTCCTCCTTCCACGCATGCCCCTTCCTTACATGTATGACTGTTGTTTTTGAGACCCAGTGGGTTTAGCCAGGGTCATCTCTGTGACCATGGTTGGAGCCTGGTGGGCTCCCCATTGGGTCTACGACCAATGGCTGACTACCTCTGCCCCAGAATCCATTAGTAGTCAGTAGCTCAGCAGGCAGGGGTAGGGTCAGAAGGCTTTCCCTGATCCATGATTGACTATTGATAGGCCTGGTCTTATGTAGGCCTATTGCAGACAGCCACAGCTGCTGTGGGATTATGATGTGCCCAGAAGACAGCAGTTCATAGCCCTTCGCCCTGTCTCTTTGCTCTTCGGTTCGTTCCTCCCTCTCTTCTGCAGTGACCAGTGAACCTTACAGGGGGCTTATAAATGTCCTGTTGAGGGCTAGGCAATGGTCATTTCTTCTCAGCACCTCAAATAATGGCCATGCACCTCTGCATTTTCCTCTGTTTGTTGCAGACAGAGGCTTTGCTTGGTTAGGGCAGGGAGGAACATTTGACATTAGGTATAAACATAAACACTTAGAGGCAGTTGCTTGCACTCTTTATTGAAAAAAAATTAAACTGTTACCATGTTTCCCTAGGAAAAGAGATGCCAATTATCTTCTCAAGGTTCAAGGTTGCGTCCTTTGCAGAGTTAGGGAAGTGTATCTGCTCAGTTCCGTCAAGTGAGCTTGTAATTCTTTAAAGCTGTACCAGAGAATGCATAATATTTGATTCATATTTAATGTTGAAAAATATTTTTAAATTGTTCTAAGTGGAATACAAAACAACTTACATGCATAGATATAGTATTGCTACTTATATAATGTTAGTACATGGGAATACAGTATCGTATGACAACACATGCTTTCATGTTACCTCAGTTTGTTGATGCCTCCAGCTGAATTTTTCATGCTCCTTCTCTGTGTGTATTCAGACATTCATCAAATGTTTTGCTAAAGAGGAAGCTTATAGCTCTGTAGAGGCTCATAAGCACTGAGCGTTCTCTGTCACGAAGTAGAAGGCAGTACACCATAGATAAGGATTTTCCTGACACAGTAACAAAAACGAAGTTCAGAGAGAGGCTGGATGCTGAGGTTGACCTAACAGATATTTCTGGTAGAAACTTTCGCTTAAATGTTTTGTTTATCAGCATGTCCATATATATATATGCATATGCATATACATATATATGTATATATATTATATGAGGTAAGAAATATATGCTTATTAGGCCAATTTAGTCATTCCACAGTGATGTACATCAAATTACTTTGAAAAATATATCAATAGCTTTTATTTATCAATTAAGGAAATAAATAAGATGCAAAATTATTACAGATACCCCTCTCTTAACATTTTGACTTTACTATCACTTTCCAGAGAAAATTTAAAACCGTTTTTCTCCTCAGAAATAAGACAGGGAAGAGCAGGCTTCTAGCTGGAAGATATTTACTGACTTAAAATAAATCTTGCCTTTTCCAAGGGTCAGTCTCAGATTTCATGGCATATTGGTAATGCTGCTTAGCGGTGTGCCCTGAATCAATATTTATTATTTCGCCAGTGGTATTTGGATAATGTTGCTTATGTGATTTTAATATTTATGCGTATGAAGGACTGAGTTACTATATCATTATTTCTTGGACTTCATGAGAGGTAGGTTTAAATATGGTGTGAGTCATGAGACTACCTCTTCCTGTGTGGAAACTTCTGTGTTGATGTATTGTAGGCTGAATAGAAGGGGTCACTGCAAGGTTATAAGCAGTGTGTGTGTTAATGGCTGAGGGGAATGAAATAATAGAATACACATTTTGGGAACGTAGTATGTCCAATACTTACTATTACGTACTAGACCCTGATGCCATGCTTCCGTTCTGTCCCGTTCTCAGGTGATCATGGAGGAAGCACTTTACTCCCACCGACCGTCACAAACGAGTTTCCAGAATATGGGACCATGGAAGAAGGAGGAGATGGCCTAAGAGGCTCATTAGACTTTGATGTAGAGTCTCTGCCATGCCGCTTGCCAGGGCAGCAGGCGGTCCACCTTCCTGCTGGACAGGACTCCGCGTTCAACAGTATTACAGAAGGACCAAATGATGCCCCTCAGTGTCACCCTCAGGAACAAAGTTTACAACCCATTGACTCTTTAATTTCTGCCTTGAAAGCTACAGAAGCCAGAATAGCTTCAGGAACATTTCAGCCTACAAAGGTACTGGAGAAAGATGCTAATTTTTCAGTTCAGCAGGTGGATAAAGGGAGGAGCACTGCCAGCCACAAGCCACAAAGAGCCCATAGAACATTCCCTGTCGGCCCAGGAAAATCACCAGATATACCTCTTTCAGTGGAAGTACCAACGGAGGAGAATTTCTCTTTGCACATCCGGGAGGATCTGTCTGAACTCTTGCCTGAAGAGGCTGAGACACAGCTGTCCCAGATAAGGAGTTACAGGAGGCAAGGACCTCTCCGTGTGCAGGGGCCAGCAAGTCCTGTGTCCTCGAGCTCAGCAGGGAGCCATAACCCTGTGGACAGACTTGGTGTTTTGAAAGATCAGAGGTCTGACGTTGGAAGAGAGCACCCTAGAGGGTGTGATCGGAGTGGCTTCATGGGGCGCCAAGGCCGGGTCAAACATGTAGAGTTTCAAGGAGTAGAGATCATGTGGGCCGGAGAGGAGGCAGAGGAGACCCAGCATCCTGTAGGCCTTGAGACATCACCAGAAAGGACAGCCCCTCACGGGAGCAAAGAGTTTGCCAAAGGTACAAGCCATTGCAGCCCAGGTGATGCTTTGTGTAGCAATTCCGTTCACTTAACAGGGAGCGTTTGGGATGGAACCTGGAAAGCTCCTTCGGCAAGGTCTGGCACAAGCCTAGGGACCTTGTCCCCTGTGCCCGTCGGTGACAGTGGAGAGGATGAAGTCTTCCTGCGAGAAAGCAAAGAGCACCTTGAGGAGAACCTGGATACACAGGGCGACAAAGAAAGGTGAGCGCGGGACTTGTCATGCAGTGGGTGATGCCGGGAACACGTTGCAGGAAATCAGTGCCTGTGCTGGATGTGGGGACCCACTGCACAGTTCCGGAGCCCCACCTTGCCAAGTCAGTTCTCCTTGCTGTATTTATTCCATTTACCTGGAGTCGACCGTGATGTTCAAAAACGCTAAATGAAGCAGCCTGGAAGTAAATAACCCACGCTGTACATAACTTTGATTATAGTGTATTGTTCGTGTTGTTCCATTTGTTATGATTATTAGATCCCTTACTGTGGCTGGTATGCAGTGATTGTAACAAGTATGTACGTATAGGAATGACATATTTAGGAATCATAGTCTTTGGCCTCATGCCAGTGGCAGTTTATCACTGTGCACAAATGGGAGGGCTGCCCATACTTAGTGTCCTTATTGTCATAGAATGGAAGAGAAATTATGGTAATCTAGGCTCTTCTCACGTTACAAGTTTGTAAGACAGAAAAGTGGTCATGTAATAAAGTTGACTGTTACGCAAGGACCAGAAGAGCAGCACTGAAGACACTGTGAGCACTCAGCTGTGCAAATGTGGTTTTGACACAAAAGACTAATTCTTTTTTTTTAAAGATTTATTTGTTTATTACATATACAATGTTTTTGTTTTTTTGTTTTTTTGTTTTAAAATGCATGTACACCTGCAGGCCAGATGGCTGTGAACCACCATGTGGTTGCTGGGAATTGAACTCAGGACCTCTGGGAGAGCTGACAGTGCTCTTACCCTCTGAGCCATCTCTCCAGCCCCAAAAGACTAATTCTACTGACATGGCTTAGGTAGTCAGTACAGCCCATCTGGGCCTTCCTGTGGGTGCACACAGTGGCTGCAGTGCAGCCTGCATCCAGCCTCTAGTGTAGCTCTATGTACGGACATAGAGATTTGGCCCATGATGCTTTCTGTGGCATGAAAGGACATCTCAGAAGGTCGGAGGTAGACCGGACTCTGTTCATTTGCTCCATGATATTCACAAGTAAATCTCTTCTTTTCACAAGTGGCATGTGTTCTGACGCATGGCCTGCGTAAGTAAGCTTGGCATTTCTTGATCTTTTCTGGCCTTCCTCAGCATTTCTGACATCCATGCCCCGTTAGAGCTTGGTTATACGGATGACACAGCTCTCTTTCTTAAGTCCCTCTGGTCAGGTCTGACCGTTGTTTTTGACAAGTCATTTGTTGTAACCTGCACTGCTGTATTTTTGAATGTTAGCCCTCTTCCGTCATTCCTCATCACACATGTTACAGTTTATCCTCAGTGCTTCTCAGCCTGGAGCTTGGATGACCCTTTCACAGGGGTTGCCTAAGACCATAGGAAAACATATATTTTCATTATGATTAATAAAAGTAGCGAAATTACAGTTGTGAGGTAGTAATGAAAGTACTTTTATGGTTGCTGGTCACAACATTAAGTACTCTGTTAAAGGGTCATGGCATTAGGTAAGTTGAGAACCACTGGTTTATATGGTACAAAATATCTATCAAGACTGGAGGAGTGTGTGTGTGTGTGTGTGTGTGTGTGTGTGTGTGTGTGTGTGTGACAGAGAGAGAGAAAGAGAGAGAGAGAGAGAGAAAGAGAGAGAGAGAGAGAGAGAGAGAGAGAGAGAGAGAGAGAGAGAGAGAGAGAGAGAATATGTTTTCCTTAAAAGTTGATACATTAAAGATGAGGCTCCTTTTGGGCGACTCTCAGGATCACAAAATCTCTAGCTTTGATATATATCACATGGCTTTGTCTTTACATCACTCTGAAATGTACACTTTCACTGCTAGTTAGACTAGTAATTCGCTGCTCCCATTCGCTTTCCTTCCCTTCCTTTTTTGTCTATAAGTGATTTCAGGTTGCTTATTGTGTTCCACACCCAGTTAGGCGCTTGACATGAAAGAATGGGGAAAATACATGAGATCCAGGGTCTGTGGACTTTACTGCTAAATATACAAATCAAATCGATCACATTCTCCCACCCTGTTCCCTGTTTCCCCCTGGACCAGGAGGAAAGGAGGGAGGGTGATGCCATAGGGATGTCAAGTAAATAAATAAATAAATACATACATACATAAATACATAAATAAGAAAAAAGAAACATGTAGCAGGTATGTAACTTGAAGTGACACTAATTTAGTGAATAATGCTAGTCTCAGAAAGACAAAAACAAAAAAACCAAACCAACCAAACATCATCAGCAGCAGCAACAGCAACAACAACAACCCCCCAGTTGACCGCATAAACACCCTCTAGGTACTGTGAAGGAAGAGAACAGCACTCTACTGGAATGGAAAAGCTGAATGGAAAGAAGGCGGCTTATTCGGGTGGTGGCTTCCACAGACCTTTCTGTAAGCATGTTAGTTAGGAGAGACTTGAGAGCTGAGGGAGTTAGCTAGACAGAAAATGGGCAATGACGTTTATACAGGACTTTTGTTTTGAGACGAACAAAAGGCCTTTAAGAAGTAGAAGTCCAGAAAATTATTTGGTACACAGTGGAATGACAGTAAGTTAATCCCGCAAAGGGAGTCATACTGTTGAGTGTGGATTCTGGTAATACCTAGGAATTATTTATGAGACGTTTAATAGATACTTCCTACTTCTGTTTTATTCATATTTATAGGAACCAGAGGTTCAGAGAGGTTAAATCATCTGAAGTTACATAGCAAGTAGTCAACACAGCAGCCATGCAGTTGCATGCTTCCTAACTATTGATCTCCTGCTCTGCCCGCTGACTTAGCTAAGGTATCTGAATGCACGTTTTACAATTCAGAGACCATGCTGGATGTTAACTCTTCTCAGCTGTGTGCCCCACTCCTTTATATTAATGTTTAAGTTGTATTTGGCCTTTTGTGGTTTTGGCCGTCTTTACAATTGCTGTATTTATTAGCTTTAAACAATTCTTTTACTTTTCTAAGATAATAATTTCCCTCTTACCTTTACCAGCTCCAAACTCTCCATTTACCCTTCCTTTCTGTTTTTGAAATTCATGGCCTCTTTTTTTCATTAGTTGCTGTGACATACACATATATTACATACATATATGGAATATATACATATATTCCTAAATACATGACTACAACCTGCTCAGTCTGTATAATGTTACCTGTCTGTTTGTTTTCAGGGTTGACCATATCGTATCGGCTAACTAGTTGCTAGGAATGTCAGACTACACCCATGCAATCTCAGGAAAAGAAACATGAGCTGAACAAGGCCAACAAGGCCACAGTAGACACGCTACTGTGGACACGGGCGAGGGTGGGAGAGCTCAGTAGACGCTAACCCCACCCAAAGACTAAAGGCAGCTATAAAGAACAGAGAGATCCCAGAGAAACAGTCACCTATTACTCCCCAGCTGTGAACTGGGAGTCTCTGCAGTTCCACTTTACGTCAGCAGAGGGCAGCCGCTGGATTCTGACGGGGTCCTCTGTGGAGCTTCTGGTCTTAAACCAGAAAAGTATTACTATCCAGAGAAAGTTCAGTGCGTTTTTACTGATCACTTCCTGTATCAAGTTTACATGCTATTTATGCGCTGCTCTTAAAATTAGTGATGGTAGTTGTGCGACCTAGATATGGCTCATTGAAAAGAAAATTTAGTATTCAAATACACGCCATAAAAGATGTAGGAAACTAGTTTGAACATTTAATAAATTGTCTATACATTAGTAACATGTATATTAAGAATATTTTAGCCTGGGCTTGTGGATTTAGCTTAGTAGTTAGGAGCACTTGTTGTTCCTGCAGAGGACCTGGCTTCAGTTCCCGGCAGTCACATAGAGGCTCTCCACCATCCCGAACTCCAGCTTCAGCGGATCGGATGCCCTCTTCTAACTGCTGTTGGATCCCGGAATGCATGTGTCAGTACACACACTCAGACAAAACACTCACACCCACAAAACAGCCTAAAGAGAATATGGTAGCCTAAGGAGGTTTCATATTCTTCTTCCTAACTATGTTAAGAAGCTACAAGTTGGGTGAACAGAAGTTACATTCATACAACACAATTTTTTTTTTACATGGTTGGTTGAAGGCCAGAAATTGAAAAGAAAAAAAAATTAACTTAATATTGAAAATTATTGCTTTTGCTAATTTTCCAGGTTTCTCGAGCAAGAGGAGCCCCTCAGGGGAGGAGACGACGATACCCTGGGGCCTGGCTATACGGAGGACTCCACTGATGTGTACAGCAGCCAATTTGAAACCATTTTGGACAACACGTCCTTGTACTACAGCGCAGAGTCATTGGAAACACTGTACTCAGAGCCTGACAGCTACTTCAGCTTTGAAATGCCGCTCACGCCGATGATACAGCAGCGCATCAAAGAGGGTGGTCAGTTCTTGGACAGGGCCTCTGTGGGAGGACACCAGGACATCCTGAGCGTGTCAGCAGACGGCACGATAGTGATGGGGGTCAGCAACGGCCTGCATGATCCTGCCAACTCTGTCTACGCCAAAGGCCCTCAAGAGATTGCCTTCTGGGGAAGGTAGCAGTGCCCTTCTCATTGCTTCCATCGTTGTGGGTTTTTTGTTTGTTTGTTTGTTTGTTTTCTTTTGTAGTTTCCTTTCTTTGGGGAATCTGAGCGTAGGGTATATTTTGAATGAGTCTGGCTAGTTTCTGCATGAGTAAGCGAATGATGCGAGTAAGTGGACGTTTGGGATTTGACAGAACACCTACTCTAGTGGTTCGTCAAACTGGCAAGCTGAGGGCATTTCCTGGATTGCTAAACACGAATGGATGCCGAGCACGTAATTGTGACGAGCAGTTGCTTGCTCCGACGCTGCGGGCTGTAGACAGTGGCTGATGCTGTAAGGAAGAGCATCGGCAGGGTGTGTTCCTGTTTTTACCATTGGCATCCAGCTTGAGGCTAAATGACAACTTAGGCAGGGTACACGACCCACAGCCGCCACCTGGTGCTACTTACGGGTACCCATCATGTCACCTGTTCTTGCCTGCATCCTTAGTTCATCTGCCTGCCACTTAGCGCCTCAGCCGGAAGGGACTGATAAACCCTGTATGTGTTAGGAATTTAGCTGTGATACGTGTTTTCTGTATACGTATCTGGAGGTGCTGGTGGAGAGAAGTAAAGCTGTCTCTCCCAACAGCCCTCCCTGTGTTGGAATTTTCTATCACCAGCATAATTCTATGGTCCTTTGGAGGGACAAATTCAGAACCAGAGCATTTCAATACCATAGCCATGTTTCCCTATGAAATGGGTAGCAGTTGACTTGTTTCACAGTAAGATAACGAAAGGCACACAAGGTCTCAAAAGCGCAAGGTTTCGGTCTGATATGTGTATTCCCGCTGAAACCTGGTTTAAATTTTGCTTTCAAAATAGGGATAATGGGGGCTGGAGAGATGGCTCAGTGGTTAAGAGTACTGGCTGCTCTTCCAAAGGTCCTGAGTTCAATTCCCAGCAACCACATGGTGGCTCATAACCATCTGTAATCTGGTATGGCGCCCTCTTCTGGCTTGCAGGAGTACATGCAAGCAGAGCACTGTATACATAATAATAAATAAATCTTTAAAAAAATAGGGATAATGGTGCTCTGTGTACAGCTATGGCAACTAAAGGGTTCATATAGCTGAGAGCACCTTGCACAGGGTCTGGCTGCTAAGTCCATGTTCAGGCTTCCTGTATCATAAAGAGGGGTGCCCTGGGCACCCCTGAGAGAAGGATGTTTCCAAGGATGTGTCACTGAGAGAAGAGTGCCCCCAAGGAAAGGTGACCCTTGAGAACAAGCATTTCTAGAACAGGAGTGTGCCTGTGAGCAGAGTGTTTCCGAAGCGTCTCTGGAGAAAGTGTCTGTCTCTCAACAGGGAGTGCTATTTTAGGGGTTTTTGTTTGTTTGTTTGTTTGTTTGTTTTATTATCATCTCCTGTGACTGCAAATTTTGGTAAAATGCCGTAGAACCTGTATGTAAAAAAAATCAATGTACTTCCCAACTTTCTGGCAATCTATAGAAGTTGTTTATGCTATAGAGAAAATCAAGAGCTAACTAAGGCGGGTCTGGGTGCTGACATTCTACCACAGAAGCCACAGGGAAATTGTGTCAGTGAGGGTTGGAGACTAGAGCCAGTGGGCAGCACAGAAAAGGCTGGGTGAAAGGCTGAGTCATTTCTACTTCCGCGACCAGACACAGAGGAAGAAGTATCATCACTTGGCAGCACCGGCACTGTCTTAATGAGTGTTACCACAGCTGTGATGAAACGCCGTGACTAAAAGCAATGTGGGGAAGCAAGGGTTTATTTCACTCGCAGTTCATCATCCACAGTGAGGGGGTGGGAACCGAAGCAGGCCAGGAACCCTGGAGGCAGGAGCTGATGCTGCTTGCTGGCTTGCCCTTCATGGTCTGCTCAGCGGCTTCCTTCCAGAGCTCGGCGATGACACCACCCGCAATGGGCTGGGTCCTCTCCCACCAGTCTCTAAGCAAGAAAATGTCCGACTGCCAGATCTCACAGAGGCATCTTCTCGGTTGAGATTCTCTTCTTTGAGACAACTCTAGCTTGTGTCAGATAGACATTAAACGAGCCAGCCCAGTCCCCAATCCTTAGTACGGACAGAGTTAAGTCGTTAGAATACTGAAGTAGCTCCTAGTGTTTTACGTGCCAGCTTAGATAGTGGTGTCTGTTGGGTTGTCTTGAGGTCAAATTTCAGTTGTGTCACCTGCCTAAAGCAACAAAGAAACAAACAAACAAACAAATAAACATCCCAGTGCAGAAAAGAGGCATCTTTCAGGTGAGTCTTCTGCTGGGCTCCTGACCAGGTGATTCCTCCCTTCCATGTGCACTGCCAGTGGTTAGGATAGACCACCTTGATGGGGCATTTTGTTTGGTGGTCTCAAGGTTATGGGCAGACAAAGCTGTACAGCATTATTTATAACAACAACAACAACACAAGTAGAAAACCAGTGCCCTAGTTTGGTAGAATTACTCAAAGCCATGTGACTTGGTAGTGACATATCCTGTGCCTGCCTTCAAGTTGCTTAACTCCTGGACAAGTATTTTCACTGTCCTGTGTTTCCAGGTCTTTCATATAATTACATAATTATAATAATTATATTCTCTTCTCTATACAGAGAGGGTCTGAATTTGACCATTTTTGAGAACTTGGTTCTAAATGCTGAACTGCTTGCTACTGTTTTTCTTGTTCTTTGGTGTGTGTGTGTGTGTGTGTGTGTGTGTGTGTGTGTGTGTGTGTGTGTGTAATTGTTTTGGAGTGGTCAGAGTTGCAAAAACTCCTTTCCTCTTTCAGTGTTCTGCTGAGTTTTGGTAGCCGGGAGGAGCTGGCATCTCTCTGCTGCTCTCCCACACACGTCAAAGAAGAAAATTCCCCTGATCTCTCATTTTCAATATTTAGTTGGGAAGATTCACTGTTTGAGTACTTATTTTTCTATGTGTACTTTAAAGCATTATATAGAAATAACGAAGTTTGCTGAGACCCTGGATCCCAACTGAACAGGAATGGTTAAATTCTTCTGGGATGCTCTGACCTGTCAGCTGGCCAGGGAGCTTGCTGCGTGTCAGCAGGAAATAGCTTACCTCGCCCTGCTATGTAATGCAATATTTTAATGAAGGAGCAAAGAGCAGCATCTCCTCCCTTAGTGGTCCAGCTTGTGAGCCTCAGGCCCCCAGGGTTCAGCAGTGCTGTGTGAAGTCCAGTCACATGGCTCCAGAATTAGAAAGGATAATTAGAGACTTACTGTCACACATGTCCCCATGGGTTCCTTTGTGTCTGGGTGTTTCTCTCTCGCAGGCCTATCAGCCGATGACTACAGCTCCAACCAGTAAGTTCTGTCTGACCCAAAGACTGCAAGCCACAAATGTTACTGTCCCTGGGAGTCATGGTGAATACTGTCCATGTCTGTTGAGCAGGGTTTGGACAGAGGCAAAGAGAGATAGCAAGTGCAGGAATATGTCAGGAACTTCTTTTCTGGGTCTCTTAACTGTAAGGAACTGCCGTTAAAATATGCTTTGCAGTGTGGGAAAAAAATACGTTTTATATCTCAGCTTCTTAGATTTTTCTCTCAGGATAGAAGTTCGGCAGAAGAGGTGAATTCTATCTGTGAGCGGCTGATATGCCTGAGGGAAGTGCTTTGCTGTTCCTACCCTGAAGTTGGTATTTGTGGTTTTCTGCCTTCCTCTTGCCCTTCCTCCTCTTTCCTCTCAAAGGGAATGTTTTGCCTTTTTTTTTCCTCCTTAGTGCCTTTCTGCTGGAGAAGAAGTAACTTGAAATAGCAGTGATAAAGAAATTGGTTAAAGTGTAATTTAAGAAATTTTTCTAGCACCCCAACTTAAAAGGTAAAAAGCATTTTCATATGCACAGCGGTTTTAGTTTAGCTGGCGATAGAGTAACATTTTGGTTTTATTAAGTGTCTCTAGAGGCTCGGAGAACTCTGGCCTTTTCTTCTGTCATTAGGGTTAGGGCACTCTGCTGCCTCCTGGTTTCCTAGTGGGTGGATGAGGCTCCAAGTAATATCTTACAGTGTTTTATAGTCTAAGTATTTTTCTGCAGAAAAGGAGGTTCTCATTTTTCTCCTTTATGAAGTGGTTTTAGTGGTGAAATTATATAGTTTGGTTTTTTTTTTTCACTTGAGAGTTCCTGCTCGTGTGTGTGTGTGTGTGTGTGTGTGTGTGTGTAAGGTGTGTATGTGTGCGTGTGCGTGTGTGTGTAAGGTGTGTATGTGTGTGTGTAAGGTATGTGTGTGTGTGTGTGGTGTGTAAGTGTGTGTGTGTGTGTGTGTGTAACGTGTGTATGTGTGTGTGCGTGCGTGTGAGTCCGCACGCCTGTGCTCCTGTAGACCTCACAGTCAAACCTAATTTTGAATCTTACTTTAGTTATTTAGCAGGCCTATAACTGTTTAAAAAAAAAAAAAAGGAATCTCTCCCAAGTAGAAAATAGAAAGAATAGTAACTATTATAATGGAAGAAGTAACAAATGTGATGAAGCTGGGGGTGGGGTGGGGTGGGAAGGACAAACAAGTGGCTACTAGTGTCAGAGGCTTAGTAAAAGATAAGTAACTGAAATCCCCATAGTAAGAGTAGCAGGAAGAGTCAACAAGCCACCCCTCAGCACTGCCTTCAGCCTCTGAGCTGTCAGCACCAACTCTCCAGCCCTGAGCTCTCAGAGGCTTCCTGTGACATCAGTTTCCTACACAAAGCACCATTCACTGCAGGAGTTGGTGGGGTCATAAACGTGGGCACTATGGGCGACTTCATCTTGGGCAGCTCTTTTCACTTGTGGAAATTGATTCCTTATTGGTAAAAGTAAAAATATCCTTAGCAACCAGTGTATTTTTGGTACATGGATTTGCTGAGTGCTAGTTTTAATCCGTTCATGGTTCACACAATGGTCTGAGTGATTAATTGTCTAGAGAATAATTGGGAAATAGATAAGAAAAATCTTGGTAAAGGAAAAAAAATTCAAAGATTGGGTCAGTGTTAAATATATGGGACAGATGAGGTTGGGTCAAACTGACTTTAGACTTCAAGCATGGTTAACTTGCTGAACCCAGAAGCTGTCACAAGGAGTTAAGGACAGTACTGGGGTTTGGAGGAGTCACCTGGCAAGTTCTGCTTTAAACATGTTCTTTGTGAAGTACAGTGGTCAGCCGTTCGTGGAGAGCTGGTGGACTGTGGGGCTGAAGGTCCCCGGAGAGACATTGGAATCACACTCTCAGTGATGCACTCTTTTCAAGGGAGAGGGGAAGGTAAGGATGGTTGTTGTACATAGGAGAACCTGGGTGTCCACTGTGGATCCTACTAATTTTTTTTTGTACAAAATGTAATTCATAAGGGCTTGGTGTGAGGACAGGTGACACGTTGGTTCCATGAATGATCTTATAACAAATATAACTTCAAACATTGGAGATAGGAGCTATGTATGACAAGGAGCATGTGGCTTTAAGTAAAAAAAAAAACTTGAATGGTTCACACTTCACGTGGCTGAGATACTATAGCAATCTCTTTTATCCATCTATACAGGAGTGCAAGATTTTTGTTATTGTTCAGTGGTAGAAAGTTTTAATCCTAATCTAATCTAATAGGTGTCACAATGCTAATCCAGGATTACTTAGCTTCCCAAAGAAAGCTAAGGCAGGCCAGTTACTACATGTCTTTCACTGATCTGCAGAGAGCGGATTATCCATCCATTAGTGCTGACACAGAAACACAATGGACTAAGGAGTAGTGCCAACAGGTGGCTTAAACAATATTAAACCATCCACCACCCCCACGCCCACCCCCACGCCTACCTCACCCCCACCCCCCACCCTCACACCCACCCCACCTCCAGTAGCAATGGTTTAAGACATTCACATGATATTTGGAGTCCATGACTAAGTAAGAAGATGTCCGCGCGCACTTTCAGCTGAAGGGAAGCACGCATCAGCAGAGTCTTAGGCTGTCACTTTAAAGACAGAAGAAGTAATTTATATAATTCCTTCCTTCAGAGATGCTTCCTAGCACTCACCGGATACTTGGAGATCAGCTGTGCCCTCTCCAGATAGGGCTTAGGCACATCTTCATACTGACAAAGGGACTTGTCCGAGGCAGAGATACTTTAAAAAGATAGAGTAGGAACTCCTCTCTCTCAGGCGGGATGAAGACTCCATGCTTTTCAGAGTCTTCCATGAGCAAAACACTTCTTCCTCCTCTTCCTCAGGGTTTCCTGAGCCCTGAGGGGAGGGATTTGTTTTAGAGAACCTGCTTCCGGCAAAGTGTTCCAAGGCCTCTCATCCCATCTGCTGCAGGAGGATGCTTCTCTGGGGATGGCTAGGCCAGGCCCTGTCAGTGCAATATTTAGCTGTCATGGGAAGTGATGACAGTCTCTCAGCAGAGGTCCCTTACTGCCCCATCTTGGATGAGGGAGGGAAATGACACATACTTCCTTTGAAGAAATAGTTCTCTGGGGCCTGGTGAGCTGACCCAGTGGGTTAAGGTGCTTGCTGTGCAAAGCTGGTGATCTGAATATCTGAATTAATTCCCTGAAACCCACGCAAAGACGGGAAGAGAGAACCAGCCTAAAAAACTGACATCTGGTGTGGCCCCATACATATTACACATAACAACACACACACACGCACACATGCACACGTGCACACACACACGCACAGGCACACACACACATGTGCACGCGTGCACACACACACACACACACACACACACGCACACACACACACGCACATGCACACACACACACACGCACATGCACACACACACACACACACGCGCGCGCGCGCACATTTGGACTTACTGAGCCATAAAACATCTTTGAGCTGTACAGTTATAGAATTAACAGTTCTCAAAACTGAGGGCACATTAGAAGTCTGGGCATTACTCTCAATTTCTGGATTCTGGGCTGTTTTCATTCTAGGATGGCACCTGGACATTGATCCCACGCCAGGGGACTGTGATGTGAATGAAACCTAGGCTGTCCAGCCTCCTGCCACTCCTAGCGGGGGCCTCAGACCAGCAGCATAGACATCAGTTTAGTGTGTTTCAGACCTCACTCTGGGCCCACTTAGTTGCATTTGCATTTCAGTGGGATTTTAAAGCCTTCTGAAATGTAAGAAGAACTCGTGGGAACCCGGTTAAAGGCAGAGTACAGAATTGAACAGCGTGAAGTCCTTGCAGGTCTATTACAGTAATGGGCAGAATCTTCCCTACATGCTGAGGAAACTTGAGTGTTCTGACTCTGAACATACAAGTGAGCTTTTGTATACCTGGTATTGTACAATGGAGCTAATCTCCTTCTACACACATAGGGACTGCCTTCCTCTCCAGGTAGGAAAACGTAATGCTACAATTTGGCTCGTGAGTGTCTTCCAGAGCGTGGTCCCTTAGCCTGTGGTGCTATTGGGAGATGTGTGGACCTTTGAGAGCTTAGCCTAGCTGAAAGAAGTGAGGTCACGAGAGGGAGGGCATGCCCTTGAGGGGAATGTTAGGCCTCCAGCCCTCCATCCTTCAGCCTGCATGAGGTAAGCAGTTTTGTCTGACTTCATGCACTCCTGTGTATCATGAGGTCTTGCCTTGCTGCTGACCTAAAGCAGTGAGTGGGACCAACAGACTAGACCGAAGCCTGTGGAACTGTGATCCCAAGGAAATCTTTCCCCTTTTCAAATTGTCTCAGGCAGTTTTGTTTCCACAGTGGTGGAAAACTAACTGCTGTGTTTAATGGTAAAGTATGTGGATTTTTAAGTTCACATTTTATTCCTATTTTTTTTTCTTATTTGAGATAACATCTTACCTATATGGTATGACTCGTCAGTTTACTAAAATGTTGTGAGTCCTCAAAAAATTTATATTGTCAGTAATAATAGTGTTTGATTTATCTTTACAATGTCCTCAAAACTATTCCATGTGAATGGATATGGTAAGATGGACTTAATAAATTGTATATGTGTAATAATACTTCTAAGAGCCTCGGATTACTTGGAGGTAAAGAGTTACTGTATTTTTCGCGCCATAAGATACATTTCCCCCCAAAAGCGGGAGTAAAATTAGGGTGTAGCTTATGGTCCGATTGCTGTCCATTGGGCATCTACAATGTCTTCTGTGCGGCTCAAGAATATTTTTTTCTCATTTTACTGCTCTAAAAACTGGGTGCTTCTTATGGTCTGAAAAATATTATATAATAGATGTCTTATTGCCTTTTTAAAATTAACTTCTTTATTCACTTTACATCCCCTTCAGAGCCCCCTGTTTCCTCTCTTCCCAGTTTGCCTTCCCTTCCCGCCTACCCTATTCCTCAGAAAAGGGGAGTCCCCCTACCCACCCACCCACCCCCTGTCAGCAAGCCACATCAGGATTGAGTTCCTCCTCTTTGCCTGTGGTCAGGCAAGACAGCTAGCTGATCAGGACGAAGTGGTAGAAAAGGAGGCAGCAGAGTCCATGTCAGAGGCAGCCCCCACTGTCCTTAAGAGCGGACCCACATGAAGCCTGAGCGGCCCATTGGCTACAACTGTGTAGACGACTGTTGGCGTCCTTTTAAAACATTATTTTTATTTTGAGTTCCTTAAATCTCTTTCTCCCTACTCCACCCCAGTCCCTTCCAGCACCCCAACACCAGGTAGGAGAGAGAGAATGTTAGTGGAGAGAGGGAGGTTAGTTTTCCTTAGCTGCTTCCTGCTGTTCCGGGTCCTCAGGTTCCTTGGGGGCAAGTCTAATCATTTCAGGACATCTCCAACCTTCTCTCTCAAAGTATATCGACAGCAACCAGGAGCAGCAGGGGAGAAGCAACAGCAGCCTTCTTCTTTCTTGGAACCCCCAGTCTCTCTTCGGGGCTGGCTTTTATCCCCTACTGACTAAAACCGTACCCCCACACGAGGTAGTTCACAGCTGCCAAGCATCAAATGCTGTTTCAGGAAGCAGCCATCAGCTGTGGACAAACTGGAGCAGCCCCCATATCCCACACCTGGGATTAAAACAAAAACATGTTTACATACAAACCAAAAACGTCGATAGCAGACGACCTAGGTCCAGTCTCTGCATGATCCTTGGTTGGTGCTTCAGACTCAACAGGCCACTATGGGCCCTAGTTAGTTAGCTCTGTTGGTTTTCTTGTGGAGCTCTTGTTGCCTCTGGGTCCTGTTATTCCTTCTCCCCCAGTTTTCCACTAGACTCCCTATGCTTCGCCTAATGTTTGCCTGTGATTCTCAGCATCCCTTTTAAACTGCTCCTGGGTGGAGCCTCTCAGAGGACAACTCTGATAGGCTTCCATCTGCAGGCTTAGCAGAGTATCATTACTCTGTCAGGGGTTGGCTCTCTTCCATGGGGCGGGTCTTTGCTGGGCCAGGCATTGGTTGGACATTCCCTCAATCTCTGCTCTCTCTGCTCTGTCTTTATCCCTGCACATCTTGTAGTCAGGGTAAGTTTGGGATCAAAGTTTTTGTGGGTGGGTTGGAGTTCTTCTCCCTCCACTAGGAGTCTTGTCCAGCTTGATGGTGTCCCCTTCAGTGTCCATAGTCACTGCTACTAGGAGTCTTAGATATAGCCCCCCTCATATCCTCCCAGAGGCCTGTTCTGACTTAGGTCTCCAGCTTGTCACAGCAATGCTCCCATCCACAGTTTCTCTTTTCTCGGCCGACCTTCTGTCCTCCTGCCTCCTCTCTCCCCAAGTCTGATCTCCACCCCTCTCTCTCTCTGTGTTCCCTCTCCTACCTGTTCCTTCTCTTCAACCACAACCTCTGTCTATTCTGCTTCCTCTTCTCTGGGAGGTTTAAGCATCCTCCCTTGGGACCTCCATGTTACTTATTTCTTCGGGTCCGTGAATTGTAGTGTATTTTGTCCTGTACTCAGGATATACTATAATCTGCTTGTAAGTGAGTACATACCATGGGTGCCTTTCTGGGTCTGGGTTAATACACTCAGAATGGTATTTTCTAGTTCCATCCATTTGTCTGTCTGCAAATGTCATGATTTCCTTGTTTTTTTAATGGCTGAGTAGTATTCCATTGTGTAAATGTACCACAGTTTCTTTATCCATTCTTCTGTTGAGGGACAACTGGGTTGTTTCCAGATTCTCGCGATTATGAATAAAGCTGCTAAGAACATAGTTGAGCAAATATTCTTGTATGGTGGAACCATTATTTGGGTATGTGCCCAGGAGTGTTATAGCTGGGTTTTGAGGTGGAGCTATTCCCAGTTTTCCGAGAAAGTGATAGATTGGTTTCCAAAATGGTTGTATAAGTTTGTACTCCCAGCAGCAGTGGAGGAGTGTTTATGTGCTGTCACTTGAGTTTTTTTTATCTTAATCATTCTGACAGGTGTAAGATGGGCTATCAGAGTCATTTTGATTTGCATTTCCCTCATGACTAAGGGCGCTGCACATATATTTAAATGCTTCTTCGCCATTTGAGATTCCTCTGTCGAGGATTCTCTGTTTAGCTCTATGCCACATTTTTAAATTGGGTTATTTTGTTTGTTGGTGTTTAATTTTTGAGTTCTTTATATATTTTGGATGTTAATCCTCTGTTGGATGTAGAGTTGGTGAAGATCTTTTCCCAATCTGTAGGCTGCCTTTTTATTCTGTTTACAGTGTCCTTTGCCTTACAGAAGCTTTTGAGTTTCATGAGTTTCATATTTATTAATTTTTGGTCTTAGAGCCTGAGCTCTTGGTTTTCTGTTTAGGAAGTTGTCTCCTGTGCCAATGAGTTCAAGGTTCTTCCCCACTTTTTCTTCAAATACGTTCAGTGTGTCTGGTTTTATGTTGAGGTCTTTGATCCACTTGGACTTGAGTTTTGTGCAGGGTGATAAATGTGGATTTAATTGCATTTTCTATATGTAGAACTAACAGATGCCCTACTGTCTTTTAAATGCTCTCTTAACCTCAGATCTACACAGAGAGTGGAGGAAGCACTGAATGAATTAATTATACTGCAAAACAAAGTCTTAGAAGTACATTTCACTTGGCAATCACTTGGGTCTTTTAGGATTTCTCATAACATTATACTTCAGTCCTGGTCCATCTCACCTATTAAGATATAAAGCGCTCAGGCCTTAATTTGGGGCCTCAGAGAATCAATCTCTGATCCAGTGGACACTAGTGTTTTTTTTTTTTACTGAAGACCTTAAGGAGAAACTCTTCTCAGGTTTTAAGGATAACTTTAGTACCATGCTGAGGCCCCCAGGTCAGGGTAGGTGCAATGTGAGGTCACAGACACTGTCCTGGAAGTGTTGCTTTTTAAGGTGAGCTTTGAAGAAGGCTGATGTGTGGAAGTGGATGTTGAGGCATGAGACAGTGTGGGAAAGATAGAAAGGACTGAGAGGACACAAGAGACAGACAGACAGACAGACACAGACACAGATTTTGGTAGAGTCGGCAGCAGCTACCAGGATTTTGGCCAGTGCCAATTTGGAATGAAGTCTCCTTTCCTCCTATTCTCCATCCTGAATGGGAACGGCTTTACTTGGACCGTGTAACCATTACACATCTGGTTCCAAGTAGGCACCATTGTAGACATGCCAAACAACACAGAAATTATAAGCCTGTGGTTTGAAAGCATCACACCTGGACTGCAGGTTCAGGACCACCTCTCACCTCTTTTCCTCTCTGGGGCAGGGCAACTGCTGTATTGATGTTTATCATTCCTATTGGACACATGGCCATGGACATTATGTTCAGACTGTATATAGATGTCAACTCTGTGGTGTCATTGTTTTTGCCCCCTCAACATTGGAAATCCGTTTATTTACTTTAAAGCCCTAGTGTATCAGTTAATTGCTATAGAGCAGTCATTATATGAATGCACTATAATTATGTTCCTATTTTATTATGGTAGTATTTTTGTTATCTCTAACAGCATGAGATGTGCACTTATTTTTACATAAGACACAGCTTCCTGTGTAAACATGGGAATCTTTTTCTAGGCCTAGGTACATATTTAGGAATGAAAATTGATGTGTCGAAAGTGTAATAGTTTTTTTGATGAGCCACTCATGAAAGTGCATACTTCATTTTCGAGTGCATGAAATTGTATGTGTTTCTGTTTATAAGGTCACTCCTAGTTCTTCCTCTTCCCACCCATACAAAATGGCCCAGGTTGAAGGACAGATAGGCAAAGGAAGCATTGCAGTCAATTCAATCCAGTTCCCTTTAGGAGCTCTGGTAGAGAGAGTCTGGTATCCATTAGTTGAGTCTGGAGGCTGGGTCTGGATCAGATTGCTCAATTACTCTTGTCCCCAGATGCTGTGGTGGCAGTTGTTGCCCTTGTCTGACAGCTGTGAGGGTGGCCTGTTCACGTCTGCCTGACTAAAGTGGAATTTGAACAAAAGGACAATAAATATTTTCACAGTGTGATTGCGGGAAAAGCAGAAACACAGTCAGAATGAAAACATAAAATCACCAGCCACTGAAACACATATATATCCTTTAACTCTTTGCCAAATAAATGAAGTAAATCTGTTTTGTAGGCTTAGTTCAGTCAGGCTACGTGAACTATTGGAAACTCTGTCTTTTAAACATAGGACTTGTAAAAACCCTGGTGCTCTTAAAAAAAGACGGAGCTCAAGTAACTTATTTTAGAATGGTGTTGGACGAACGTTCCCCCCTCTTAAAAAGCAACCACTCCAATTATGCTAAGACATGTGCTGTTCCTCCCTGTTACTAGCTCTCCCCTGGCTTTTAAAGGGTTAAGTGGGAGGTTTGTGAGGTCATGTGTGACTTCACTGGGTCTGGACTTTTGAAGCAGGTCTCTTGGAGGGAAGCTGCCTGTTTAGGAGGAAGGCTGGGAAGAGAAGGCAGGACTCCTTCAACTTCTTTCAAGTCCTTATCCCACAGGCAGCACCCCCCCACCCGCCAAGGGATACAGTGGCATTCTGGGAGAATGTCACAGTGGAGTCAGTGTTTAGCAGTGTGCACACGCACAGACGCGGTGGCTTCAGAAGTATGCTAAAGAGAGCGCTTGCAGGAGATGGAGAAAGTTTGCTGAGCAGATGGGACTGGGCTGTCTCCTCATCCCGGACAGATTCACGGGGCAGACGGTTTGCTGACACAGGTAACAGAGATTTGGTTTGAGTGTCTTTGTCTGGTCCCTGTCTGAGACAGTCTGGATCATCTATAAACGTAGCTTCAGAAACTTCATTGGGTTTGAAAACATTTAATTTCAAATATAAAGCATTGTAGGGCAGTGTTGGAGAGGAAAAAAAATGCTTTTTAAAAAATTTTTGTCAGGCTGACAGAAATGAGGGCACTTCCTGTAGTTTAGTGCTCTGGCACTTGGAGGAGTTCCCTTGGCAGGGCCACGCTGCTGTCTGAGACGATTACCCACAGCTTGGTGCTCGTAGACTGTGAGTGCATCTTTAGAAACCTGGTGAATTTTCTAGCAGCAGAAGGCCATCAGTTTGAGCTTGGTCACGTAGTGGTCTCTTCTGTTTCCCAAGCATGCCATTCTGATTTTATTGTGCCACCGCTCTGTAAAGGAAGTTTTGTAGTTCATATGGAAAAAAGATTCCTCTTACAACTCAGGGACAGGTTTGCTACATCAGATGTGACCCAGTCATCTAAGGAAGAAATATGTTGCAGCTCTGCGGTGTAGGTCTGCTGCCATGTTTAACAGATACAGACATATAAGGGACCAGAGTGACACCAAAGAGTACACAGGGCGTGAGTGAATGTGGCACACTGATAATCCATCTTTGGATTCTTGCATTAGATGGCTCGCCCAAAACCTGGGAGCACGAGCCCCCCAAATTCTCAGGGTAATTAGATGCTTACTTAACAGGCTTGTTTGTATGTATTTTTCACAGTGGCATTTCCTGACTTGATCACCGACTTTTTTTTTTCTTAAGTTCCTATTTATAATACTTTACAATGCCATTTGTTTTATTGGTCAGTCAGTATAAAGTTTTGACCTCTTTTACCTATGTGTTTTTTTTCCCTCACCTCATAATAAAGTACAGACAGAGAGAATTTATGGGATAGAAAGTGGCACTAAACATGTTTATGAGAGGCATAGTACAGTAGTTAGCAGTCACAGGCCCGGCATTTTAAATTATCCCTGTAGTTCATAGGGTCCGGCTTCTCAGAAGTGCTTAAGCACCCCGGATGCTCAGCTTCTCCATGTGTTAAGTCGGGATGAGAATGGTTTCTTTCCCTGAGGGGTGGCTATTGTAAAGACTAAGGTGCAGTGTGGGAAAGCACTCACCATAGTTTGTCTGTACGAGGAAAAGCCCAGTAAATGTTAACTTGGGCTATGATTGTTGCTTAAGTTGTGCTTCCTCACGTCAGGTGCTCTGGAAGACTTTGTTAGGGAACACATGAGTAAACTGCAAGAGCTCGTGTCCTCAGCCTATGCGGGGCTCTGCAGGTAGCCCTTCTGGTCTCCAACCTCTATCCAGTCTTTTCTCTGATGCAGCCTCCCTCCCGGTGCACAGCGGATCAACAGAGGAAGGGTGGGAGCAGCCAAGCGTAAATCCATCAGTACTTGTGAAAACTTTTCTGGTTTCCGGCCTGGGATGCCATGCCAGTTTTAGCGTGTTTGGATGCGGGGAACAGGAATACAGGCATGGGCTGCACATGAGGCGTGGGGTAGAAAGGACTGTCGGAACGCAGGCCCCGTTCCTGTGTACTCTCCCTACAGGCAGGTCCCTCTGCCCTGCAGTGGTGACTGTTTTTATAGGCTTATCTGTAGCTCTAGCTTTGGCCTTTCGGATCTCCCAGCTCCAAGGGCTGGCAGATACACAGCAGTATGAACAATGCACAGCTGCCACTTCTTTTTGTCTGTTATTGTGGATGATAGCTTTTTAATTATTGAGGCTAAGCAAAATGTGTGGAAACGGTTTGCACAGAGTAAGTACTAAATATATTTTTACTTCTGTTTCTTGTGTTATAATCAAGGGAAGTTTAATTATAATTTCTAAGTCAGTCTTTTCTATCCTGTAGTTGATTTGGAAAGGTCTTACGTCTAGACTGTGGTTCTAAAACTTTTGATTAAAATACTTTTCCTGAGCTGAGCACGGGGTGCACACCTGTAATCGCAGACTTGGGAATTACAGGTGGGAGAATCAGGAGTTCCAGGCCAGTCTTGGCTACGTAACAGCTTTGAAGCCAACTGGGGATGCCTGAGACCCTGGGTCTATAATGGCAACAATAATAATTGTCTTGTGTTACTAGTTTATGTCACTAATGTCAGCCTTTCTTTTTACCTTGGTAGTAGTTTAGTGTAGATTATGATTCCTATATCTTTTAGGTTTGATTTTAATCTAGTCTTCAAAAATTTGATGGAAAACAATACAGGGCCAGTGGTAAAAAAAAAAATCAAATTGAAATCTGTATTTGTTTCCCCACAGGAGCTTTTATTGACAGTTCCCAGTGTATCCTTAGGAGGCAGAGTCTATTAATTTTTTTTTTGGGGGGGGGAATTTTATTCAAAACTATCTTCCTGGTGTAAAAGTACAAATTTAGCCTAGAATGTTCTGTCAGATTTGCTAGGTCTTTGTACAGTTAAGTTCCCCCTTGTAGTTCCACAGGGTTTGGAATGTTTGGGAGTGTCCTTGCAGGGAGCTGCCTGCACAGCTGGGTCATGTCACCCGGAGCCCAATGTACTTGACAGATACAGCTCTGCCCATCCTGCTGTAGGTCATCTGACCAGCCCTGAGTTCTCAGAAGAGAGTCAGGGCCCAAAAACCTCAGGCTTGAAGCTCCGTGTTCCAGCACGGGCTTTGGTCATTGCTTAGCTGGTCTGAGGGTGGGGTTCAGTCAGCCCTTCGGTCTGCTGTTGTGTTTGGCTTAGAGTCGTCAGCACCACTGGGTGGGGAGAATGTAGAACTGTTCCACTGAGCGTGGAATTGCAGGACTGTGCTCAACTTCCAGCCTTACTGTTTACCATCTGTGGCCTTGGCCAAGGTGACGCTGGCTCTCAGCCTTTTTACTTGCAGAATGGAACGCCTGGAATAAAATAATGCATGTGAAAGTGCTAGTGCACAGTGCTCTGTGGGATGTTAAGACTGTGGCTAATTCTCATCCGACCTAGCAGACTGAACATTCCTTGCCGTGTTGGAGAAGCAGGGGAAGTGTCGTGTAGCTATCTGGTGTCCTTAGACTTAGGCTCATCCCCTTGAGGAGGTTTTTGTCCTATCCCTACATGCATGTCAGTGATGGCTCGGAACTTGGACTCAAGGGAGGGCCCTGCTCTGTGCTTTCTATGCCTAGAGTGTTCTCATATAAGCCACCTTTAGGTCCTGGTTTAAGTAAGGGACGTTATAAGATCACGTGTTGGTCCCATTCTGGCACTGACTGCCAAGACTGGCACTTACTTTTTATCTCTTAGTTCGCCATGTCGAAAAGCAGAGGGTAGACTAAAGACCCTTTAGCATGGGGGGAGGATATGGTGGCTATCGTTTTACTTGTACATTTCTTGTGCTTTTCTATACCATAATTTTAGAGGACAGTATCTGTTTCCCAGTTTAAATAATTTAGGAAAACTACTGTAAAAAACTATTAATTCCTTGGGGATTTTGTATGATGTATTTGATCATATTCACCCCAAACTTTCTCGCCAACGTCTCTCAAATCTAGTCTTACCTCCCTACCTCAGACTTTCTTGGGTTTTATTTTATTTTATTTTATTTTATTTTTTGAAAGCATTCATGGACACTAGTTAATGTCCTCAATATAAGGGGCTCTTCCTCCTCCAGGAGCCAACAAGTGTCTATTGCTGTGAGTCAGACTTAGGCCATGAGGCTTTCTCTGCGCCACCTCAGAAGTTCCCGAGAGAAAGAAAGGGCTAGGAAGTTAGGAAGTAACGTAAGGAATGAGTTGATGCTTGATGTTGTCCTGCAATTTCTGACATTTTGACATTGGGAAGCAGGTGTGTTTCGTGTCGTGACTTTGAATTTGACCTTTCTTGAATTTGAATTAACTTTACTGTAGAGATAATAAAGCCGAGCATTTTCAAAAGATTAAAAGTGATGGGACCATTAAGTGCCCATGTAAAACACAGCCAGAGATTGTCAGTTGACACATTAGCATGTGACAGTAAGTTGCTTGGGTCTCACTTGTCACTAAAGATGAGTTTAGTGGTCATTCCTGGCTCTCCTCAGATGGCAGGTAAGCTGAGGTTTTTCAGCCTGATCTTACAAAAGAAACTCTTTTTTTCCTTTTATTTGTTTTGTAAAGAGGAAACAAATTTTAGTAGCAAGATATTGAATTGTGAAATAGAAGTTGAACATTAAATAGGCTACTTCCATAATTATCTGACAGGAGAGTGGACAGGCACAATTAAGTTTGATTCCTGGTCTCAGCAGTTGCAGGCATGAGCACTGCTCCAGGCCTAGCCTGGCTGCCTCCCAGTAGGAGTCAGTCACATCCTAAGTCAGCAGACCCTGCCTGTGGCATCCTGTTCTTCCGGGGCATGGCTTAGGACCTCATAACTGTGAAAAGGGACTAAAGAGACCCATCTGCAGAAGCTTGATTGTAGGCCAAGGGTAGCCTACCCAGGATGTCCACCAGGTCTGACCAAAGTCCACCATTGTTGGCGAATAAAGAAGTAATTTTTGTGTTATATTGAATTCAGTTTTATTAAAATATCTGAAGTCTGGTGTAATTGTATATGAAGTTGGTTACAAATTAAATTGATATACTTGTATCAGCTTATTATATTTTTGATTCTCTAATGCCTCCCCACCCAAATATACTATTCTGGCTATATATATTCAGCTCCAGGTATTTGGATGGTAGGTGTTCTGCACTCTGCTTCCCTGCTTCTGGTTTTCTTTTCTGTATTCAGAATTTTTCAGGTTGCCCTGGGTACCTTTCCTTTGATAAAAACCTTAGTAACAGCTGTTGAACAGGGACCATGGGTTCTTCTCTTCTTATGTCTTTGCCCATTTAAGGCCACTGTGACTCTGCAAAAGCCAGAGATTGTTTCCAGACTTTGCATTAGCTGCCTGTCCTCCAGGAGACACAAGTGGTCATAGGAAGATCCTTGTGCTAGGTTTCGGGACACTTGGGCCCTGGCTGTGTCAGTATTTTATTTCTTAAGTTCTAATCTTTTTTTCTCTCTCTCTGAAGCTTTCATATACTCATCTAGATTGATTAATTCATGGCGAAAGTCTTCACTTATCAAGAAAGTGGGACAGAGGGGAGGATTTCTTATTGGGACTTTAGGTGAGAGAAGTATGGGAGAATGGGGAAATAGAAGGATCCAGAGGGTCCTAGAAACCTACAAGAAGAACATTATGATAGGCAGGTCTGGGCCTAGGGGTCCTGCTCAAACTATGGTACCAGCCAAGGACAATTTGTGCAGTAAACTTTGAACCCCTACCCAGATCTAGCCAATGGACAGGACATTCTCCACAGTTGAGTGGAGAGTGGGGTATGACTTTCACATGAACTCTGGTGCCCCATATTTGACCACGTCCCCTGGAAGGGGAGGCCTAGTGGCACTCAGAGGAAGGATAGCAGGCTACCAAGAAGAGACTTGACACCCTATGAGCATATACAGGGGGAGGAGATCCCCCTCAGTCACAGTCATAGGGGAGAAAAATAGAGGGAAATGGGAGGGAGGGAGGAATGGGAGGATACAAGGGATGGGATAACTATTGAAATGTAACATGAATGAATTCATTAAAAAAAGAAAAAAATAATTCATGGTCTAGTCTAACTACAAAATTCCATTAGTTGAACTCCATGGGATCATAATATTCTGGCTTCTTACATTAACTCTCTGGACCAATAAGAACCCAATCTATGGAGCAGCCTTAACAGTTGAGGAGGCCACGGACTTGGAGCACTGGAATATTACATGGAGTTAGCAATCACGAGCATCAGTCATTGGATCTTTTGAATGAAGGGAGAAGTGTTTTCCTTTTGTTGGCGGTATTGCTTGGGCTGTCTAAACTGGTTGACTTTTGTCTTGTTCTTCCATGGAAGAAATATGTACCGGTTACCTTTCCTGGGTCTGAGTTCACTCGAGCCTTTAGCATGCTTATTTTGAAGCCCTAATTGTATTCAGTCTTATAAGAAAAATGCGGTGGCCAAGGGGGAGTGCAGCCCTTTAATTTATTTCTTTTGTTGACTGAAGTGACTGACCCTTGGCTCTGGCTTCTTCAGTCCTCTTCAGAAGGTTCTTGTTCTCATACGGAGGCAGGGATATGAAAGCACATAGTGTGCATGGCCCTTTATCTCTTAGATCCTGGCCATGGCTCATGATTCCTAGCTATGCAGGGTATAGGTAATGTAGAGCCCACATTTAGGAAAAAATAAAAACATTCTCTCTAACTGAAAACACAGCATAGGATTGACACGTTGAAGTAGTGGGGTGCCAGGCATGTCACCCACTTCTCAGATTTCATCTTTAGAATGGGATAGTGAGGGTAGGCGGCAGCTAGCACTTTCCAGAGCCAGTCATGAACTTCTGATTTCTTGCTTCCTTAGTGATCCCATCAGAGAGGAGAAGGCAGTAAAGGAAAAGGCGCTGTGTCTCCCACTTCAGGCTGTAACTTCTCTGAGGCAGACGCTATCTTCTCGTTTTTGGACAGCCCTAAGTCCGGGATACCACAAAATGCTTTAACATTGATTATTCCTTTTTTGGACAGTACACTAATTTTGGAGTTTATTTATCAAGATATCAGCAATTTGAAGCTCTCTGCTTGGAATAGATTCTTCCATAAACATTTGTGGTTTCCAGACTAACTTCCTTTCCCGGGCAGAAGAGCTTTTGAACTATTTGTGCTTTTATGTGGAAGACGGTTGTTCCTTGGGAGACTCTTCCTTTTCTCTCTCTCTTCCCCCTTACCCTCTCTCTCTCTCTCTCTGTATGGTTTTGTTTTGTTTTGTTTTGTTTTTTATTCAGCAAAAGCCTCAAGGACAATCACTGCTCCAGGGCCTGTGTTAATATGTCTGCAGGCCTTCAGAGTCAATACTTCTCCAGGGAATTGTTTGTTTTCTGCCTTCTAGATAACCAGTCAAAACCCTTGCATTGCTTCTGGGTGTATTATCTGGATTTGAGGCAAGCTCCACCAACGTCTTTTACCATTTTACATGGAAATTTTGGAGACGACTAAGTGCCTCACTTAAAATATATCTTTTTTCCATTTGAGGGTGCGTCTCTCTCCAGGCCTGTTAGCACTTTCCTTTCGGCTCACGCCAGGGACTTAGGTGAATGTGAGCAACAGTGGTGAAGGTTATTCTACGTGCCCTTGGCTATCTGTTCTAACAACCAACAGAACTTCAGTGGGTTGAACCCAGGGTTTTGCATGTGCTAGAAAAGTACTCTTACCCTGAGCTCTGTCCCCACAGGCTTTATCTTACATATACGTACTCTCTTCAAAAGAGCAGTTTCAGTATATTTTCCCGTAAGAGGTCAGGTTTTTATATTAGGTGGACAGTTGAGTTTTTGAGTTCCTTAACCTTGAACACTTCACTTGTGGGCAACCTAGGGGAGATGGAAGTCAAAGGATACCATTGGGGGCCTTCTGAATGAGTGACACAGTTAGCAGGTTGTTGATACAGTGTTTCTGGGGACTCTCTGAGGTGAGAAACCTCTTGGTGTACCCCTTGGGTATGATGACTGGGAAGAATGCTTCTGCCACACCTATGCCAACAAATCTGGAAAGACACACAGAGCAAGACAGCGGGATGGCACTGCTGTAAAGTCTCAGGGACGCCCTCTTCTCTGGGCGAGCGTAGGCCACCATCACTAATGTTGTTGCTTTTCGTTGCTGATGTGACTGTTCCCATTCTTTTAATGTATAGTGTCTCTGAAATGTCTGTAGATGCTGCTGTCTTCTAAGAGGAATAGTCATAAATCAGAGTGGTTCTAAGGAAGCAGGCTTTTTGCACTTGAAATACCGTAGTGCTTAGTCTTTATATTCTTGGCTCATGATTTTTTTCCTTTAGAATATACTTATCCTTAAACATAAAACTTTATAGAAGTAAGGTTTTAGAAAACATAGGCCAGATTTTGGATTCATGGCAGTGCATTCCAAGACCTGAGTAGGAAACCTTTCTCCACATTACTGAAGGAACTGGTCCTTGCAGCCAGCTTGGTATGGAACAGTTGTCCCAGACCCCAACCCTGTAACCAGGTTATTTTCTTTTTAATCCAAAGTCAGTGCTCTGCTCACTAGCTTATCCTAGAATTTGACTGCACACTTTCACCTGATTAAAATCTTATGTTGAAAGATCCTGATGCTTGTGTGTTTTTCTTGTAAGCCATTGCTTATGTACTTCAAATTTTCCTGGTAAGCTTATTTTTTCCCAGTGAAAGTAGTCGACTGTGTTTCAGGAAGAGTAGAGGCGTCATTAAATAGCAACGAGTTCAGTGTTACCATTTTCTGTTTTGTAATGTTGTCAGTGGAAGTGGTTCAGTCTCAGTGTGGTTTGAGTCCAAGGGTCCAGAAAATAAGACCTGAGTATATGCCAGACAGGAGGAACATAAGTGGCCGCTGTGATTTTATTTTACATTGCTTGCATGTAAAGACTTAAAGAGAGAAAGGGCATCAGATACTCCCCCCCCCCCCCAAGGAATACTTGAGAAAGCCCCATGATTACGGAGGTTTACGTTTTAACTGGATATGTGTGCCACTTCAAAGCCTTAGGTGGTATTGCAGGAGGGAGAATAATGCACAGAGAGGAACTTGCAGACATTTTTACTTGGTTTAGAATTCCCGGGGACTCAAAGGAGGAGGGTGGCTTTCCTTTCTGTGGTATCACCATATTAGAAGACTAATTAAGAGAACTCTTGTGGTTTTTTTCCTGTGGGAAGATAAATCATTTAGATAATTGTGGATAATTTTATATGAGTTAAAGGAAATTAATTGAAGTTTTTGCCACTATTGGAATCTCATCTAGCTAGTGTCTGGACACCTCTCTTATAGAAGCAAAAACTCTGTGCAAGGAGCATAATCTTGTGTAGGGTTTAGATCTTGGACGGTTTTAAAAAGTACTTTCCATCATAGCCCAACGTGGCTATTTCCTGAAAGTATTGCCTTGAGTAGAAGTCCCTCTGGCTCTCTTTAAAATACTTGTAGTAATAACTCCATTTGACGTTGTTAAGAGGATCAGTTTAAGTACTGTTTGCCAAGTGCTTAGTGCAGTGCTTGGTGCTATCTGTGCTCAGTCAATGTCAGCATCAGCCTTCGACCTTCACTGTATATTCCTGTATGCTGCTGTGCTCTTCGTCTTCTCATAGTCACACAGTTCAGATGAGTAACACAGGACAGAGCAGCACACTCAGTCTTTTTGTTTATTTCTCTTTTATACATTATGCCTTTGGGGGTGGTATTTGGTCATAGGTGCTAGGTGAGAACTGAAAGTATATCTTAAGAGTATTAGGCAAAGCAATGAAAGTACCACAGAATACACACTGTTGTGCAGGATCTAAGGGCAGATTTTCTTTTTAAAAGAATTTATTATAATTTATTCAGACTACACCCTGAATGTTATCCCCTCACTGGTATCTTCCCATTCCCACCCTCCCTCCCTCCCTCTTCTGCCCTATTCCCCTGTCCTAGACCTCTGACAGAAGGGTACCTCCTCCCCCACCGTATGGTCAGAGCATATCAGGTCTCATCCGTATAGCCCGCTTCCCCTTCCTCTGTGTTCCTCTGGGCCTCCCCATCAAGGGGAAGTGATCAAATTGGGGGCATCAGAGTTCATGTCAGAGGCAGTCCCTGCTCTTCTACAACCATGGAGGATGCGCTGTCCATTGGCTAGATCTGAACGGGGTTTCCTTAACTGAAGAATGGATAAAGAAACTGTGGTATATTTACACAACGGAATACTCCTCAGCTATTAAAAACAAGGAAATCTTGAAATGTGCAGGCAAATGGATGGAAGTAGAAATGATCATTCTGAGGAGTTAACCCAGTCCCAGAAAGATACACATAGTATATACTCACTTATAATCAGATATTAGGACTCCAACCAGCAAGGGATTGAGACAGATGCTGGGTCTTGCTGCTGGACCCCAAGTAAGAGAGGTATGGGAGAATGGGGGGATGGAAGGACCCAGGGGGTTCAGGAGCACCACAAAGAGACCATCCAGGCTGGTGGATCTAGGGGGACCTGCACAAACTGCTGCACCAACCAAGGACAATGCACAAAGGACAGATTTTCCTAACATTCCTTACATAATCATGTTATATGAAAGTGAGTGCTGAGGATAAAACGCAGAAACTCAATGTTGAGCCTCTGCCTTGTGGTCTTCGGCATGGTGTTGTGGTTTCTCTTGCTATATCATGCCTCTGCAGAGCAGTGGGTCTTTCTAATGAGTCCCCTTGACCCTCCTGATGAGTTCATTAATAGTTATACCAGAGGCATAGTCTTTAGTGGTACATCATAGGAAAAACCAACATGGAAATTGAGGGTCTCGCTGTGAAATTAAAATGATAGGAAATAGTATAGGTCTATGCATAAAAGTCTACTGGAGGAAGGCTCCTGCAGCTTAACATTTCGTGAGATATCCATAGTGAACTCATGCCTTGATCACTAATTATCAGTATTCATCTTAAAGGTACATTTTTTACTATGATGTCCTGCCTTTCAGTAACCTCAAGGCTTGATGTTTCCTTCTAGTCTCCACATGGCTGGGGCTGTGGTTTGAGCCGTCACACCCTGCTCCTTCTTTCCGAACACCTGTGTGTGTCTAAAGTATCCCAAAGAGCTCTTCTTGGCTGAATACTGAAGACAGAGTTTCATTTTGAGCTAGAGTCCTGGTGTGTCGCTCAGGATGGCGTAAATTCAGGATTCTGTCTCTTGCCTCAGTCTTCCTGGTTCTGGGATCAGAGGGATGTTTCACCGCACCTGGCTAAAACTGTATACTTTGAAAAAACATTACGTGTGTGTGTGTGTGTGTGTGTGTGTGTGTGTGTGTCTGTCTGTCTGTCTGTCTGTCTGTCTGTCTGTCTGTGTGTCTTTGTTCCTGTGCATGTGCCATGGTGCATGCGTGGAGGTAAGAGGACAGTGTGTGGGAATTGGTTCTCTCCTTCCACTGTGAAATCCAGACTGCTCTGAGAATGGGCCATTCCCCGCCCCATCCCATTTAAGCTGTTCTGTAGCATTTCTGTACCGTGCTCCTGCTTCTTAGTAGTTTCCATATCATAGAAGGGTTATAAAGGGCACATAAACTTTAGAGGTGTGCATTCTTGGGCTCTTTTGGGTTCTGGGGATTTATATAGTAATGCTGCAAATCATGCTCTTGGCTTTGTCTAAGCTGCTGTTGTGGGCTCCTTACCTGGGCCATGATATTGGTGAATGCAGTACCTTAAATCTCTCTTGTCGAGCAGTAGCCTCGTTCCTGGTCCTCTTGTAATATTAGTGAACATGGGAGGAAGGTGAAGTCTTAGGGGAGGATGGTGAAATCTTATGGGACTGTTGCCTTGGCAACAGCAGAGTCAGCCTTTATACTGCCCACCTGCTGTGACGGTGGACAGAGCTTCTCAGTCGGCTTTACCTCCCTTACATTTTTATTAGCCTGGAACATTCTTTTTAGAAGTAGAGCTTTTAATTAACCAAAGAAAGGCATTGAAGACTCTTTTGTTTTGTGTTTTTGCTTGTTTGTTTGTTTTTTTTAGTCTGGGTTTCTCAGCTTAGCCTTGGCTGTCCTGGACTCACTTTGTAGACCAGATTGGCCTTGAACTCACAGTGATCCACCTGCCTCTGCCTCCCTGAGTGCTGGGACTAAAGGCATGTGTCGCCATGCCTGGTTGGGATCTGGGACTCTTGTTAGTTCGTGCATCTAGTTGACTTGGTTAACCTCATACACTCACGCAGTCAGGGTCTCTCTCCCAGGATTCTCTCCTTGATATACGACACCTTTCCTACCTCTTTCTGAAAAGCCCTGAGACACATCATTCTGATTAGCAAGGAATGGAAGCCTGTCTAAAGCCTCTGAATTCTTTCTCATATTAGGAGTCAGCCTAGCCGCGCCTGAGTGATAGTAGCTGTGTGTGATTCAGAAGAGCCCCAGAGAAGCTCACGTGTATACTTGCGGCGTCCTCTTACCCACTCACAAGGCCTGCACATCCTGTCTGCATTTCCACACAGGCTCTCAGCCTCTTTTCTCACCTCTCTGTTCTGATGGATTTTTAAATTCTTTGTGGGTCTTCGTGTGTGTGTGTATGTGTGTGTGTGTGTGTGTGTGTGTGTGTGTGTGTGTGTGTGTGTTATGTGTTTAAATAACAGACAACTTTTAAAGTAAAGGAACAACTTATAAAGTAAGGGAGAACTCATAGCTCTACCAGTTGGCAACCCACTCATGGAAACTTTGACCCAGGACTTGACCTGCAAGGACGGGGATGGAGCAGAGATTGAAGAAATGTCCAGCTGGTACCTGGCCCAGCCTGAGGCCCACCATGGGAGACAGCCAACCCCTGGCACTATTGACATACTCTGCTGTGCTTGCATAGGGGAGCCAGCATGGCTGCCCTCTGAGTGGCTCCACCCAGCAGCTGATGGGGTCACGTGTCAAACAGTGGGTGGAGAGCCAGCAGGGAGTCTTGGGAAGAGTAAGGAGAGGGATGGAAGACCCAGGGGACAGGAGCTCCATAGAACAGAGCCAGCTAACCAGGGCCCTGAGGCGCCTGTGGACACTGGGGCTCCAGCCAGGGACCATGCATGGACCGGACCTGGGCCCCTGCACAGGTGTAGCTGACGGGCAACTCGGTCATCATGTGGGTACCCTAGAGAGGGAATTGGGGGGCTGGCTCTGACTTGGACTCTGCTGCCTGCTTTTTGTTTTGTTTTGTTTATTGTCCTTTTCCTCTGGCGGGGCTGCCTTGCTGGGCCACAGGGGAAGGGGGTGCCCTTAGTCCTGATACAACTTGATATGCTGGGGTGAGAAGGTAGGGGGTTCCCATTCTCTGGGGAGGAGGAGAGGAAGGAGGAATAGGGAGAAAGAGAAAGAGGTGGGGGGAGCCTATGACTAGGATGGAAAGTGAATAATTAATAAAAAAATAACCTATCAGACAATTAAGAAGTCAAAAAAAAAAAAAGGCTTTGTCAGAAGCTTGAGTAGTGGGTTTGCCGAGCTCTATTCTGTGGACTCACTTCCTACACTCGATGTGGCTTTTTATTCCTACCAAGGGACATGACTTATCTTCCCTTCATGGTCGCGCTGTTCGTAGCACACATGAAAACAGTAGACACCTTAGCAAGCCGTCCCAAGTACATAGTACACTAGTCTGCTTTCTCAGGCAGCCAGCTAGTGTGCGCACTACCTCACTGCCGGAAGCATGAGTTGTTGCTTGCTTGCCAGCTGTAAACTCTATTTTCATCCGTCAGAAATCACGTTTTGTTGTTTGTTCGTTTTGCTTTATATTCTTAAGTTATTTTTGAACCCTTTAAGATATCACATAATCTTTTTACCAACTTAGTTGATAGTAAAACATAATAGAATTTTAGAGATAGATGGGATATTTATCTCCTCTGGTAAGCTCCTCTCCCCCAACACACACACACACATGCACACACACATGCACACACATGCACACACACACACACACACACACACACACACACACACACACACTCACCCCAGAATTGTATGTGCAAAATTCTGAGGCAAAGGAAAGAAGGACAGTACAGTAACACAGTTACTGATTAAACTGGACCAGCATTTAAATTCTTCTTCTGTTTCCTGCTGTTTTATTTCATCACCATGAAACTCTCCACTTGAACTCTCTTGTTGTTGTTGGTTTTTAGGGTTTATAATTAATTAATTAGTTAGTTAGTTAGTTAATGAAGTTCCTCCTCCCTCCTCTCCTCCCAGCTCTTCTCCCCACATCTTTCCCCTCCCGTCCACTCCTCCTCCATTTCTCTTAAGAAAAGAAGAGGCGTCCCATGGACGTGAACCATCCCTGGCATGCCACTCTTTATGAATGTCCTACAGGGTGCTGGCACCATAGACCCCGGAGGTGTACCACCGAGTCCCCAAAGTCAGGCGACCTGGAAACCCATCCCAGCTCTGCCACACTTACTACCAGGGTGTGTGTCTCATTTCCATGGTTTGTCATATGGACATGGAGTCCTTGTGAAGATTGAATGCCATACAGTTCTCAGAACAGTGCCCGGCGTGATGAAGGTTCTTAATACCTGTTCTCTATCATTTTTGGTCTGAATGCTTTCAATGGCAAAGAGAGAAAGTAACCAGTCTATTGTAAATCCTACTGAAGGGTTATGTCGCCCTGAGTGGCTGAATGTAAGCTCCCTCTGTGTGTCTGTATGTATGTCTATCTCTCTCTCACACACACCCCTGCACACCTCTGGCATCTCTCGGCAAATTGGCCTGTTCATCACAACTTAGCCAATTCCCTTGCGCACCTCCTTCTGAGAGTGATGGAAAGCCTTGGGCACTAACAGTGATGCGGTGGAGCATCCTTGCGAGGGCTGAGGTTCGTAAGAAGGCTTATTTTCTTGCTTATCACATCCCTTTGAAACATGGCCTAGTAATTTTGCTCAAGACTAAAGGACAAAGGGATTAGTAATAGGGTTCCTAAAGACTTACAGAGTAACTGCTTTCTGCCAAGCACGAGCCAGTATTTTGTTCCTCCATGGAACAGTGGAAATTACCACGTGGGACTGTAAGTGGGAGGAGCAGGGAGGGATGAGCTTCTGTGGAGTGATGGCACTGCATGGTCTGCCTCTGTGGATGATGTGGGAGAGATAACCACAGCGTCTTTCTAAGTAACTGCCATGTCCGTCAGTCCTCTGCCAGTGGCTGTGTGGGAGGTGTAGTTGCAGTCAGGTTTGTGTCATCCTTGTGTCATGGGAGAACTACTGCCAGGCTCATAGCTCATTTGTGTGATGAGTAAGGCACTTGAGAGTCAACGTGTTTGTACTTGAGGTCAGTATGGAGATGACTTCCAGCGGCTAATGGCAGCAGTAAGGGCTGCGTTCCGGAAGTGCTGGACCTGTGGAATCCACTCACGGACTCTTGCCTTTTCCCTGGGTGGTGAGTGAGTCTCGCTCCTGCTTACTTTTGCAGAGTGTGCCTTCAGGAAGCAGGCTTCTTCTGTGGCTTCTCGAAGCCTGTCACTCCTTTCTCTTTGTTGTAGCTGACTACTCCTTTAAAAGGCCAGAGGACTTGTGACAGTAAAAGCCAGGGAGAGCCAAGAGGAGGAGCTTTGGTATAGAAGAAGCCAGAGAGGGAAATTCACCTTTTGACAGTGGATCTTTTAAGAGAAACCAAACCAAACAAAACAAAGAAACTTGTTGTACTGGTCATAGTGTTTTTTTTTTGTTGTTGTTGTTGTTGTTTCATGCCTAAGAAAATGTTTTCCTTTAAAAGGGTAGAAACATTTAATTGGGTGTGTGCTTAATGGAGAAAATGCATTTTTGGGTGAGGGATGTTGTTTCTGCTCCAGCTGTGCTAAATTAAGAATGTCAGAAATTAGTGAACAGAACTCTTGAAATGGCCCGTACTCCCTCAAGTTGGGGAGCAGATGGTTTCTGCAGCCCCTGGGCTGTCTGGGAGACGGCAGGACTGGGCAGTAGTGCTGTGAGATATGCTTTCCTCGTCACTGGCCATGCCCTGTTGATTTTGTAAAGTCACGTGGGCTTTTTTTGTTTGTAGCATTCATAGAGACTCATGCAGCTGAACAACAGAAAAACAAGCAAGCAAACAAACAGACCAAAAAAAAAAAAAAAAAAAAAAAAAAAACCCAGCAGCAACAACAACAATATTCAACAAGATCTAGTTGCAACATGTTTTCAAAATACAGTTGACGTAAGTTTGTATTTTATGAGGTATTATCTTTTTTTTTTTTCAGGTGTTGGACTTTGGCTTTCATATATTTAAACATATGTCCTCAACTCTGTGCTTTTTAAGAAAGGACAGGATTGGATTATGAGGGCTTACTAATTACAGAAAGGCTCTCAGGAAACAGAGGAACCAAGCAGGGGAATCAGGCCGTTGCTTCTGAAGGAAGTCCACGCTCCTTGTTAGCAAGTGCACTAAGGAATGCTGGCCTTCAGGAGTCTCTTGGCCATGCCACAAACCCTGAGCTCCCCACAAAAGTAAAACTAGCTCCCAGTATTATCCGAAGGAAATCGTTTTAGGTATTAGGAGCCCTGCTTGAGGCTGTAAGGTGACTTCTAGTGTGAGTTGTCAAGGGTATTATATGATTTCACTATATTATTAGCTGGTTAAGCTGTGTGATTCATTTTATAAATTAGATAGCTTACCATCATTCCATGCAGCTTACTAAGAGGCTGCGAGCAGTGTCTGCACCTGACGGGTATTTAGAACAGCTCTCTTATCATTTCATCCCCACACTGACCCTGCCCTTAACTCAGTAACAATCCCCCTGATGTGCAGTACGTTATTTCAAAGATAAACTACCACATAGGCATCTTTGTTGTTAATCAAAGTGGAAACTTATTTGAAAACCTTTCGAGGGGACCAGAGCGCTTTGAGCCTTTAATCCCCCATTTCATTTACTTCGTGTTTTGATGCTTGCTTTGTGCTCATTCCAATTTATCTGAACATTGCACATTAGAACAGAGAGGAGAGGCACGGTCACTTGCTAGTAGGCAAGATCACCTACTCTGATCTTCACTGAACATGCTCACATCCCCTTCTGCTCTGTGTGTGTGCGTGTGCACGTTTAGTTTACCTGGATGAGATCTTAAATGACGTTTGCGTTGGAAGCATTTGAGTAGCTTCTTAAGGTATGATGTCACGTGTCAGAAAGATTGGCTTACCGCAAAGCAGTGCAGCCACAGTGAGAGGGCATCAAGTGACCAGTACTTGGTCGTGGCAGGTTCCAGAGCATTTGAAATTTGTTATATATATTAATTACTCCCTGTTGGTCTGATAAAACACTATAATCAAAAGCGACTAATGGAAGAAAGTTTATTCTGGCCCATGGTTCCAGAGCGGGAGCCAGTCCACAAGGGTGTGGAGGCAGCAGGCAGCGGGAGCAGGAAGCTGAGACATCACATCTTCAAGCACAAAGCAGAGCATGAACTGGAAGTGGGGGCGTGGCTGTACGCTCTCAAAGCCTTCCCCCAGTGGCTACTTTCTCCAGGAAGGCTCCGCCTCCTAGTTCCCCTAGTATCCACTAGAAGTATGGTACCATTTCCTACACTTTGTAAATCTCATTTCAGATCTGTGCTTTCTGTTTGGTCTTCCGGATACATAATTAAAGCCTTACTATATATAAACTAGAAACAAAAAATTTTAATATGAATATTTGGTATTTAGCTATTAAAAACACTTGAAAGGAATTTGATTTATATAAGTGAAAGAGTTTTGTTTGCTGAAGACAATTTGCAAAGCACACTTAAAAACAATTTTGATTATACTGAAGACAGTTTGACAAACCCAAAGAAAATAAACCTGTTAGCATTCAAAAATAGCATTGCTACTATTTATTTTCAGACTTTGGCAGTGTATTATGTGTGTAAGTGTGCCTCTTGTATAGTTAGGTAAGATCTTGAGAGGTAATTAATGCTTGTCTGGTATTCTGTGATATAAATGTGTTATATTCATTTAAAGCAGGTACTTTTTCAAAATATAGGCCAGACACCTTGTGGTATGTGAGTTAATTATGGAGAACATATGCCTGAGTGTATTTGATTTTAGTAGTTAGCTGGTCTAGTATGTGTCATAACTATGAGTAGCTCGTCCAAAGTTATTTCATGGTTCCCATCCCTTTGGAATACTGTACATGTTGGGAGTGCCTAGTCTACTATTTCTCCACCTGTGGGTCTTGACTCCATACTGCAATGTTACATTAGTGAAGAAGAAAAAAAAAAGATTATGATTGGGTGTCACCACAGCATGGAGTGTATTAAAAGGTCACAGCATTAGGAAGGCTGAGAACCACTGTTTAAGTGTCTCACTCTTTAGGTAATTTCACTACAGGTTTCTGCTCAACTTTACTACACCATATCTGACAATAACTCATAACTCAGTATTTCCTCATCCCTGATGATGCAGTGATCAGCATACAGTGGTCAGCCTTTTCTTAATTTGCTCGTTCCAGCTCTCCGGGCGAAATCTAGAGTCTTTGCTGTGACTTACAGGTTCCCACCTAAGCGTCAGCTTCTGGTGTCACGCTAGCCTCCTCTGACTGTGTGTTCTCCCAGTGTTGCTCATTTGCCTTTAGGTGAATTGGCCTCTGGACCACACTGAACGTGTTTGGAATGCTTCTGCCTCATGTCTGCGCGTCTGTTGGTTTGTTTTTTGTTGTTTTGTTTTGTTTTGTTTTGGTCATCTCCTTGGATGTTCCTCCTCAGGTATCCTGTGGCCTGTCCCCCCACATACTATTTTTAAAAATTTGTTTCTCTCCCTGAAGCCCTAATATTCCCCTCAAACTAGTATGGCGTGTCTTTCGTTTTTCATCTGTCTGTCTTCTGAAATGTAAGCACATTGAGGGTGAGCATTTTGTTTGTTTTGGTCTCTGCTGAATCTCCAGCATTTTAGATCAGTTCTAGTAGATGTCAGACATGCTGTATATTTTTATTAGAAATGTGGGGTAAATAAAACCAGGAGCTGATTAAGTAGTTTTAGAAATTCAGTCACTCGACTACAGGATGCATAAAAGTTGTAAAGGTGATGGTGTTTCAGAATTATTGATAGGTAGTATTTAATTTTGTTTTACTGGAGTAGCAGTGCAGTAAATATCCCTCCCCCGCCTCCCCCAAGACAGAGTTTCGCTGTGTGGCCTTGGCTGTCCTGGACTCAGTTTGTTGACCAGGCTGCACTTGAACTCACAGTGATCCACCTGCCTCGGCCTCCCCGAGTGCTGGGATTAAAGATGTGCGCCACCATGTGGCTGCAGTAAATCTTCATGTATTTTTCTATATTATGTTTATGATGGTTTCCTTTAGTTTATTTTTCTGAAGTGTGTGTGTGTGTGTGTGTGTGTGTGTGTGTGTGTGTGTGTGGTCTCATGTGTTGAGATCAGAAGGCCACTAACAGTAGTTGCGTTCTCTCTTTCCACCATATGGTTCCTTGGGATCAAGCTCCCGTGTCAGCTCAGCTGCACTTCTGAACTGTAATGCTTGCCTTGTTTTCCTAGAAGGGCTTGTAAGTGTTGTTGCTTGTCCTTAGGGTAAAACACATTTTTCAGTTATAGAGCTGAAATGCATTTGCATTTCTCATCACAGTCTATGATTATTCCTTCTTGGATGTCACAGTGCATTAGCTCTGTCTAATCTTTGTCAGTTTTGTAGGAGGGCGGGGGTTGGGGGCGAAGCTTTTTGAAAGCTGTAAATGTAACTTTTATTTGCCTAATGTAATTGCCATCTTCAAAGCTTACTGCCTCCGTCTGCTAACCTAGGCCTAGTCCTGAAAGCCTCTGACCTCCATAATCTAGGCCTAGAGTGTTTTCACCCTCTGAGACTTACTGCTGAGTAAGCTTATCCTTTCTAGATCTTTCTGAGCTCTGGCTGACTTCCTCAACTCAGGTGTTGTGGCTCCAACTCCTCTCCTAGCTGACTGATTCAGTCTGACTGCTCTCTTGGCCCCTGACTAAATTGCTCTACTTGACCTCAAATCAACTCTAGCAATCTGTCCTAATCTTCTTGCTACTTCTTCTTCTCTGGCTTCTTCTGTCTTCACCTGTGTCCAGTATGTTCTCTTTTCAACCTCTCTCTGTAAAAATTTTCCTTGTAAAACTGCCTCTGAATCATAGGAACTGAACTGCCCCAAACTCAACTCCACTGCCTTCCCTAGTGCTGGGTTTACAGGCATGCACCACAGTGCCAGGCTTCTTTTATTCCTTTATGGTTATCTTGTTTTAAAAAAACATTGTTATCTGGGTGGTTGGTTGGTTTTGTGTGCTTCTGTATGTAGATGTCTGTGTCTATCTGTGAGCACATGTGCTGTAGCACCCATGTGACGGTCAGAGGAGACCTTGTGGAAGTTGTTTCTGTTCTCCCATAGTCTGGGTACAGAGATAAAACTTAAGTTCTCAGGCTTTGCTGATAAACAACTTTAAACCATCTCGCTGGCTCTTAGGTTTATTTCTTATGTTGCTTTTGAATTGTACTGCATTTTAGAGAGGCATAGGGCGGGGCAGAATCAAATATTTATTCTAGGAGCATAGTGTTAGCATTAGCTAAGACTGTTCAAAGCAATGGGAATCAATAGTATAAATAAACCTCTCATTCCTGTGGCGTATGTGTGTGTGTGTGTGTGTGTGTGTGTGTGTGTGTGTGTGTGTGTAATTTCACAGGGTGACTTATTTCAATGACATACATCAGCGGCTGGATAGACACACACACGGCAATTTGGAGACTGAAGAGCCAGGGGAATTACCTAGTTTAAAAAACTGGGAAGTTTTAAAATGAGAGATGCAGCCCCTGCTTAAAGCTGGAGGCTTGAAGGCCCCTGGGGAGCTGCTGGAGAGAGTCAGCATTCCGCAGCGGGAGAAGCTGGAGTCTGATTTATACAAGTGACGACAGGAGCAGTGAGAATAAGCCGGAGCAAAAACCCCACACTCTGGAGCTGGGGAGTCTAGTATGCCTGTGGGAGCCACGCCTGTCGCTTCCTCCATCTGAGTCCCAGGTCTGCAGCGTCGTGCTGCCCACGGTCAGGGACGGTCTCTTTCTTACGCTTCACTGACCCACATTCCAGTCTGCTCTGGAAAGGACCCAGGACACAGAGAGTGCGCCTCACCGAGTTTTCTAGGCATCCTTCATAAATCATCACAGTGTTTATTTATATATTTGTACTTCATCCCTATGAGCGAAATGGTGTGATTTTTGTTATTTCAGTTCTGTAGTGCTTTTGTTGCTAGCTATTTTGCAGATTTTATTCTTGGTGGAATTCTTTTTAATTATTTTTTTAGTTAGTACTTTTTTGGTTTGTTAAAGCTCTTTTTAATTTTCATTTGTAACTGATCATTGTTTTAGTTTTCACATTTAAAAACATTTTATATGTATTTGTCATTAGTTCTTTTAAGTTTTCATATGATTTGCTTGTTTTGTTTTGTTTTTTGTTTGTTTGTTTTTCTATATTGTTTGGTTTCTCTGTATAGCCTTGGCCATCCTGGACTCAGTTTGTAGACCAGGCTGGCCTCAAACCCACAGAGAGCTTCCTGTCTCTGCCTCCCCAAGTTTATATAATGCTTTTTAAAGTTAGAGGGTTTTTTTTTTTTTGAGAATTTTATAAAGGACATGTTTTGATCACATTCACTAAACCTCTCAATTCCTTCCAAGTTACCTTGCTTCCCTGCTTTCCCAACTTCCTGTCTGCTTTTTCTTTTTTTAAAAAAATCCTTCATAGCAACTTGTGTTGCCTGTATGTTTGGTGGTGTGGATTTCTACTGGAGAGCAGTAGGGGTACCAGGCGCTACCCTCCTACAGAAAACTGCCTCTCCCCATTCCAGTACCTAACTGTTGCCAATAGCTCCGTGGCTTGCATGGGGTTGTGTGCCCAGCTCCTCTCTCCCAGCTGGGATTAGGTCTGGCTTGGGCTTGCACAGGTTGTGTCCATGCTGTCACAACCACCGCACGTGCATGTGTGCAGTTGCCCTGCTCTGCCTAGAAGTCAGTGGGCTTCCTCATGGCCGTCCACTAACTCAGGAACTTACGTTCTTTCCGCCCCATCTTTGGCGGTGATCCCTCTTTGGGGCTGGATTTGTCAACAGTTATAGCATCTGCTGCAAATATTTATCATTTGTTTGTTCTCTTTTCTCCCTGAAATTACTATACTAGGTCTTTTAGAACAAGGGAAATTAATATGTGGAATGTAGTCCATGTATCATGCTGGTGTATTTCGTTGGTATAGTTATTATGACTGGGTGAGCACAGTGTGCTTTGATAGCATGTGAAGAAAACATAGGTTCATCAAAATTGGAGACCCCTCTAACCCAAACAATCTTCTTGCACACTTGTTTTTAATTCTTCTTCTGGTCAAAGCATCAGCTCTAAAAGTCCCTGCTGTTCTTCTTTATAGCTGCCACTGCGTGATATTTGCTTAACCCCACCCCACTTCCATAACCAATACTGTCTTATTATGGTAAATTGAGAAATACAATAGGAAGTATTTCTGGTTTGGTAGTAATTTAATTTTCTATTTTTATTTGAGAATATCATCTCTCGTCTACCTGTATTGACTGGTTTTTGTGTCAACTTGACATAAGCTAGAGTCATCAGAGAGGAAGGGGCCTCAGTTGAGGTAATGCCTCCTGAGATCCAGCTGTGAGGCATTTTTCATTTTTCTCAATTAGTGATCAACGCAGGAGGGCCCAGCCCTTGGTGGGTGCATCCCTGGGCTGGTGGTCCTGAGTTCTATAAGAAAGTAGACTGAGCAAGCCATGTGAAGCAAGTTGGCAAGCAGCACCCTCCATGGCCTCTGCATCAGCTCCTGCCTCCAGGATCCTGTCCTGTTTTGAGTTTCCTTCCTGACTTCCTTCAGTGATGACTTCAGTGATGAACAGCAATGTAAGCCAAGTAAACCCTTTCCTTCCCGACTTACTTTATCATCATGGTGTTTCAGTGCAGCAAAAGAAACCCTAAGACACTGTCTGTCTGTCTTCTATCTATCTGTCTGTCTGTCTATCTATCTGTCTATCTATCTATCTATCTATCTATCTATCTATCTATCTATCGTGTGTATGTATGTTGTGTGTATGTGTTTGATTTAGTCAGCCTGTCTCCCTCTCGCCTACCTCCTCCCCACCCACATTCCACCTTCCTCTCCCGGCTTCATGGTCTCTTCTTGGCACACAGGGACTCCACTCAGTGCTTCCAGTTTGTGCATGGGTGTCGGTTTTCCAGGGATCCCTGTTCATCTATGTTCATTGTTCCACTGTTCACAGGAGCCAAGAGACAGAAGCAGTCTAGTGGAGAGAGAAGAAGTATTGCCATGGTGACCTCAGAAGTAGCCTTTGTAATGCTGCAGCTGTTTGCCTCTTTTGTCAATGTTTTCCCCAACCCCCAACCAGAACACTGTCACCTCCATTCCATAATCTTTAGCTAGAGTGAGTTTTTGGTTTTTCAAATAAGTCTTGTTCTTTTTTTTTAACTTTATTTTATTAATTTATTCATATTACATCTCAATTGTTCTCCCATCCCTTGTATCCTCCCATTCCTCCCTCCCTCCCTCCCATTTTCCCCTTACTCCCCTCCCCTATGACTGTTCCTGAGGTGGATCTCCTCCCCATGTATATGCTCATAGGGTATCAGGTCTCTTCTTGGTAACCTGCTGTCCTTCCTCTGAGTGCCACCAGGTCTCCCCATTCAGGGGACGTGGTCAAATATGAGGCACCAGCGTATAAGTCTTGTTCTTTTGCCTGTAACTTCTTAGTTATCTCCTACTTTTAGTATCTTGGTTTTCAATGTCCACTTTAGTGGCACTTTCTTCAGGAAAGACAGTGTTCTTACAATTAGTATGTCTTCACTCCATGTTCTCAATACCACCATTATTTTCTTCAGACTATCCTTATTATAGTTGCTTTTTAAACTGGCTCATACCTATAATCCCAGCACCTGGGAAGCTAAGAAAAGGACTGTTTGAGGCTACAAGAACAAAGCAAAATCAAGTCCCAGGCCAGCCAGAGCACAGGGTGACTCTGTCTCAAGAAAAAGAGAAAGGAAAAGCTCTTTGGAGTCACCTCCCTTGGTGTAGAAATACCTCAGTTGTGAAAGCTATTTTGTGCTCCAGAACCTTGATTAAAATCCCAGAACTATGTTTTGTTTGCTTGTTTGGGGGGTTTTCTTTGTGAGAGTGGTAGCAAGAACTTGTAATCCCAGAACTGGAGAGTCGGAAGACAAATGGACCTCTGACCAGCCATCCTAGCTTATGTGTTGAGTTCCAGGCTACTGAGAGATGGTGTCTCAAAGAAAAAATGGATGATGCCTGAGGAAGAGCACTCAGGGCTGACCTCTAGCATCTAATGATGCACTCATTAGCATCTGCAGAAATATATAAGTGCACACACCCATACACACAGTGGCCTCTTGTGACTACTGAAAAATTATATAACCTCAGATTGCACTGGCCGAGGGCAGTCTACTTCGACTACTGCACCTGATAGATAAGGAGCCACTCAACATATGTTTCCTCAGTTAATGCGTAAGAAGGGAATGGGGAATAGTGTCTGACACGTGACAGTCAGCTTGAGTGACCACAGAGAGCCACTTGGCTAGCCGACGGAGTGAGGGAAGCTGAAAGGAGTTGGGAGGGACAGTGTCTGCCCAGTGTCTGAAGCCTTCCACTCCTTCCTTCATCTGAACCAACGTAGACCTGGACGGGCAGCTAGCTTAATGTATTCTGTCTTCTGTTTACTGCAGTTGAGTATAATTTTGAGGATGTTGAACCCTGTAACCTTGGACACAAAGAAAATATAACCCTATACTTTATGCCTTTATCCTTTAATTTCCTTGCTCCTCAGGGCTGCAGGAATGGATCCAGTGAGCCTTTTACAGCCTCTAAAGTGGTAGGCTGGCTTGTAAAGTTCAAGAACTCCACCTGTAATAAAGGTGACTCTGCAGAAGCTTGTGTGTGAGGGGGCAGGAAGGAGTGTACTACTAGCGTTTGGTGTTACTTCTTTTGGCACAAGGGCAGGAAAGTTGGCTTTTGTGAGCCTGAATAGTAATAGGTTTTTAATATCTTGGCAGGCATGAATAAAAACTATAAAATGTTTCGGTGAGCTTGCTGTACTTCTGTTTTTACATTCTGTACTTGTTGTTTCCATAAACTATGAACTCAGGGATGAACATGAGCAGGAATACTAAATCAGTGTTTTGTTATTTTTCTGTACATCACTTGTGCTATGTCTTTGCGGAACCCTGATGTTTTCCACGTTACTATATTTAGCTTGGAGAATTAGAAGCAAATATGTGGCCATTGGGGCGACGTGTTGGGAATGTACTGTGTGACCAGTGAGGTTAGGTAGGTTGAGGCTGTGGCATTTGGTTGAGGAGAGTTCTACGTTTTTACCAGGACTCACGAGGAAGGTGAGGTGTTAAGTGGTCCAACAGGTTACTTTTTAGCTTTAGAGCCAGACAGCCACACTGCTGTATACACAGGAGTTTAGTACTGCTCTTACCCAGTTACAGGTGAACACAGTGGGGCACTGCTCAGTTAAACAGATTCTCTTAGGCCTTTTTTTTTTTTTTAAATAAAGTTGACCTGAAAGTCAGGGAATTAAACAGATTGATAATACAATGTCAAAACGTATTGTGACGCTCAGCAAACGTTTACTTCTCTGATTAAGATAACCGATGATCATTCCTTCTGCTGCTACTTTATTTATTTAAAAAATATTTTATTAATTTATTTTTATTACATCTCAATGGTTATCCCATCCCTTGTATCCTCCCATTCCTCCTTCCTTCCCATTTCCCCCTTACTCCCCTCCCCTATGACTGTGACTGAAGGGAACTTCCTCCCCCTGTATATGCTCATAGGGTATCAAGTCTCTTCTTGGTAGCCTGCTATCCTTCCTCTGAGTGCCACCAGGCCTCCCCATCCAGGGGACGTGGTCAAAAATGGGTCACCAGAGTACGTGTGAAAATCAGTCCCCACTCTCCACTCAACTGTGGAGAATGTTCTGTCCATTGGCTAGATCTGGGTAGGTGTTTGAAATTTACTGCCCATATTGTCCTTGGCTGGTGCCATAGTTTGAGCAGGACCCCTGGGCCCAGACCTGCCCATCATAATGTTCTTCTACTACTTTAAACTATTTCTTTTATAGTTCTGTCCTTTGTTGTCCTGGGAAATAGCAGGATCTTGAATGTATAAAGCTTGCTGCAAGGCAGGATTGATTCATCCACGATGGGTCTGTTTTGGATAGGGACCACTAAGAATTTATAATAGGAATGCCAACAAAAACCCAAACAAACAGCACTTAGCAAAATCCAAACCATCAAGGTCCATGGAGCCTGAGAAACCCATGGGATCTGGAAGTGCATCCGTTCGATGGAGTTGGTATTTTCAGAGCTCTCTCAGGAGGGAGGAAATACTTGCAGGTTTTGCTTCCACCCCCCCCCCCCCACACACATTGAGCTTTGCTACAATGTAGTCTAAAATGTTTTGTTTTGTTCACATTTTGAAGCATCTTTTTTTTTTTGATCCACATCACATCTAAAATTGTCATTTCAGGGCATGTTAAAGAGGTGCCCTATTAGAGGCGTAACAGAAGTGCTATGGGGGTATGTAAAGCCATGCTAGCAGGACTTTGAGCAGACTTCATACTGGCATTTTGATTTGAACACTGAAAAACAGACTTCTGTGCAGTAGCAGGAGGGGGGACCCTGGAACCTGCAAATGCCATAGCCTGAGCTAAGAGACTACACAGCAAACGGGAAAATAGGCGTGAAGGTCAGGACTGGAGCAGACGCCTGCAGCAAATCTAAGGGCACCAGGTTCAGAGCAGTGGGACAAGAACCAGGGCAGCTGGAATTAGTGCTTTTAAAGAAAAGGAATGCTGTACATTCTAGCTCTGGGGCTCAGGAAGAGCAGTGGTTGAGCCAACAAGGAGAGCAATGCATTGTTGGTTTAGTAGCTGAGGATTTCTGGCATGAATGTCAACCTTGAATCTTATGTCTGTATTTTGAATGATTTTTTTTTTTTAGTTTCTCTGTAGTGTAGGAAATCTGCTAGTTATATTATTAATCCTTAGGTGCTTTGCCTTTTATAGCAAAAAAAAAAAAGTCTTTGTCAAGTTAATTATTTTTAAATAATGAATTCAAGATGATCCACTACCAAAACCTGAATATAGCCGCTTCACTATTGCTGTAACTTATAAATGGATTACACTCTTAATGTTAAGTATTTGGGGGAATTTCTTGTTATTAGTAAAAAGATACCACAAAGCCTTCAGTAGAGAAAAAAAAAACCTAGCAAGAGTATGGCTAGGGCTTAGGTTTATAGATTTGGGGCTCTGCTCTTCTGTAAGATTAGGGAAAAGGAGAGGGCTTGGTGATGATGACATGGGTCCTCTGGCTAGTCTGCCAAGAGAAAATGAGACCTTGAGCCTAGGAGCCAGAGGGCTGGGCCTGTCCTTTTATGGCCTGCAACTTTTAATTATGCAGTTCAGGGACTATCTCATTATATTTATTTTTGCAAAATAAATATAACCTCTACAAAGAGATTATGAGAACCAAGTGATTTAAATTTAAGTGTGTGGAACACCAGATTTTCATGTCGTAAACTCAAACCCGTTGTCTGCTTCCTTTCTGAAGAGGCTGGCTTCTGTTGACCTTGGTTCAGTGCCACAGAGGGGCCCTTTTCTCCCTTATCTTCACTCAGAGATGGCCATGAATTCTACCCGGTTCACCTCTTTTCCCTACTTATGTACTCATTGCCCTGCATGGAGTCTGTGTGCCTGCCCCCTGCCCCCCCTGGACACGGGCAGCAGTCTGCTCAAAAGTGGGACCCCATCAGACTCATCTCTTAACAGACATTTCCATGGCACTTACCTGCTGGATACTGTTGAAAGCACTTTATAATTTACTACAACTCATCTAATTGCAGCATTTGCTATGATCTACCTAGCTCTCCCTTAGATCTGATCGTTTTTCTTTTTTACTTGAGTTTTTCCTCAGATTCCCCTTTCTAAGCATTGTACACCTATATGTTGCTGACCGCCCCCCCCCCTTGTGTGCTCAGGAATCTAGTGATGCTGGTGTCTTGTCCAAGCCGCCAGACTCGTGCTAGTGTCTGTGCTAAGAATCTGTCATTCCTGTCTACCTGGTTAACACCACCTTCAGGCTGAGGACTGTGTGGAGCACAACCTCTTTAGTTCCGGCATTGGTCTCTCTACTATTCTTGTGTCTCTCAGAGCCTCAGAACACGAACCCCTCGATGTTAGGGGCCGTGATTTTGCTCTTCGTTCTTATCATGTCTAGCATGAGATGTGGGTGTTCAGCAGCTGATGTCAGAAGGGGAGCTTTGTGGACTATGAGGCACCTAGAGCTTCGACTTAAGCCTCTCGTCTTAACTGTGATCTTAAAATTCTGCAGCACAATGCTAAGGCCATGATGCTGTTGGCATCACTGATGTGGATGGGTGCTACTTATATTGCAACACAGAAACCTCAGAACTTAGAGTACGTTCAAAGGAAAGTACGCTGCCTCTGGCTGTAGATCTGGCTGTGTTTCCAGTACAAAATGGAAGTTGTTCCTGGGTGTGTATGGCCATAGTTAGTTCTTTAAACATCAAAAGCAGGCTTCCAACACTTTCCAGATGGCTTTTGCTAGTCATGTATGTAGGTTAATGCATTAAAGATAACCCCAGAGGGGACACAAAAAAGGCATCTATGTCGCGTTAAGCAATAAAGGCAGAAACTTTCCCATGGATTAATTTGACAAGGAGCACATGCAAATTTTAAGTCTCCCCTTCTGTCTTCTGTCCCTGTGCTTCTTTCTGCAGTCCTTGGTTGCTGTCCGGTATGTTCTCCTGTTCTCTGTCGCTCTGTCTCTGTCTCTGTCTCTGTCTCTCCCTGTCTCTGTCTCTGTCTCTGCCTCTGTCTCTGTCTCTGTCTCTCTCTCTCTCTCTCTCTCTCTCTAGGGGTGCATGCACACCCCTAATCTGTCCCTGTTGCCTCTCTGAAGTATTTGTGTCTGCACATATGCCTAACAAAGGGCTTTGTTTTATATTCATTTAACAGCAAAGACAGCATGGTGTGGGAAAGGAACAAGGAATGTTTTATAGAAATCATTAAGCGTTTATAGGAAACAAGTTACTTTCCTGACCCTAACTGATTCAGAATAGCACTCAACATGTCCTACAGATGTTATCAACCTGTTTTCACAGATTGCTTTCAGCATGTCTGACATATTTAGTTTAAGTTGCTTTCAGCATGTTGTCTATGCCAGAGGCAAGGAAAAGTGTATGACTTAAGACGGAAGCTATGCATTTAGTTTATGTTGTAGAGCTGATTGCATGGGAAATCTGAGGCATAGTACGTTTGATTCCATTGGTCTCTTTAAGACAGGTTAAACTTAAACAGGCCAAGTACACAGTTGGATAACAGGTTAAATACAGAGTCTGAAGTGATTTCAAGACATACTATTAACTTTGCTGGACAAGGTTCAGACTTTGGAGTCAAGAGCTTTTCAGAAGAATATCACAGTTATGAAGGTTGACATGTTTTCTTCAACCCTCAGGAGAAAGCGTGGTATATATTACTGAAATGATTGGATGTGATATGACATATCCTCTTGTTATTGGTGACATTTCTATTTATTCTCCCAAGAGAAAGGTTTAAAAGATCTTTAGGTGGGTGCCTTTACCCTTTAGAAAATATAAGATAAAATCACATTCTGGCATTTAAAGATCAGTATGACAAATTGGACTTTGAAGTTAGAAAAGAAATTACTGATATAATTCTCTTTGGACCTAAGACTTACCCCAGTTCATGTGAGGAGTATACTATATTTGCATATGACAGAAGCACTGCCACTGGGAGATTATCTATTTATTGTCTTCTGTCTGCCCATCCATCTAGAAAGCTATCAGGGGAATTAGTATACTTGTTTTTCATAAATATGGAGGTCGAGAAGTCTCTTGCAGGTGATGAACCCATCAATAGATGGATGTACTCGGTCAGGACAAGAGGAAGGTAGGCTTCCTCAGTTCAAGCAACCAGACAGAGTGATTTACCCTTTCATCACCATTTTTGTTCCACGTAGGCCCGTGGAGGATGGAATTATGCTCATCCACGCGGGAAGGGTGCGCATGCTTTGTCCACTTCCCGTAGTCAAATACTAGGTCTCCTGGAGGCACCTTTATAGACACACTGAGAAATAGTATCTAGCTAGGTATTCAGGTATCCTATAGTGCAGTGGAAGATTAGGCAGCCTACTGCCTGTTGCTGTAGGGAGAGGAAATACAAGGGAAACTTGAGCATCTGATCAAATAAAGTGGCTCTGAATTAACTAACACGAGGTCCTGTTGGATGCTTTGATTTCCCTAGTATTTTTAGAGTCAGAAATGAGCTGTACATGGAGGTAAGGATCACAGATCATTCTCGAATCTTCTGCCAAGAATTTTGATATTTTAAATTAATAATGTTAAAAGCGTGAGATAATTTCATATTCTCCCTTTAAAATTGTATTGGGCTTCTCGTGTGTTAATTGTCACAAAGAGGATCCCATAAGCCAGTGTTTGAGAGCCACTTCAGAGTTAAAAGATATGTTTGTGTGTGTGAATGTTTAAATAGTTTTCCCTTTTTCTTTCTATCTTTCTTTTTGTTTTGTCTTTGTTTTTGTTTTGAAACAGGCCTTTTCTGCGTAGCCTTGGCTATCTCGGACTCACTTTGTAGACCAGGCTGGCCTCGAACCGAACTCACAGAGATCTCCCTGCCTCTGCCTCCCCAAGTGCTGGGATTATAGGTCTGTACTGCTAGGCCTGGTTTAAATAGTTTTCTTGTTTAGATTTGACTACAAGTGTGATTGTGGACTTTTGTGTTTCCTGACCAGCTTGGCTGCAGTGCTGTGTGGCACTGAAATTCTACCGGCAAACTAACCTGGATGGATTCTTTTCGATCTTTGTGCATTGTAGTCACATATTAAATGAACCGTCTTGGTTTGTAGGTTTTTTTCTTTTTTTTTAAGATTTATTTATTTATGATATATACACAGTGTTTTGCCTGCATGTACACCAGAAGAGGGCAGCAGATCACACTATAGATGGTTATAAGCCACCATGTGGTTGCTGGGAATTGAACTCAGGACCTTTGGAAGAGCAGCCAGTGCTCTTAAGCTCTGAGCCATCTCTCCAGCCAGTTTCTAGGGTTTTAATTTCTACTTCAAACACAACATTAATTGTAGCATTTACTATATAAGGAGTAAAACATGTGCCTTAAGCTGACAGATGGCCTTTGATTCCACTTAGAGTAGTTATGGGGAACTTTTATCCTTATTTCTAGTTTGTAAAATTCAGAATTCTAAGAAGCAAAAGCTATTAAACTGTCTTAAAATATTTTAGGAGTAATAACTCTGAGGTGACCAAATTTAATTCTTCTATTATCCCTTTAAGAAGGTTTTATCATATTATTTTCTTTTTTTCCCAGTCTTAGGATTTTTTATTAATTTATTCATATTACATCTCAGTTGTTATCCCATCCCTTGTATCCTCCCGTTCCTCCCTCTCTCCCGCTCTCACCCTATTCCCCTCCACTATGTATCATATTATTTTCATGTAAGAAAACTGAGGCTGAAAATTAGGCTCTAATTTGTCGCTCTGTCACTCCACAATTTTTCCTCTTATCCGGGCACTTAGTCCTCATTTTTGTTTCATCTAAAGTCTATATTACATAATAAACTAGTGACTGTGCACCGTACTCTAAGGTCTAGAGAGGTTTGAGTCAGTTATGCACCTCAGTGGCTTGGTATTTGGAGAAAGTACCACTTCTCTGAGTCTGCTTTTTTTCTTTCGTTGAGTTTATAGTGCTTTGGAAACACAGTAAACATTTGTGAACAGGGGCAGGGTGAGTTTGTGCATTATATGTGCTTAGTACAAAACATCTCTAATGGTGAGGTGAGCACAAAGCAGGAGCCTCCGTTTTAGTAATGCACTTTCTCCCAGACTTAGGCAGCGTTTAATTGGGGCCTACTTCTGGAAACATTTTGGTTGCTCTGAAGTGGCTAGCATGTGACAGCATCGTGATAAGGTGCAGAGGCGTCATCCCTTGGGTGACTTGGAGCTGGTGACATTACATTGCAGCCCATTGTGGAATTCAGGATCTCCTGTGCCAGTTTGGTTCCTAGTAGGACGGGACTCTGACACCTTTGGGGATGACAGAGCAGAGAACTTACACCTTTGCTATTATTGCCACTTGACCTGTCCTTTTCTCTTTTTCTTTTTCTTTCTTTTTCTTTCTTTTACCCCAGTGGCTATGGCAGAGTTCTTTTTGTAGGGCTTTTGAGAATTGATTTTTACAGTGTCTGAGGTCCATTTTATCAGCCCATTCTCTACTATAACAGATCAGAATGTCAAACCAAGGCAGTCTCTATCGTCTGTAGTTGAATGAGGTATTTAAAAATGAATTTTAAGAACAGCACAAAAGTGAATGGGATTTTCTGCCAGCCCAGAGAGAAGGCTCGTGTCCTCCAGGTGCAAGTCCCAGGATGGTAAGTGTCTTGCATCTTGGGTGTTTTTCTGTCTGTTGACGTGGTTAGTTTTCAGGGTTTTTTTTTCTCCTCTCTTCATTTTACTTCTTTATAATATCACCACAATGGTATTTCTTATATGTTTTATACATATACTAAAAAAAAAAGTAACTTTCCATGGGTTTGAATAACTAGAGATCACTGTCAAGTGGGCAGATTTGCTGGGATACAGATTTGCTGGAAAACAATGCCAGGATCCAGGGAAGAAGGTAAAGGAAATACATATGTGCTTACAAACTTTAAGTAATTTGAAATTGATCATCTGATGCATTTTTTTTCATTTTTAGCAAGAGGTCAGGAAAATAGGGTTAAAATGAATTGTGTGCTGAAATGTGCATTCTCTGAAAGTTTCTCTCTGATTTCCAGCTTCTTGCAGCACATAGAAATTTTCCCACTCAGAGTTTTAAAGAAAAAAAATGGATAAGTAGAAATTTAATATTAATTATCTCTAGTGTATTTGTGGTGCAATAAAGACATTAGCAATTGTTACAATATCCTTACTTCACTGTATTGGAAAGCAATACTTTAAAAGACATTGGATGAATTTCTTTAACGTTTTAAATGATAATGTTCAGGGCTTACATGAACCTGTAGAATTAAATACAAAAGATCAATCAGATTGCTAAAATAACACATAGAGGGAAGTGACAGCAAAGAACTTTGTAACATTATTATTTGATTACCATGACATATCAATAAATAAAGGAATAGAATACAGTCTTCTTAAAAGTTAGATGCTAGGGAATTTTAAAATTAGTAAAATTAGTAGGTAGAACACTTTTTAAAATGTACAAGCCCTGTGCTACTGACTGAGAGATACATCAGTACTACTTGACAAAAATATGTTACTAGGTAACTATGAGAAAGTACTTTGTGAGATTTGAAATTTCTATTAATAATTGTTAGCCTGAGGTATTTTTTACATCAGATATTATTTTTAATTGCTTGGTTTTGATGCTTCTTGAAAATATAATTCTTTTGTTTCATTACCAAATTATAGCATGGTCTTTTTGAAGACATTCTAAATATCAATTAAGTCAAGAAAACCCAATCGTGTAATTTTCCTTTGACACAGGAAATAAACATGTGTTGGTCACTTGTCTGACAGATGTTGTACTGCTTGCCCCATGAGAACCCATTCTAAAGTCAAAGGTGGATTTGTTTGATAAGTCAAATTATGTACAGAAATTGATGAAATATGTCTTTACATACTTTTGCTGAAAGCAGTAATAACTTAGCCTATATCCTCCTGAAAGTTGGGTGGGAGAAAAGGTTGGGGAGGATTTTTTTTTCATTCAGTAGCATCTCTGAATGCAATCTCTAGTTTTCAGGAAAATGTCTGGTTCTCCTCGTCTCTTTCTTCCCTTCACAGGAAAGCTTGAGAGTTGGTTCTGAGGGATGCACTGGGGTGCACACCGGCTCGCACAACCTCTAGCACATCTATTTTACTAGTTTTCTGGGCTTGTGAATCTTCTCCTTTCTGTCTTGCCCAGATTTTTTTCTTGTTCCTTTTAACGTGCTTGAAAAATAAAGGCTGGCGATTTGGTTGAGAGTGAGCCTGCCTCCCAGGAAGGTTGATCTTGTCATTAGACATTGGCCTTGTCACTTTTGCTCTGGAGAGTGGCACAATAAAAAAGATGGGGGATGGAGCTGGAATCTCTCGTCCTCTTTCTGTACTGTTTGCTTTTGTGTGATACTGTTTATTAGATGGTCCAGGCTTAAGGTCTGCAGTTTGCTTTCTTCATGCTGTACGAACTCAAGGTAGACAAGTCCTAATTACTACATGGATTTCCCTAGCCTGACTCGGGTCTTTGTTGCAAGAAGTAGATAACACATTCTGAGTTCTGCTTATGCATCCCTGAGGCTGGCCAGAGGCTTCTTTTCTTACACTTGTGTTGAAGGGGAGCATTGTTTAATTCACATGAAGAAAGTACACCAGGATGTTCTAATGTTGGAAAATAAGAAGCTAATATGTAAAAGGCATGTCTTACTTGAAAAAAAAATACAGAAAGGGTGGTGGTCTTTCTTTGTGTTTGATTTTAAAGACCTGTTGACTTGGGTTCTCTTATAATCCTAGCAGTGGAGAGTTAAAAGGCAGGTAGAACCCTGGGGCTTGCTATTCAACCAACCCAGTCCACGTGAGAAATTTTAGGCCAGTGAGAAACCCTGTCTAAAATAGAAAGTACATGAGGAATGACATTGGAGGTCGTCCTCAAAGTTTCAAATGCATACACATGTGTATGTAACCCCCCCACACAAGTGTGTACGTTTATACACACACAAATAAACATGACAAATAAACTCAGCTTGCATGGAGACCTACCTCACTCTTTGTCTCCTGCTTGCAATTCAAGAGCAAAAATTGTCCTGATAGACACAGACGCTACTTTTAGTTGTGTGCCAAGCAGGAAGTCAGAAAGATTGGCATAGATAGACCTGCTCTGTGACAGGAATGCTGTCTAATAAGCAATGCATAACTTTAAATTTGTAACCATTATTCATGTGAAGATGGCCTACTTTGTGGAGTATATACTGCCAGTTTTGCAGCAAAATTCCTGTGTCTTCACTGGCCAATGCTGTCCCATCAGTCATCTCCCTTATCCATTCTGAGACCAGTGTACAATCCTAACTTATTCAGCTGTACTTCACATGGGCGGAGGAGGCCATTCTGTGATTTCCTTGGAGTATTCTAGAAAAATGAGTCCATACCGCACCAGTTATGCTTTACTTACCCACTAGATTTAGGGTTCACTGGTCTCAACTTCTTCAAATAATGATCATATAATGGGTTTGTACTTGCTTGTCAGCCATATGGTAATGATTCCTTTAAGAAAGTATCTATTTTGATTTATTACGTTATGGTTTTATTAAAGTAGAGAATATTACAGATACTTCGTTATCATTTGAGAGTTGGCAAAGAAGAACCACAGCTTAGGAAAACAAGGAGCCTGGCTTAGTCCTGCGTGCTGGTACTCTGAAGAGAGCTTGGAACGTTGAGATAGGGGGAACAAGACTTCAGGGACTCTGTGTCAAAAAACCCAAAACTTCAAATGCAGCAAAGTGAAAGCCGCGATCATTTCTGTTTTTCTCGTAAAGAAGCATCAGTGCCTGTTAGGGTGAAAATTTCAGTTAATAGAAACCAGTGCTTTGGAGGCAGATGTGCTGCTCATGTGGTGGAGTCTAGCAGGCTGAATCCCACTGTTGTACACACTGGCGCCCTCTTGTGGAATCCTGAGCGGAGGGCCCAGGAAAATAAGGTTAAAAGGGCATCCTGGGGACCAGTCATTGAAACCCTCCTCTTAAGGACAGACTTTTTGCTTCTACGCTGCACAGAAAAAGGTCTGCGAGAAACTTCACAAATTAGGGTTTTCTCTCTCTCTCTCTCATGTTTTAAATCATGAGGTCTTTTCTAGGAAAATATGTTTTGCATAGATGTATGTATAAAATGTGGTCATTTTCTCACATTCGTCTTTATAAAGTCAACTGCTAATTCTTACTGAATGACAACTGATGTTGTGGGTACATAGTAGTGATAAAAATGGATCTGATGCTGGTAGCTGACCAGACACTGTCCTGAGGGCTTGCATGGATCTTTTTTACGGCTTGTGAAGTTGATAATGTTATTTATATTTTTATAATGGAAAATATTAGACCACAGGCATCCTTATCGAAGATCCCAGCTTGGTTATTTGTTGGAGCCAGTGTTGGAATTTTAATGATGTACCAGCTCTCTGGCAGGCATTTGCTTTTCAGAAGCACCGTCTGGCTTAGTAATTATTACTCTCCTGGCAAATGGATCATTAAGACTTTTCTTAAGGAATGAAGGAGAGGGTGTGGGCGGCTGTCCTGCTGGAATGGCGCTTTGCTCAAGTGGCAACACTGCTGGATGCACTGTGTGGGGCCACTGCTGAACGTCCATGCGTGTGGATGGCTCCCCAGTGCTTTCCTCTTCCTGTCTCGTTTCTTTGTAGGTGCGGACTTGCATGTGCCCTTATTCCACTTGAACTCAGTATTTTCGTTGATGGCCTCACATTTCCATGAGCTTCTGAGTAAGAATTCTCTCTCAGCATAGCCCCATTCATCTCATTGCTCATTGTATACCTCATTTTACCTGCTTAATATTCAGAGGAGAATTTTTCTTTATATTTGTGCAAACTCGTGGTTTCCTTTCCTTTCCTTTTCTTCTTCTTCTTTTTTTTTTTTTTTTCGAGACAGGGTTTCTCTGTGTAACCCTGGCTGTCCTGGACTCACTTTGTAGACCAGATTGGCCTCGAAATCACAGCGATCCACCTGCCTCTGCCTCCCGAGTGCTGGGATTAAAGGCGTGTACCACCACGCCCAGCAAACTCCTGGTTTTTCATCTGTTGCCCTCCTATCTGGTTTTTCTGCCTTCAAACCCCAAGCAAATGAAATGTAGATGCTTGAAGATAACTTTTAAAATATTCATTTATTGGCTCAGCCAGTGGTGGCACACACCGTTAATCCCAGCACTTGGGAGGCAGAGGCAAGCGGATCTTTATGAGTTCAAAGCCAGCCTGTTCTACAGCACATGCGCGTTCAGGACAGCCAAGGCTACAAAAAAAAAAAAAAAAAATCCTGTCTTGAAAAACAAATAAAATAAAATATTCATTTATTTAATATCTGTGTATGTGTCCTTCAACATATGTCTGTGCACCACATTTGTGCAGGAGCGCAGAAGTCAGAAAAGGCCTTTGTAAGAAGCCTGCTGTCTTCCCACTTACTGCATCTTTATGGTACTTGGGATATCCATCTTTGGTAACAGTGCCTTTTAGAACTCCTGACTCTCCCACTTGCTACTGCTGTCAATTTCGTTTTGTGTTCACCACACAACTATGTTGAAATGACTCAATATAAGGATGTTGTATGTGGAGCTGTCAACCTCATTAAACTCCACCATGATCTTCCAAAGCTTGTTCCCAGCAGTGACATATGGCTTACACTTTCTACTTCACTGTGACTAACTGTGAAAGAAATGACATCAGCAGGAGGTGACAGCTGCGTCACCTTAGATACATTGCCTAGCAAAGGCAACGGAGAAGAACCCTCGAACAGTGGCTAGCAATGACTTCAGCTGTCCTAGGGCCCCACGGACATCTTCAGGTCCATGGAATAGACAGACACGGAACCCCAAAACCAACAGACTCAAAGGCAGTTTTCTTGGTAGGAAGGGGAGTCAGTCAATGTGAGTTTTAAGAGCACTGTGAAACACATGCGAAATCATGGACCACGTACAGCCTCTGAGAAGAAAAATGATGTTGGCTGTAGTTGCTTATGGCATTTGTTTCCCAGGCGTGCTGAGACAGTACAGAATATAAGCAACAAGTCACTCAGAGCTTCCATGCGTCTCCTATGGTAACACTTCTCTCTATGGCCTCACCTGCTACCATCCAATACTGGTTCAGCGCTCGGTGTGTGCCAGTCTCTCAGCTAAGTGCTGCCTGCAGGCCTCTCAACCAAGACTCCTAGGAAACAGGCAGAAGGGAATCTATTTTACATGTAGGGAAGCTAAGGGGAAGGCCTGGACACGGACAATGGGAATCCAAGGACCAATTTTTTCATGCTACATGCTAATCAACTACTACGGATTTAACAAATGTTTATCAAGTTCCTGACGATGGATGCCTGGGATATTTTAGTAAAGAAAGCACACGTAAAGAATAAACATGAGTCTTAAGGAGTAAAAAGTTTCCAAATGAAGTAGAAGAGGATCCATGAGAGGGTGTTGCCTGCTTGTTTTGGGCCTTTGTGTATTATGCCCTGGGATAAGAGTTTTTATCTTGAGTAGGAGTTTTGTAAGGCAAGCATAATATTATTGCATTTCTAGGGGCGGTAAGCTGGCTAGGGAAGAGCAATGGAAATGCATGGAAAAGGTCTTCCACTTGTTCACAGAAAGAACTGGATAAGATTCAGTTCATTGTAGGCAATTGAAGGCAGTGAGCTTGCAGAAATATAAAGTAAGCTACAGAAGCAAGTCAGAACATACCCATGAGGCATCACCGTGGAACCAATGGTAGGAACACCGTTCTTACAGCTCTTTAAGTTTTGAACAAACATTTTAAGAAATGAGGTTGCCAGACAAAATTTAGAATGCCCAGTTAACCTTGAGTTCCAGTTAACAATGATTTAAAACCTTCGTTCTCGCCATTCTTGGTGGAGATGTGTACACGAAACACTATTTTCTACTTACTTGAAGTTTATTTATTTTTATTATTTTTTAAATATTTTATTTTATTTTTTTAATTTATGTGCATTGATGTGAGGGTGTCAGACCTTGAGTTACAGACAGTTGTGAGCTGCCATGTGGTTGCTGGGAATTGAACCCTGGCCCTTTGGAAGAGCAAGTGGTGCTCTTAACCACTGAGCCATTTCTCCAGCCCTTACCTGAAATTTAGACACCTGAACATTGAATTACTTTTATTTGGGAAATCTAGTAATGTGTAAAAATAAAAAGAATGTGGGACGGCATAGTGATCAGACTCCATGATCTGGTCTGAATTGTTGAGCGTTGCCAGTTTCTTGGCTTTGGGAAGCAAATGTTCCATGGAGCCATTTCCTAGAATACAGAGGTGAGGACGCTGAAGTTAATTTAGTAGAGGTCTTACTTCTATGAGGAAGACAAGCAGGGGAATGAAGCTGATATATTGGAAAGCGAGACACACAACCACTGAAAACATGTGATTCTCAACAGGCTAGAGGGATGCTTTTGTGTACTTAGGGAAAAAGAATGGGGTGTTATCTCCCCCGAGGGAGCAGACAGTCTGCTTTCTCAAGTATGAACAAGGCAAAGCTGCGTTGTGTCTTCTTCTTACACAGTGGCCCCTGTGTTCTGGCTCCTGTTTTTACTGGGGCTGTAAAAGCATTACAGAAACCCCAACAGTAAACAAGGCTGAGAATGTGAGGTCATAGTAACATGACCTCACACTCAGTAGGACCCTTGGAAGGCAGGCGGGGCAGATGAGCAGACCTGGAGTTAACGAAGGGGAAGGAGAAAGAGCGTCAGTAAGATGTGTGGCCCAGGCATGCCTTAGCAGTTGTCATGGGTATTAAACTGTGCCCTCTTCATTGCTGGTGAGTTTGTATTGCCTTCATACTGTGATGATTTATGATCTGAAAGGAACATTTTCTGCTTGGTTCAAGCAATCTCCTACGCTGTGAAGCAGGACAGAGTGAAGACACACAGGACGAAGTGTTTGTTTTGGTTTTGTTCTTTATTTTCCCCTTTAGCTGAAGTTACGTATTTATTGTTCTAAAAGACCAAGAAGAGTCTTATGTACATAGATTTTACAGTTACAGCTTTCTTGCTCTCGTGAGGAAGATAAAGTGAAGTGAGCAAGGTTGGGCAAGAAAATAGAAGGAAGAAGTAGATGGATGGATGGCAGGAGAGCTGTGAGGGAAGCAGCCACGAGTTTTAGTAGTCATTTTTTTTTCAAACCTGTAATTGAATTTAAACAAAAGCAGTGTGTTAGAATATGTCAAGTTATTAGAATCGATTTCTTTCATGGAGTGATTAATAAAAAGCCACAAACATGCTGAGAAATGAATGCTTATTACTGATATACCAGTAAAGAAAATTCTTTCTTTGGCCTTTGTTTTTACTGCATTATAGCTATTATGTAGAAAAACTTGTGGAAACAACTTCAGGAGGAAAGTGTGTGTGTGTGTGTGTGTGTGTGTGAATATATCTGTATGTGTATACAAATGCATATATATGTAATGTGTGAGTTCAAAAGCGCATTGGAACAAATGTAGGTTGTCTATTGCAACTGACATTTAAGAAATAGGATTGTCTTATTGTGTTACGTATATACACATATATGTATATATGTATATATACATATCACATCCACAGTTATTCAAAGTATACATCTTATCCTGAAGTATCTGTGTGAAGACAGATTTCCTCAAAATACTAAATTATTGCAAACAATAAATTAAGAAGTTCAAACAACAGGTGGTTCAGAGAGTCCTGTATCCTCTGAAAGCTAGCAAGAAATTTATAAAAAATGTAAGTCATCACTGAATTTGATATTATCTTAGAAACTGTTTTTTTTAACAAAATGAATTATATTTTGCAAAATGAATTATTTTTGAATATATTAAGTACTTTACATTTTTTTTTACCAATATTGTACATATCAATAGATAAAATTGACATTAGCAGAAACTTGTTGGAGTTCTCATTACTTAAAAATATTAAGGTCCTAAAATCAAGACCATTTGCTTAGCCTTAGGACAGAGGTTGCCAGCCTCTAGGCTGCAAACCCTGAGGGTGTTGAATGAGCCTTTGTAGGGTTGTTTAAGACCATCCAAAGCCATAGATAATTACATTACAATTAGTAACAGTATCTAAATTATAGTTATCAAATAGCAATAAAAATAATGTTATGTTTTGGGGCCATCTCAGTATGAGGAACTGTATTAAAGGGTCACAGCGTTAATGGGATTGAGAACCACTAGTTTAGGCAATTATTTTTATAGTCTTTAAACATATGGTACCTGAATATTTTTGTAAAAGATTTAGATAGAAAATAATATTATTGAAATAATTTTATAGATTTGATTTTACATTGTCACAACAACTTAATCCATTATATTTACCTTGCCATACAAGAAAAATTTTCTATTTTGTTTTTATTTCTTTCCTTTTTTTTTTTTTTAAGTGGTGGCCATGGCCATGCTGAGGTGAGCACGCCACGACCAGATGCTCGTTCTGAAATGGGGAGCACTGAAATTTTGGAAAAGGAGACCACAGAAAGTCTCAGAAATGGTACTAACAGCAACGTGGAAGCAGCTAAAAGACTGGCCAAACGCTTGTATCATCTAGACAGATTCAAAAGATCGGACGTTGCAAAACATCTAGGCAAAAAGTAGGTGCTAGAGGCTGGTATATGTCTGAACTTTCCCCCCCCCCCCTCTCTCTCTGTGTATGTGTGTGTGTGTGTTTTAATAGTTGTCATTTCAATCAACATCTACTCTGTTTCCTTCTAGCAATGAATTTAGCAGACTAGTTGCGGAAGAGTATCTGAAGTTTTTTGATTTCACAGGGATGACGCTGGATCAGTCTCTCAGGTATGGTGAAGCGTCGCTTCTGTTCTTCCTCACCCCCGAGTCACGACTTCTTAGCAGAGGAAGTAATTTGCTCCAGTTAGAGTCGGGTTCTTTTTTACCCCAATTTCTCTTGGTTTGTGAGTTCAGATGAGATTCTGGTTCCTAAACAGAGAGTAAGAAAAATGCATGTGCATAATCACGGACAATAAGAAAACAACATTTGGATGAAGGAAGCCCAAACTGATGCTGCGCGTGCAGGAGTAAAGGCAGCGCACACGGCGCGTGCAGGAGTAAGGGCAGCGCACACGGCGCGTGCAGGAGTAAGGGCAGCGCACACGGCGCGTGCAGGAGTAAGGGCAGCGCACACGGCGCGTGCAGGAGTAAGGGCAGCGCACACGGCGCGTGCAGGAGTAAGGGCAGCGCACACGGCGCGTGCAGGAGTAAGGGCAGCGCACACGGCGCGTGCAGGAGTAAGGGCAGCGCACATGGCGCGTGCAGGAGTAAGGGCAGCGCACACGGCGCGTGCAGGAGTAAAGGCAGCGCACACGGCGCGTGCAGGAGTAAAGGCGGCACACATGGCACGTGTAGGAGTAAAGGCAGTGCACACGCGCGTGCAGGAGTACGGGCAGCCCACATGGCATACTAGAGTATGGCCTGAAAGCAAATCTGGGGTCAGGAATCGTTTGAGGAGTTTCTTTTAATTTTCCTGTTACAGTAAAAAAAAAAAATCAACTAAACTTTTATCTTAACCATTTTGAGGGCATCATCGCTGGTATTAAATACATGTGCAGAGATGGAGAACTGTCAGTCTCTAATTTCTTCTACTCTGTTCATCTTGTAGCGACAATGCTATCCCCGATAATTACGTCCCTCTCTAGAAATCACTCTTTTGGCTATGCCGAGTACTTATTATACCTGGCATCATACAATATTTGTAGTTTTTTGTTTGTTTGGTTGGTTTTTCTTTATGGGCAGGGGGACTTGTTAGGTATAATGGCCTCGGTTCATATATGTTGTAAGTTATCACAGGACTCAAGCTGAGTAATACTCCACTATATAGACATAGTGCCATGTTCTTACCCCCTCATCCATCAGTAGTTACATCCACCCTTTGCTGTTGTGAATACTTCTGAAGTCGACATAGGCACATAACATTTCCCCTCGTTACCCTGCTTTCAGTGCTATTGAATAAGAAGTTTGGGGTTTTGTGTGTAACAAAGAATATAGTTTACTGGCTATGAAATTAGAGGTCTTTGCCCCTTACGTATTCACTTCAAATAGCGAATACAAAATCTTTTCAGGTGATAGTTTGTTATTAACTCTTGGATGGAATAAAAATAACTCAGTATAATCTATAAGAGATATCTGTGGAATAGATTGTGATAATCTGTTTTCAGCTGAGTTTATCAAATAAGGCACACCAATGCTTTTCACACGGGAGCTCCTGACCATAAAACAGAGTGAGCATTTACTCGCAGGAGCTGCTTATAGGACACGTGAGCCTCAGAGGGTTCGGATTATTTACTCCGGTCCTGTGATTTTGCACATCAAACAGCAGCCGCCTGATACGTGAAGGGAGGGAGGGTGGTTACCTGAGTAGCTCACAGGCTGTTACTGTTATCTCAGGAAGACATTCAGGAGTAAAGGAGCAAGCTCTAACTTCACCTTGTGCTGATCCCTGTTTATTTAAAAAGTTACGACGGAGTGGTAAGTGTGCTGTAGGCTAGTGAGGTGCACATCTCTAGTAAGAAGAAAGGCAGAATTTTCATACAAATCAGGCTTATTACATGTGCTTTATGATCACTTAATAATTTTAAGTGACTTTTATACATAAGCTATTGGTTGATGTAAAGAACAACTTACGTTTTTATTTTCCACTTTCCTCCTCATGTATCAATGAGGATGTGAAAACAGGCAAAATAAATGAACCCAAATCTGCTGTGTATGAAGCAGTGCACTTGACATGTTCGTAGTGGGCAGGTGGAGATTACATGACTGAAGATTTTAACATATAGCCTGTAGGATTATACATTGCGTTGTAAGTGGTTTTTTAAAATGTGACTGATCTCTTAAGACTATCTGACAGTCGTAATTCGAAATCACCTGCGTTGCTCAGGTTTTCTCGGCATGCTTGTCTTTTTGTTCTTACCCTGACATATTTTATGGAAATTATTTTATTTTATTGCTGTTTGAGGTGTGTGTGTGTGCGCGTGCGTGCGTGTGTGCGTGCGCGTGCGTACACGTGTGTGTGTGCGCGTGCGTGCATGTGTGTGTGTGTGCGCGTGTGTGTGTGTGCGTGTGCGTGTGTGTAATATGTGAAGTGCTTGGGTGAACGAGGTGTGAATGTGCTACAGTAAACATGGGTATGAGAGGACAACTTTGACAGCTCTTGCCTTTCAGTTTGATTTTGAGGCAGGCCTTTGTTTTTGTTTCTATGGCTACAGTGAGTTGCCCAGGTCAGCTGGCCCGTGAACTTCTGGGCAATTCTTCTGTCTTCAGCTTTCACCTCTCTGTAGGTCCTGTGGGGGTGTAGGTGCATGCTACCAAATCCCCACTTTTTGCATGAACTTTGCACTCAGGTTCTCAGGCTGTGGGGCAGGCTTTTCTCCTGCTGAGCCATCCCTCCTACTCCATTTTATAGAATTGAAATGTCAATTTGTTTATTGAGTAACCATCTAGTGAGTATTTTTTGGGAGTTGGGAGAAATGATTATAGAATGTTTTTGTATAATTAATCCCTTACATTTCTCTAAATTAACTGTTAAATATTAAAAAAAACATAATGAGCCGCTTAAACATTTCTCTCCTTTATTATTCTTTCCCAGGTATTTTTTTAAAGCATTTTCTCTTGTGGGAGAAACCCAGGAGCGCGAGCGAGTATTAATACATTTCTCCAATAGATATTTTTATTGTAATCCAGACACTATCACCTCACAAGGTAATCTAATGGAAAGCTTCATTTTTTTATATGACTGTGGTTATTTTTCTTATTATAAAAGTTATATTTGTAAAAAATAAAAAGTTATATTTAATTCGCCTCCTTCTAATTTATTTAAATCTAAATTGGAGTCAATAGTTTCGTTTTCTACACTTAACCTTTCATTTTAGTTTTTTTATATCATTGTCTTTTTAAGGAATATTTAATGACAACATATTTCTTGTCTTCATAATTATTTTGTCTTTTTAAAAATTTATAGTATGGAAATATACTTTATTTATGCTGTCTTTCTATAGTCAGCTTTGCACAGAGCAGTTTATTCTCCTTTATTGGTTTTCTGACTTGGACTCCTAGTCACGATACTTCTTGAGATCCATGTGTGTTCAGTTCACTGATTTCTTTTGCATATTTATACATCTTAATGGAGCTGTGCTGAATCTCCCATGTTTTTTTTTTGTGCAATATTGACCAAACTCTTTATAGTTGCTTTTCACTTATGACTTTAATAAAGAATGACTTTATGCTACTATTTTTTTTTACAGAGTAAAATACTATTTAACTATTTAACTGTTGGTTTACCTGAAAGGAGAGACTTTTTTTTTTCCATTGAAAGTACTATACCAATGCCTAATTGAAGGTTTTAAGTGAAAGCATATTCACTTTTAAATGGAAAATTTCACATACTTTTAAAAATAATTCTGGAATACATTACTAAAATAGACACCGGATAGTAATTATCCCTTAACAGAGACCTATAGTGACCAAGGCCCTTCCTTGCTCACCCCATTCCCTCAGGCTGTAGCTAGTCAATCCAACATTTGGTCATCAGTATCACATTCTTGTGTGTAAACTGCTACTCTATGGGCACATGGTCCCAAGAGGTTGGAAGAGGGTGTTTTCATGACTTCTGCACACGTAAGAAGCTGTCAGTGTGCTTGGAGGCAGTAAGCCATGTGGAAGTGTCTCTGTGCACTCTTGACGAGGCTGTTTGAGGGCTGGCTACTGACTTTTACAGTAATTCCGGGAACTGATTTTGAATATTTGATAAGCGAGTGGGACTGGGATAAATATGCTGTTAGGCATGTAAATGACATAAGGGAAGCCACCCTTACAAAAGCTAAACTAAAGAAGTTGCTTTTGAAAACAAGATGTCTTTCCTGTGCATTTGGCATAAATACAATAAGGTTTTTCGCTTTATCAATTACTGTTATCATTTGTTATACTTGTGTTAAGAATTAGTGAAGTGAAAAGCTGATGCTGATACGTGGAGATACGATGTTTGGCTCTGCATATTTATTATTTTACTGCATAAAGTAAGATGAAACTGACAATCCCATTTAAGTATGAGATGTTTTTTCAGGCTTGACCACATTTTCCTGAATATTTAATTTTTAATCCTCCCAGATTATTTTAGTGTTTCCTTTTTTTGCTTTATTTATAACATTCTCGGGGAAAATGCAACCTAAATGTGGCTTTTAAAGAATGTTGCAAAGTGTGTCTATTGTTATTTGTATATTTTAAGTATTAAATGATTTATTTTCACTTTGATACCATATGATACCGAAAATTGAGGAAATATAAATCAGAAGAAATATGTTTCATGGTCCAGGCATATTTTTCTATGTTTATGTCTTCTCCTAGGAATATTTACATTTAATGGAATCATACTGCGCATATTATGTTTCTTATTTACCTGATTATCAAGTATCTTTCCACTTTTTCCTATGTTCCTGTACAACATTCTTAATGCCCTCAACATTACAGACTTCTGTTTCTGGAGAGTCGTATTTTCTCCCATTGTAAGCAATGGCTGTCACTGTATTCTTTGAGTTATGCTGGTTGATACTTGTTTCCTTAGTGCAAAGACCCACAAGAGTTGCTGTGCACATGTAATGCCAAATTGCCCTTCAGAAAGGTGGTACCAGTTTGCTTCCTCAATAGGAGAGTTCAAGTCTGTCTTTAAAGTTTATCTCACCCAGGTAGTTGTGTCTAGTTCAACACTGTTTTCTAGAGCCTTTCTTTGCGCATTGACAGTAGTTCCTGTTTCTGCAGATGGCGTTCATTGCCTCACCTGTGCTATGATGCTCCTCAACACAGATCTGCATGGCCATGTAAGTGTAGGCTTACGATGTTGTCGCATAGATCTGCAACATCATAAGCTTGTCTTTGTTTTTGTGGTTGTACTTGTTTCTCTCTTCCCCTCCTTGCCTTACTCTCTAGAGCATTCCCATGGCAAGTAGATCAACACAACACATTTTCCAAAAAGAAAAAGAAAGAAATATCCCTTTTATTCTACATGAGAGTAATTATTCTACAAAGAGTAATTCAAAAAACAAGGTGTGTTTTGCAGGTGCCTCGTACGGTTTGAATGTGTGTGTTCTATATCATCTTTCTCCACCAGATGGCAGACAGAGGTTTTGTTTTGTCATGTTTTAGCTAGGTATTTTAGTGTATGTATATAAGATTGGAAAGATAATATAAGTTAGAACTGTTCTGGCCACTTAAGTTTTAATAGGTTTAACAATCCAGTCTTTTCTGAATTCTTCAATTCACCTGTTTTGTTAACTAGCTAAAATATCAAAATAAAGCCCATCACAAAAACAAACGGCCTTATCACATATTTAAAATAAAGGATATATGCTATAAATTTATGATTACAAACTATTATCTGTAACAGAAATGAACTTTTTTGTCATTTTAGTTATCAAGTTCACATATTTGAGAAAATGAGAGTATTTTACGTAAATATAAACTACTTTATATTTATGTAGAGCAAAGTTCTATGTTTATGTATTTTGAAGGAAAGAGTTGTTTCTGTTTTAATTGAATCCACCAGTCCTTGACTTACAGCCATTATAAAGCAGCTGTTTCTCCCGCTTTCCCAAAAGATCAAATAGTTCTCTTGATAAAACAGAGCTCCTCTCTAAAGAAGCTACTGTGGAGCTCTGGGGGACCTTTTAAGTTGACCCAGCTGTCATCTGCGGACTAGGGTGGAGAAAGTGTCCCTTAGCAGCTAAGGGAAGGGGATCTTGAGTAATAGATCATAGTGTTAACACTATCTTGGCATATCTAGGAGTTCTCAGAACTTCCGTTTTGCAATTTTAAAGGATAATTCATAGTAATTTGGTGGATGGGAGACATGTAGCAGATGTCCGGAAGTCATGGCCACCCGAGAGTCTAGAAGTTTCATGGAGCCTCCTGGGCTAATAGGTGGCAACACATCACATGGGCATGAAGTTGTTTCAGTTCCCTAGAGAGAACCTTGAGGTGTTTACTCCAGCTTGTCTCCATCTTGATAAGTGGGAGACCAGGGACTGTCCACTCCCTTCCTCTGGCCAGATGAGAGGGGCCATTTACAACATGGTTCCCTGAATTCCATGATGGGAGGTACCTCCTGCCCCTCTTCCCCTTCCACTCCGCACTCTCATTATTTAACTTTTTGGTCAAAAAGGATGGTTTTGAGTATAGATGTGCCCATGTAACATTGACGTATCCAGCAATTCCCAGCACAATGGATATTTTTAAGTCCCATCAGCATAAAATAGTTGTGTCTTTATCGTGTTTAAGAAATGGCTGATAGTAGAAAATGTACTAATATTCCGTTCTTGTTGATGAATGTTGATGTTTTCCAATAAAGACTGTAAACGTTGTTAGATTTGGGAGACTTACTTCTATTAAGTCATGCCTTGCTTTTTAAAAAGCTAATAACGCTTTAATCATATTTTGAAGTAAGTATGCATCTTACTGCCTATAATTTGAAATAAAGCAGCTAGTATGGATGCGAGGTCCAATTTTTTACTCAGATAACCTGCTGCAGCTGAATACAGATGCACCGTGAGCATCTTAGTGCCAGTAACCACAGCTGCAGAATCACAAGGGCTGGGCCATCTGTCGCGATCCCAGCCCAGACCTCTTGAGGAAGGAAGGGGATTCAATAAAGCATCATGCACTGGACACAGTGGCACACTCTTGGAATCCCAGAAGTTTTGGGACACCCAGGTAGGAGAATTGAGAGTATTGAGGCCACCCAGTGCTGCACGGCGAGGCAACAAAGAAGCAAGCAAACAAATCATTACATTCCCTTTGATGCCTGTGATGAAAGAATGTTTTAATGTTGCCTTTGGTTGTGCTGAATGTTGACAATTAGCAGTTGTCTAAAGTAGCATGCTACTGATCCAAAGAGGGAACTTGTAATTACAGTAAGTCTCTCTGGATCGTTAGCTGGATGGTATTTTGGTGGCAGTTACTTCTCAGCCATCACTGAGTGTGCAGAAAGACGTATGTACTATATACTTAAGGTGGCCTACATTTTTGTGTAATAATTTTGTTATACAACGCATACTATTATAAACCTGTGGGATGTATAGTTGCTGCCATAAGAACTAACCATGTGAAAATGTGTTTTTCTTATCTTTCCCTCTGGATTCACTTAAAAACAAACAAACAAACAAACAAACTTTCCTTCTAGGTGGTAAGTGCTGTCCATAATTCTGGCTGTCGATTCTCTTGCATCGTAATTTGCCTGATCTACTGTGGTCTGTGTGTGATTGGTTAGCATGGCCATTCTGAGGCTGAGTCACCCAGAAGATGAGGGAATTCTCTCTAGAGTTCGCTTCTCCCCTTTGCCTTCCTGCTGCACTGCGTAGGCCATCACCATCACCCGGTGCTGGAATGAACCGCTGGGGGAAGCTAATAGGCCATTTCCCTTCTCTTCTGTACCGTCATGCCATCACAGCAGCAGCAGCATGGTCCTCTCACAAGTGCTGCATCCAGCTTGTCCTCATGCCTTCTACAGGGAAGGGACTAACTCGGGAAATTAACTGATTTGGGCTCATTTTTTTTTTTCTGCTTTGTTTTGTGACTCTCTCCTTTAAGTAATGTTGCTCTGCAAATGCATTGGTGTGGACCTTTGTTTATCCTGCTTTTTTCACTAATACGGTGACGGAATGAATACTAATATATTAACCTTTAGTAGGGTAACTCCGTGTTACATGATGCAGTGCTTTTCTATCTTTGATGTTTCCTCTCATTCACCAAATGCCAACAGTGTTCCTATACTGTTTGAAGTTCTCTACCATTTGGGCAGGCATTAGCAGTGGGAGAGATGTGTCCAGTCAACACCCCTGTATCATTGGTGCTAGGCTAGTTAGCATTAATCAGACTTAAGTGAGGACATGGGTGAGCAGGTAACTGAGAAGCTGTTGTAGAAAAGCATCATCAAGGTTTTAAAAGTTCACATTGAGTTAAGCCCCATTAAGTAAGTTAGGGAAAATATGAAGTATATAGTGATTTTCTTTTTTTCAGAAAAACACATTGTTGCTCTTTACTACCTGCTTTAAAATATAAATGAATGGTTTATCATTATCTTGGAACTGGCATCTTGTTTATACTTGACTTTGAGTACTCTTGTAGATTAAGTAAATACCTTGTACTTGTGATAACATGGCTGACTTGCTCAGGAATCCCTTATGTTTTTTAATGTTTCATTATCTACAAGATGCACATGGAATTAAATGTCTGCATATGTAAATCAACTTCTAAATTACAGTACTAAGTACCAAGCATGGCAAAACTGCTTAGACTATGGACTTAGGGGTGGCATTTTGTTCGGACTTTGTGAGATAATATAAATGTAAGGATTTGACATATGAGAATAAAGTTGATCATTTCTGTCTGGACTAAGTTTAAGATGATTCTCTTGGCTAAAACTAACAACTTCTTTTATATTTGAAGCATAGTAAAGATTCGGCCTCCCCACCTCCTTCCCCTGTCACCCAGCAAGACACCCCTGTCACCCTGAAGACAGGAGGCAGGGGCAGGAGAATAGACAGGGCTGGTAATTTTATGGTGTTGGTAATAATGGTGGGGGGATGGAAACTTAGACACAGAACTGACTTGCAATGAAGACGAGCTAATATGAACACTGTTGACCAAATCCACAAATCCACGTACTGGGAAATCTCAAGAAATATGCAACCCAATATCTGTTCAAACTCAAACATGATTGGCGTCTGGCCAGTAAGTTACTGTTACGGTTGTGACAGAGCTTACTATTTAACATTGTTGTGTGGATTTATAGCAGAAACTTCTTCCAGTGTTGTTCACTGCTCTTCAACATTGGTAGGAGCCAGTCACCAGGTGTGGCAAGAGAGGTAGCTCCTACTGCCGTCACTGGTTCTCATACCGATCCTATGTGCTAGGGATACCGAATGTCCTTCCTGTGGTCAGAGTTTAACATGAGGCCTTACCTTAGTTGTGTTTGGGGTTAACATATACATTAAAACTGTCCTAGCCAGTGGGGGTTCGATTAAAGCTCGGGAGGAGAATTCTCCTGTATAGGGACAGAATACAAGACACGAAGAAGGAGATCAAGCTCTCAAATTTTATTTTTCAGGTAGAAGGTTTTATAAGGCAGGGGGCAGGGAAGCATATTGCTATGGCATTCTAGCTGCAGGCTATCTCAAGGTGCAAGGAATTCCAAGTAGGTCACAACGTTCTGCCACACCGAATATTTTGCTATCTTTATCTAATCTAACTGCTAAACTACAACAGGATGGCTCCATCTAAATCTTTTCTTTAGTCTAACTGCCGAACCACAACAGGGTCAGCTGGTTTCTGGTAAATGACAGATTGCTGGAGAAATAGGAACCTAGGCTCTGACAAGATGGCTGGACATTGGCCGTATGGCCTACCATCCCCAACATAAAACACAGAGCAGAACCTGATAAACATACCATATTGGTAGGGAAAAAAAGAAAGAAAGAATTAAGTGTATATTTTGTAACAGATTATTGTTAAAATATAGGGAGAGTTCCCTCCCAGCAGTGAGTTTCTTTTGCAATCAGTAAAATGAATTCTTCGATTGACTGTGTAGGAATTTAAATGGTTGGTACATGTTTGGTTTCTTTACTGTACCGGCTAAGGTAACTGTTAGGATTCTGCTACAGTCTGACTGCCTGTGATGTCACTGCTTACCTGCCGCGGAGGCGTGGCCCTGTCCTGGGCCATGTAAAAGACACCCTCCATGCGGCTCTACCTCTCTACCTATCTCCTACCTCTCTGCTTCTCTCTCTACCTTTCACTACTTCTCTCTCTCTCTCTCTCTCTCTCTCTCTCTCTCTCTCTCTCTCTCTCTCTCTCTCCACCTGTGTCTCCAGAGATCAGAGATGGTTTCTGTATCTCCTTATTAAGCCTCTTAAGTGGATCTGTTGCGTGGTGTGATTCCATCATACCGCTGTACAGCTCCACCGTTCACCTCTAACCTCTGCCGCTCAGCTTTTTACAATAACATTTAAAAAAAAACTGAGACAACACTTTTTACTGTCTTTTATTATGATTTTTTTCCTTTAATCTTGAAAATTCATCATATCTGTACCCAATTTCCTACCTCCAACTTCTGGATCCTCCCAACATGTCCACTTCCCAACCTCATGTCTTCCTTTTCTTAAAAAAATTTTTCATTAATTTATTTTTGTTACATCTCAATGGTTATCCCATCCCTTGTATCCTCCCATTCTTCCCTCCCTCCCATTTTCCTTGAGTCTGGCGCCTTAGACCACTCGGCCATCCTGACACCCCATGTCTTCCTTTTTTTGTTGTTGTTGTTGTTGATAACCAAGTCCAATTAGTGCTGCCTAGAAGGATGTGCATGCTGGGGCTGGAGAGATGGCTTAGAGGTTAAGAGCACTGATTGCTCTTCCAGAGGTCGTGAGTTCAAATCCCAGCAATCACATGGTGGCTCACAACCATCTATACTGTGATCTGGTGCCCTCTTCTGGTCTGCAGGTGTGCATGCAGGCAAAGCACTGTATATATAATAATAAAAAAATAAATATTAAGGATGTGCATGCCTGTGTGTCACTTATCAGAGCCTGAGAAAATTTCATAAAATAATGGTTCTCTTCTCCCCATCATGCAAAGGCTTTACAGCCCTCCAAGAGGTTGACGCCCCATATTGTAGTTAATGTCCTTGGGAATTTCTGTATCTGTATCTGTAGTTATTATCATAACTAGTCTTTTGCCTACTTTCCTTCCTCCTAGCTCCCCTGTATTTTCCTGTCTGTGCTGCCCTGTATCCTTGCTGTCCTCTTGCTATGGAGCCTATCAAGAGTTATAAGTCTAATAAAGGACTTTAGCTGTGAATAATCTGTTAAGTCAGCCCTTTCTATAAGATCTCTTTTCCTTTATGGCAGTGGTTTTCAACCTTCCTAATGCTGTGACCCTTTAATGTAACCTCATGTTGTAGTGACCCCCAAGTATAAAAGTATTTTGTTGCTACTTCATAACCGTAGCTTTTCTACTGCTAAAGGGAAACAAGAATAAACCTTCTGGTATCAGTTCCACCGGACCGATCTCTAGGTGTCTCTGGCCTGTATGCTGGTCCTTTCTCCATCCACATGCACTCCGACCCTGCAGCCTTCTCCTCTCCTCTCCACCTGCGTCTCTCTCAAGGGCACAATGATGGGTCTCCCAGGGTCCCTTCTCCCAGTCATGTTCGATTAGAAACACAATAGCCCAGTCAAGAGTTCCCAGTCCTGAATTCAGGACCCTGGATGGCTCCACTTAAGGTCTATCACATTGTCAATCTCAGTGGGGTATCCCTGGTGTTTCCAAGGGGGCAAAGCCTGGGGCAAAGTTTGCCGTGACTGCTTTCACCTGGGACAAAGCCTGCAGTCCTTCCACAATAAATGGTAACGTATATCTCAGCTGAGAGACTTCTATGGGGGTCACGACCCACAGGTTGAGAACTGATGTCCTCTGATGCAATCTATGTTTTTCCTCTTGATTAGAGTTCCCAGCCATAATGGCTTCCTCCAGGCTTTCACTGTGTAGACCTTCTCACCAATACTGAAAGTCCACAGAAGCACACTAGGCTTGGATCTAGAAATGATGAAGAATTCTAGCTGAGCTGTTTTCACCATTACTGTATTTATAAATTATTTGCTTTTTACCAGAAAGAGTGTACATGGCCCAGACTGAGTATCTAGCCTTTGGCTGTGGAATGTTTTTACAGAAAAATGTCATGGTTTGAATTTTTTTTTTAATTTTAAAATGACCTTTAGAATATAGTACCACTCACTATCATACTGGCAACTGTGTAAATTTTAATAGGAGTGAATCCTTACTTAAGTATATGAAAGTTTAATTATGCACTGGTCCATTTCATTCACTTCTGTGACCTCTGCAAATGAAACCTTTTCCATTCTCCTATCTTCTTTTTCACTTTAGTTTATTTCTATTTATTCTGCCCTGTTTGGGAACAGGTTCACATGAATAAAATATATCACAGTAGTAATCTCTGGAGTCAGTGGGATCATTTAGTGGCCTTAGAGGATCTAATTAATATATTACTTATTCGTTATTTTCTTTGTGAGTTTTTCACACTTTCCTAATAAGAAAGGCAGGTGAAATTCACTTTTAAGTCAGTTTTGTCCTCCCTCCCTCCCTCCGTCCCTCCCTCCCTCCCTCCCTTGCCATGGATACTGGAAGGGTAAGAATGAAGAAAGTGATTGACAGATCACTGGACCGCTACTGACCATCTTTAAGTCATTTCCTTTTGTGACAGCCAAATGAAGAGGAAAATTAAATCTTTGTGTTGTGACCGAGTTCAATGTGTCTTATTTCTTCAGAATTAAAAAAAAAAAACAATAGTGTTTTAATTATGTACTGGTTAAATCTATTCTTAGGCCATTTCTCCAACTTCAGTACAATGTTTGAAGACCCAAACAGGAGTATTTTGTTTGTTTCTTGGTGTGTTTTAATATATACTGCATTATGGGTTGAATCTAATGAAACTTTAAAGTCACTATTTGATCATTAAAGCCCACTAAGTGAACAACATAGTTTTTATAACCATGAATTATACTTTATGATAAGAGAAAATCTAGTGCAAACAGTAGCATTTTCACTTCTGTAGCTTCTGTAGCTTCTTTTACTATTGGGGCTAATAGAGCGTAGCTAGATTTTCATATCTGCTTTCGCACTTAAATCTGTTGCAATATGTCAAAAGCTACATAGTTCCTAGAATTCTTTGGTGAATACTTGTGAGAGAATATGAGTGAAACAGTAAATGCCTTTAGTATTAGAATGAAACAGAATTGAGCTTATTGAAACCCGGAACAGGACCCCAGAACAGAATACTCTTTCACATAGTGCATAATGTCTTTTTACCACATTCAGTGGCAATATATTACAGGAGATGTGGAGAAACCTCCCACTAAGATTTTGGCAATCCTTAATGTTGGATTTATTTTTATTGTCTTGAGACAGTTTCTCTGTGTAGCCCCGGCTGTAATGGATCTTACTCTGTAGACTCAGAGATTAGCTTGCTCTGCCTCCCGAATACTTGGATTAAAGAGAGGTGAATGCCACCACCTCCTGGTTGGACTAGCAACCTCTTAAGTTTCTGTTTGTAGTGTCTAAAAGAAGATACTCCATAGTGCAGACTCCTGCCTTGAAAACTTCTCTTTCTTTATTTGGGAGCTTGTAATTTAATTACTTTTGTCCCTTCACCATTTAAAACAAAACAAAAAAAAATCTTCCAACATAGTCCTCCCTACTCTCCTTCAAATCCATGGCCTCTTTTAAAATTAATTGTTATAAAATATGTTACTTTTGTACTAGTGATGCCATAGTGAAAATAGGAATGAGAGGCTCCTTAGAGACAGGGAGCGAGGTAAATACAGAAGAAGGTGGGAAGAGGGTAAAGAATAGCAGGGCACAGGTGATCTGACAGGAGGAATGGGAAAAGGGAACCTTCTAGGCAAGGAAGAGCAAGGTAGATACAGGAGGACGTGGAAGAGTGGTAAAATAGAAATATTGATGACTGAAAAGGGCACGAGGCACCGTACTTTTAACTATTTCTCTTAAAAAAAAAACAGCATAATGCACGTAATTCAGCATATAAATGTACATGTATAATTTTAATGTTTTTTTTTTCTCATCTGGACTGATGAAGCTCCCTCAAGAGCCAAAGATCTCCTAACAAACTCCCAGTACCAGACATGAGAAGACTTCTTTTGAGATGTTGGCCAGGGTTGTCTAAGCTGCTTTGAATATTTACAAAGGATTCTGCTTTGCCCACCAATGGTGCGTGTAAAAAGTTGGACACCTGAGGGCAGCATAACACAGTTACACTTCCATGACAGAGAGGCAGGCAAAACAAAGGCAAACCCGGAGCTTCATAGCGGTGCTAGCTAGCTGAAACAATTACCAAATCAGTAGTACACTTTGCGTCATTATTGTAACATGTTGGAGGAGGTGGAGTTGTTGTGTGGGAGGGTATGCTGGCTGTGTTCTAACATCCAAGAGGTATGGAGCTGGGCTTTACCCAGACAACGAGAGTTGTTAGTTTCTCCAACAGCACATTTTCCACAGCTCTAGCTCTCAACAGCACTAAAACCTAATTTGGTGATCGTTCTGCTTAACTCGTCAACCCCTGACTTGGAATTTATGCTATGGTCCACTTTCGTAGTGGGTAATTTATTGAGAATCTTGGCTCTACTGGCGGTGCCCTATAGGTAGGATTATACTAGATTATAGTTGAAACTTTATAGACGGTTCCAGTTCTTTATCAGAAGCAGTATGCCTTTTGCTCAGGTTTGTTTTTTTATTTAATTATAGCGTGGCTAGCTTTGTGAACAGATCTCCATTTCCCATTGTTCATTCATTATAGTACAACGGTTGAGAGCTGGTTATTTTAGTGGAGTGGAGGAAAATCCATAACCCAGGGAAAACCTGAAATTGAGATAAAAATCTGTCAGGATGCTTCATCTGTTTACATGCTGACTCATTTTATGCAGTGGATGGGCAAAAATATTAACCGCAGGCAAAAATTCATCGAGAGAGAGAGAGAGAGAGAGAGAGAGAGAGAGAGAGAGAGAGAGAGAGAGTGTGTGTGTGTGTGTGTGTGTGTGTGTGTGTGTGTGTGTGTGTAAAGTTTTATTGGAACATATTCACACCTACTTTTAAAGATCTTTATATAGGAATGACAATGTTGAACTGTTTTTATAGAAAACATATATGGTCGGCCTGAAATATTAGCTGTCTGGTCATTTATAGAGATTTATAGAATTTATCTAACACTAATTTAAAGACTGGAGAGAGAGCTCTGTAGTTAAGAACACTTGTTCTTATAGAAAACCTGAGGTCAAAGTCCCAGCACTTTTATTGTAGCTCACAAACATATGTAATTCTATAGCTAATTCTATAGCCAGAAGATCTAATTCCAAGCAAAAGGGTTTCTCCCCCCCTCCCCATACACACACTAGGTAGATGATCAATAGACAGACAGACAGACAGACAGACTTTAAAATGCCTCCTTTTTAACTATCTACAGTTTGGATGTCACATCTCTCAACATAATTAGGTGAGATGTCGAATATTCTTTTTACAGTTTGAACTAGGACTGTTGTAAAACATTTAAATTAATTTATTTAGAACTTTCCAACAAATTTCCCTAAAATAAGTTTAACATGTCTTTTTTTTTTTCTATGAAGAAAGATCTATTTTAGCAGCTAGAGCAAAGGCTTGGCTGGTAAAAGTGCTCCTGTTCTTCCAGAAGACCTGAGGTCAGTCCCCAGCATCCACAATGGGCAGCTCACAACCCCTTATAACTCCATTTGCTGGACAGTTTGATGTCAACTTGACACAGGCTAAAGTAATCTGAGAGGAAGGAACCTTGATTATGAAAATGCCTCCATAAGAGCAGGCTGTAGGCAAGCCTGTAGGGCATTTTCTTACATAGTTATTGTTAGGGGAGGCTCCTCCAGCCCATTGTGGGCCCTGGGTCCTGAGGTCTGTAAGAAAGCAGGCTGATCATCACAGCAGTGGAAACCCTAAGACACTCTCACTCCAGGGGACTGTCTTCTGGTCTCCACTGATAACCTGCACACCCATAAAATCCACTCCCTCTCTTTCTCATACACCCACATGCACAACTTTAAAAAAAAAAGAAATATATTTTAAGATAGCAATATAATCAGTGTAGATTATACTCTTAGTTTACTCAGTGAATGTTTAAGTGAAAATCCTTGATATTTTTTATTAATATTCTTTTTCTTAAAGATAGTACCTTGATCATTTAAACATTTCAGATTTTAACCCGTATAACATTTGAGTTTTTATTTTTTGTGGTATTATCTTTTGCATACTTTCACTTTCTAGATTTGGATTACGGTCTTCCTTGTCTCCTAGGGAGTCATCTGCGTTGGCTTTGCAGATTGGAGAAGAGAAGCCATCTCTAAGGCTAAATGATTTAGCAGGCCTTTTCAGTTTTTCACTCTTTACTGACCTCTTAAAATGGAACTCAGGTTGTTGACCAACCCTTGTTTCAAAGAGGCCTACCCTTATTCAGAGTAGTAAGTCAACCTGGGAGGAGAAGAAATAGAATGTCATAATTTGTGAGCATATTTGTTATATAAGAACTCTTTTTTTGCTTAAAACTAGTATTTTAATAATTATTCAAATAATAGAAATACATATGCAGTTTTATACATCATTGCTACATCAGTTATACATTAAACACCAAACTGATGTACAAAATGTTAAATATTTTTATTTATTTTAACTTATTCACATTACCTCCTGACTGATATCTCTTCACTTGTATCTGCTTCTCTCTCCAGCAATCATTTTCTTTTTAAAAAAATTTTATTTAGTTAATTTATTCAGATTCAAACTAAATTGTTATCCCATCACTTGTATCCTCTCATTCCTCCCCCCTCCCACTTTCACCCTATTCCCCTCCCCTAGGTCTAAGACCGAGGAGGACCTCCTCCCCTACTTTATGGTCCTAGGCTATCAAGTCTCATCTTGGTAGCCTGCTTATTCTTTCTTTGAGTGCCACCAGGGCTCCCCACCAAGGGGAGGTTGTCAAATATGGGGCACCTGAGTTCATGCCAGAGTCAGTCCCCGCACTCCGCATAACTGTGGGGAATGTCCTGTCCATTGGGTAGATCAGAGTAGGGGTTCGATGTTTACTACTTGTATTGTCCTTGGCTAGTGCAATAGTTTGAACAGACCCCCCCCCCCCCCCGTCTGTGATCCACTCATTACGATGTTCTTCTTGTAGATCCTCTGGATCCTTCTATTTCCCCATCTCCTATATTTCTCTTACCAAGAGTCCTGGCATGATGTCCCAACCTCATGATAAGTGAAGATTTTCATGGGACATGCCTTTTGGGCCAGTGCCCAATTATAAGTGAGTATATACCATATGAATCTTTCTGCTTCTGGGCTAACTCACTCAGTATGGTAAGATACAAAATCAGTAATAGAGAAAGCTTCAGCAAGTGGACAGTATTTGCTTGAATGATATTTTAAAATTTATGTGACTTTATTATACAGAAGGATTCTTGATAAAAGATACTTTATCTTTATGCTCCATTATTTTTGAAAGTTTGTAGAAGGGAGAATATGTAATGTACTTATCAGTAAGAATTAAAATGGACTGACTTGAGGTTTTACTTTTTATCTCTAAACCTTTCTTTAGAAGAATTATCAGTAAGCCAGAGAACGACAAGAAAGGGCAATGACAACAAATTTCAACCGGTTGGGTATTCAAGAGGTAGTTGGACACCTTTGACACAGAGAAAGTCGTATGTCTTAGCTTTTTCTCTGTTGGTAAGAGAGTGTGATTACACTCTATTTCTGTTTTATATAATCCAAGTCATATCCAACACTTCACGTCTACAGGGAATTGGCTGTAGTCTTCTACTTCTTGAATATGCTCAAATCTTTATGCTCTGTCTACACATATTTTCCCTTATAATTCTCTTAAGATTCAAATATTCTCTCAATTGATTACCATAGTTAATACAGTTCCCCCTAAATACTTTTTCCATTGAAGTTTAGTTGATTCTGATGATCAAGAACTTGAAGGTATGCACAGGTCATTCCCAATTACGGTTTCAGATTCCACAGGTATATTCAATGGATGTCTTTATTGCCATGGTGGAAATGGTAGAGTCATCGCTCAAAGTATACCAAAGATGCTACTAAACGAACACTCAAAATAAATGTGTCCTAGAACCATTGGCAAACTCTTGGTTCCTGTGGTTCTGAGTATCTGCTTATTTAGCTCAGTGGCTAACGAGTGGATGGAGAGTTCCTTAACTATCAGACATTTGTTCAGGAAAAGCTACTAAACAAACCAAAGGCGGTAAGTACAAGGAGATAAGGGACCCACAGGGTTACCAAACTTAAAACATTTTAAAAAGCAGCCATTAATATAGGACTTACAAAGAAATGGTGTGTCCTTCACATAGCAAGAAAGTATTCTCTAAGTTTCCTCCCCTTTCCAAATAGTTAGCACAGTAGACTTCAAGATAGTTCTTTTAAAATTTTTTTTATTTATTCATTTTTTACATATACATTTGTATTTCACATATATACAATAAAGTACCTATGGCAAGAATAACCATGACACAATCAGGAATTATATAAATGTTACATTCTTAGTATTTTGGCTATTTGTATTTGACAGACTTGAAGAAAACATCTTTCCTGTCTTGGTGTGTCTAAAATTCTGAATGTAAATCAATCTCCATCACATCTTGTCATTATCAACTTAAAACATCTATCTAGACCTAAAAACATCTTAAGCCAAAAAACACAACAAAAAACCCCCTCAAAATCAAAAAACATCTTAACCCCTAAACAACTAAGCTTCATTGTAAAACTAAGCTACCTGGTCTTCAACTCCATCAGAGACTTGAGAAGGAATAAACTTGATTATCTGAGTATGCCAGAAGTGCAGATCAGTTGCTTTCCTAGATGCAGAGTAGGACATTTTTTATAACAATGAAAGAATCCATGAGAAGGTGTAACATTTTGAACCAATATAGCCATCTGGGATGATGTAGTCAAACACTATTTGAGTTTTTCCCCCTCCTCTGGCATATGGAATAGAACATTTGTAGCTACAGTGTTAGAGAAAAACCTAGGAAAGCTTTTTGTTCTTTTGGTCTACAACCTCTAGCTTCTAATACAGACCTCCTAAAACTTGCTTTTTTTGTTTTTTGTTTTGTTTGTTTGTTTGTTTGTTTGTTTTGTAAGAGCAGATTCTGACAGAGATCTCTTGATTTCTTGAGATTTTTCTGGGTGATTTTTGTTCAGAGGTAACTCTTAGTGGCTTACGGGTAGCCACATAATGGAGGTGGGGGTGTTGCCAAGGGAACAGGCCTTTGATCAAAAGGTTGGGGTTTTCGTCCTCCATTCCATATGTACCTACCCCACTTGTAGGCAAGAATAGGGTTGAAGGTGGGGTTGCCTCTAGTGGCAGTGAGTAATCAGCCGTGACTGTTAGCTGCTCTAAAAGCCCACAAACTCACTCTTTAAAAAAAAAAGATTTATTTATTTTATGTACGTGAGTGAGTGCTCTATCTGCATGTACACCTTCATACCAGAAGAGGGCATCAGATCACACTATAGATGGGTGTGAGCCACCATGTGGTTGCTGGGAATTGAACTCAGGACCTTTAGGAAGAGCAGTCAGTGCTCTTAACCCCTGAGCCATCTCTTCAGCTCCTCTCTCACTCTTGGAAGTCTTTTATCACTTTTCCTTAATGATTCTGCTTTTGCTCTGCTACACACACACACACACACACACACACACACACACACACACACACACACGAGGGTCAGATGGGAAGAGAGAGAGAGAGGGGGGAGAGAGGGGGGGGGGAGAGAGAGAGAGAGAGAGAGAGAGAGAGAGAGAGAGAGAGAGAGAGAGAGAGAGAGAGTTAGACATACACACACACACACACACACACACACACACAGAGTCAAGGACAGAGACAGAAAGAGAGGGGAGAAAAACTGGTAAAGACAGACACGTGCCAAGTAGGTGAATGTCTAAGCCCTACAAAGAACAGAGGCCTCTGTGCTTGATAGCCTTTAAGACGTGTCCTATATATTTCTTCCCAGAGTGTATCTATATTTATGTCTATTCTCTAAAACAAGCAAATGCTAGCGTGTTCTTGAATTTTATAAAACACAAGGCAAAAAATTAAATAAGTGCAAAAAGATTGAAACTATACAAAGTATATTCTCTATAAAATGGAATGAAATAAGGGACTGAAGGAAATTTGTAGATGTTAAATAAATAATGGGTCAAAGAAGAAATTTCCCAAAGGAAATAGAGAAGTAATTTTAGGTAAACCTCTCCTAGGATACAACTGTAGAAGTGCTATATGGCAAACTCGTAAAGGCCATTCAGCAAGAAAGAATGAGTGCACATCAATCATCTAACTCATGTAGAAACAAATAACACATGTGAACCAGCAAAACTACAGGAAAAATAACATATGGCACAAATACAGAATAGAAGAACAATGAAAATTAGTGCACTCATGGGTCATAGGCTTACTTTATATAATATCAGTGAATTCTTTCTTTTTAAAAAAATAATGATTTATTCTTATTTAATGTGCATTGGTGTTTTGTGTGCACGTGTGTCTGTGTGAGGGTGTGGGATCCCCTGAAAGTGGAGTTATAGAGAGAGTTGTGAGCTGCCGTGTGGGTGCTGAGTATTGAATCAAGGTTCTTGTGCAAGAAGAGTCGGTGCCCTTTACTGCTGAGCCGTTTCTCCAGTCCCGTATCCGTGACATTTTCAAACCATAAAAAAAGAGAAGACTAATTACAAAATGCAGTATGAAAGGGAGGATGTGATTATTGATGGGCCTAAGTAGTCAATAGTTGTATGTCAACAGATCAGGTAGTGTAGGTGAAAAAAACAAATCTACCGGAGCTCAGGAAGAAGCATAAACTGCGAGTATAGACCTTCAGCAAGTAAAGTTAGTAACCAAAGACCTCTTTATCTAGTGAAGAGCTCTTCATATGGCTACAGTTGTGAAGTACATCAGAGATGTAAAGAAATGTGAGAGGGGCAGTTTCCAGATCCTTCTGCGAGAACGTTATTAACTGGTATGGAAACAAAGTATCACAAGAATATTCATATCCTTTATGAATAGTCTGTGTTTAAAAAAAAAGTCAAAACACATCAACTCAATAACATATCAAAAGGTTATTACACCCCCAGGCATCCCTCAGAGGCATTCTTTGGTTCCAGGCCATAATGAATTGAGTTAAAAACTAATATGATTCACCCATTTTTTTGATTTCTCAACCTTAAGAGTTATGCTTATGTTATACGGCAGAACATTAAGTTTGCAGTAGCCAAATGTTCCCAAACCAGTATATGTTCTTTAATTAAAAATACTCAATGGCAGCTAGGTGATGCCTGTATTCCCAGCACTCAATGGGAAGAGGCAGGCAGATTCTCTGAATTCAAAGCCAGCGTGGTCTACAGAGTAAGTTTCAGGACGGCCAGGGCTACACCAAGAAACTCTATCTTGAAAAAAACCAAGCAAAACAACAACAAAAAAATGTAATTGCTAAAAATGTTAATACTCACCTAAACATTTGATGAGACATAATCTTGCTGGGGCTGGGCCTTGCCTTTTTATTGCTTGCTGTAAGTTGGGGTGGCTCTGGCAGTCTTTTGCAGTTAGATGACAGTGAAGTTTGACATGTTGGTTGGCTCACGAGAGATTTATCTGCAGTGTGCAATGGTGTTGTAGCAGAATGTTCTTAAGAACCAGAGTCAATTTTTTTCAACTTCTGTGTGTTAGCTTTATCAAGGTGACACAGCCGAGAGAGTCCCAGAGAGGAAAACCTCAGTTGAGCAATTTGCCTAGAAAAAAATTGGCTTGTGTCTGTGTCTGTATGGGATTATCTTTTGGTACAGGAAGGCCACCCTACTGTGGAACTGTATGTACCATTTAGCCAGGAGACCCTGAGCAATGTAAGAAAGCTAGTGAAGTAGTGAGCCTGTAAGCAATGCTCCTCTGCAGTGTCTGAGTCAGGTTCCTACTGTGAGGTTTTGCACAGACTTCCCACAGCCGTGCGTTATAAACTACAAGCATAAATAAAAGAAACTCTTTCCTTCCAGAAGTTTCTTCTTGTCAAGAGTCTTTTAACGCACCAACGAGATGAACCTGGAATGCCCTGTCATTGACTGTCTATGATACTCGAGTCTAGATTTTTGTTGTCATGTCAGTAATGGTGCAGCATCTTCACCAGCAGTGGGCTTCATCTTCAGGATTCATATTGGTTTTGACACATAAATAAGACCAACTCTTGTTTGCATGGTTTTGTCTTGAGTATAACAAAGTCCGTCCTGTCTTCTGGGCTCTATTTCTAATTTTACTTTTGTTGCTATTCCTAGCACTGCTTTGAAACCTTAAACCTTTCAGTGTGTTCCAACTTCCTCCAACTCATGTTCCCTTAGAGATTTTATTAAAAATCTCATTATCAGTTATCTTAGTGGTGAATCCTTTCCAGAAGGTTCCCACCATCCTTTGCTTAAGTCCACCAATGAATCACTGTTTGATTTCATTTATTTCTCCTTGAACTTATGCTTTAGTCTGCTTTTTGGTAAAAGTTTACTCATGTTATGATTTTATATTGAGAAGACTGTTTTTCTTGGTCATAATTATTATTTGCAATAAAGACTACAATTGATTTATACTAAGTAATAATTACTAACACTTTAAAAGAAGTCAAATGTTCAAATTCAGAAAAAGAATTTGAATTTCTTAGACATGTTAAAATATTTTTGAGTGACTAGTGATTAAATTTAGTCTTCAAAAATTTTTGTTAAAAGACTTTTAAAAAGGCATAGTTGCTTTGTGATTATTCATTTTTCTTATGTTCTTAGAACATAAGAAAGCCTTGCCAAGTCATATTGAAATGATACTTTGAGATACCTTGGTTGACCTAAGGAAGGATTATGAAAATTGATTTTTTTGTCACTTTCAGTACACCATTGCAAAACATATTTTAACATTAAATTTCCTCTCTGTGCTTTAAATAAAAAATCATCTAAACTTCAGAAATGCAAACTTAATTCATTGGAAATAACTACTGAATAAGTTGATTGGCAAGGCTTGTTCTTAGTGTCAATCTATTCATCCAGTCTCTCATTTGAAATTTGTACCTACTTGCTGATGGAAGAGGCAAGAGTTTTGACAAAACGATGTTAGCACTTTCACTCTAAATATTTAGATAGCCTAAGTGGGATGAATCTTAAGAGTAGAGCATGGGGTGCAAGTCAATTACTCTGAAGAAAAAAGGGTGTGTTCTGGAAGCTGGGGTTCTGTATATGCACTGCTGTAGAGCTGTCAGTGAAATAGTTTGCAAGCATGTGGCTTGAGTCATTTTTGACCAGTATGGTTCAAATCACACCTCTGCCATTTATGTATGGACCAATAAAATAGCTTTGAAAAGCAGATCGTCACTTGTGAAACTGTTGTGTACAGACATATGGATGTTACTGCACCCTTTGTTCACCTGTGCTGCACATTGCCAGAGATGCTTTACCCCTGTGGCCACCTCTCTAGGATCTGCGTCGCTCCCCTGCATGTGGCAGAGAACTTCTGGTTCTTCTGTGTCTACTCAAGTGAGCAGCTTTGAGAGATAAAGTGACTTTGGAGGTGTGCTTATTGCTTATTGGAAGATGGAGGTGATGTCTCTCTTCCGGAGGCATAGAAGTTCAGTGTAAAAAGCTGCCCATCACATGTACAAGTGCAGCTTGTGTGAACTGCAATTCGGGCAGCTGGTTTTAATAGTGTTAACGTTCTGCCTCTTCCTATTATTGAAAGTAGGAGTTCCTGTTTGTCTTACTTGGGAGTCATTTTCTCTGCTGGTAGATAGGAGAACCTGTTAGCTTCAAAGTGAATAAATCTGAGGTACTTCAGCGTGCTTGTCAAAATGTAAGGAAATACAAATATTAGTTTAGCTCAGAAATGGCTTTTTCATCCATGGTTTAGCTTTAAGCTACATATTATATTACCTGTATATTTTTGTATGGGATAAAATAAAGGTTTAACATAACTTTGTGATTTATAAAGTATGATAATTTTAAAAGCATAATAAGCCATCTATCTTATGTTAAAATTTTATTGTGTCTGACACACAAACATGTGTTCAAAACTAGATCAGTTGCTAACTCCGCTTAAGCATGTTTTAAAGAATTAATCTTAATTATACAATGTCACTGTGATATATTTTTTTTTCACTTCAGAATATTGGAAAGAAGATGACCTGCCAAGAGTTCATTACCAATCTCCAGGGAGTAAATGAAGGTGTGGATTTCTCCAAGGATCTTCTGAAGGTAAGCCTGGGACTATTGGCTTTCAGACAGACTTCTGTGTGTATCTGCTGCTAGTTTAGGCTAATGATTGCTTAAGTGTTTATGTTTTTGCTTTTTATTGATGATATTGGCTATTGCGCTTTGGTTTCGGTGCTTCAGATTACAAAGTGAGTGATCTCTAGCAATCTGTATCATAGTTAAGTAACGTGGAGAAAATAAGGAGTTATGGACTAGGTGGTGATACCGGTAGTTAATTAGTGAGTGGTTTTTTTGTGTTACAGGTGTATCTTTATTTTAAAAACAAGCATTTGTAGACTTCTGGAGCATGTTGGACAGTATTCTCAGTCACAGGGACAGTCTTTGGCCTCTGGGAACTGATTAAATCCCAAGCGATTGGGCAGTGAGTGAAGTATTGGTAGTTGGCTTTATCATTGGTGACATTCATCATGTTTTCATCAGATTATTTTCAAGGAGATGAAATCAACTTTGACATTCATAGATTTTACAGCGTTATAGATAAGGCGTATTTGGTATGAAATAATAATTGCTACGGATTATAAATATTTCAGAAGTAGGATATGAGATGTGTATATTGAGAATGTGATTTTTTTACAGGTCTCTATTCAGTCCTGGTACACATAGCTTCCTTTGTCAATGTCATGCTGGAAGAATTGCCTAAGAACGGTAGCACATTTGAATCATGCTGTGAGATGGAAATGTGCTTGTGCAGAGAGGCGTCTTTTAGTACATGTGACTTTTAGTCTATTTTTATGGTGCATTCTAAGCTAGGGCTGCGCTGCTGTGCCACATCACCACTCCTGTGTAACGCATAAAGAAAGAGGAGGCTTCGGCCACATTTGGGAAAAATTAAAGAAGGTATTAAGTATGGTACTATTGGACTCTAATGATTTTAATGCAGCGGGTTGTAAAAGTGCCGTGGTGAAAAATACAGGAAGAAAAGTAGCTTTGATTGACTACAGAATAAGAATTTTAAAATTAAAATATAATTACATTCCTTCCCCCTTCCGTCCAGTCCCTTCTATGTATTTCCACCCCTTGCTCTCCCTGGAAACCAGGGTCTTTCTTTCTTTAGTTACTGCTATGTGAATGCAACCTGCTCCATTCAGTTACTGTTACTTGTATGTATGTGATCCCGATGTTTTAGGGCTGACCATGTGTTACCGGATAACCAACTGCAGGCTTCCTGAGGAAGCCTATTTCCCCCACTCACAGGCGTTCTTTAGTTAACTGTAGTTCTTCTTCTATGGAGATGGTCCTGTGAGATTCCCCTATGTCACCAACCTAAAGAAGTCCAACAGTCCAACAAGATTTTTACTTTTAAAGTTGCTTCTTACTGAGTAGATGCTGCCATTTCTGAAAGTACAATTTCAAGTGAGAGTGTTAAATAAAGGTCATAGAACTGTGACATGCTGAGTATATGGCGCACATGCTCTTGAAGCTACAGTGTTTAACAAGTCTTTTGTTGTGTTTTCTCTTTCCTTCCTTCCTTCCTTCCTTCCTTCCTTCCTTCCTTCCTTCCTTCCTTTGTGTGTGCTCATATTAGTGAGGGAAGTGATGGAGTCTTTCCAAGAGAGGACCTGTGTTCTTATGAACTACATGAGAAAGGGAAATTGACAGGAAAATATACTGAAGCTTTTATGCCTTAATAGTAAGCCACTGTTGGGTAGATTATATCGTTTGATGGAGCTGTCGAGATCCATCATAGATAATGGACGGTGCAGTGGGTACTGTCCACCTCAGCTAAACACGCTGTCCTTTATTTACTCTGACAAGAGTTGCCCTGATGATTTGTGAAGTCCTGCAACTGTAATCATAGCTATAAACCTCGAGGGCGGGAATCTTACTTGGTTTGTTTTTTACTTAGAGGGATAATCCAGTGACTCGAAATAATAGTGGCATTTTATGTGGAAAGCTGTTATGTGATTTGTGGGTTTCCTGTTAGAGTAGCGCTCTGCCACTTACCCGTCACAATCACTTGCTTGTTTTAGTATGATAAGAACGGTGTTTACTATCAGTTTCAGTTCAGGAAAAGTCTCATGAAGTCAGTGTGGCTTTATTTCTTTCTTGAGTGTGCAACCTTTTCCCTACCTGATCTTCCGCCTCTCTTCTGTCTCCTTAAAACTCTGATGTGCTGCCCTCTTCTGTTTTTTTTTAAACTATCATTTTTTTTTTAATTTGGGAAAAACTCCAATTATATGTATGCCATACAGATAAACACGAAAATGCCTGTATCATTTCATGGGTTTCTGAGTAACTGTGTTTTTAATTCCTTCATCCTGTTCTTAACTTGTGAAATTATAGGCAATCATGATGTTATGAGATTTTAACAATATGATAAGAGTGAATATAGGACTTTGAATGCACCTCTTGCAAAAACATAGCTTACTCTATTGATGATTAGAAATGCTTTAATCTACTTTTTAAAAAAAAAAAACTGCGTCTTTTGTTGTTTCACATTGGCCTTAGTTGCTTTTAAATCTCCTTGGGTCAGAAGTTACATTTAGATTTAACTTGTGTAAATTTCTCTGGACCAGAGTAACATTTGTTACCTGTATCTGATTCTGTGTGGTTGCATAATTGGTGACACTTTTTTAAAGTCCCTGTGGGTTTGCCAGGTGGTGTAGGACAGGGAAAAGATTCTGGAAACAAAATGTGCACATGCTCTCAGAGATCACACACTGTTGCGTGACAAGGAGAACTTTCTTCAGTTTGAACAGCTCCCCTATATTGAAATGAAAGTATATAGTCTTTTCTGCTCTGCCTAAACAGACATGATTAAGAAAAATACCCCATAATATATGTATATGAGGGAAATGAGAAGTGTACCTCTGTTCTTTAATTCAGAGGATGTACAAAGTCTTGCTCTGTTTTGCCTTCTACTGTACTGATAGGATGGATGACAAGTTGGGCCCTTCCTACAACTGTTATTGCCGTTCCAACTGTCTCTTAAATAGCCTGACAAGGAATTTGAGTGTTTTGGCAAATAAATTTTCCATGTAAGTTGTTTTGAGTAAAGGTATATATCCATAATCCAACATGTAAAGAAAGTTAGATGCAGGAAGCCAGCCAGTAAGTAGTAGGTTATTTAGTTTCTCCAAAGCAGGCAATGCTTGAGATGGTATTTTAGATAGAAGCCTTATTTTTCATTCAAACAATTATTCTGTTTCATTTGCTACCTCCTACAAATAGTCTCAGTGTGTGATATAGGATGGTGCAAATGCTGTATTTCATTAAGGGAAGATAAATAACACCAAGTTTAAATTATTATAGATTTATTTGAGTAGACTCACACTAAATTTCTTAATTAAATGCATTTGTCTTTATTGCTTTCTGCAAGGACAGAGTTTAGGAAAGATCCTTTTTAGAAGAAGTTTCCAAAACTACATAGGCTTCCTGTGCCTATTTCTTGGTTGGCTGGATGCTTGACAGATACACACTTTGTTTTAAATATAATTTATCATTTGGTATTTTAAAAAAAGATATACAATTTAAAAATGATGGAAAATTTGGGGAGATAGTTGCAGACCTTAAACAGACTCAGAGGTCAACAAAGAGAAATGAATCTTAGGTAAAGATTAATGAGTTTCCTTGGGAAAGAAAGAAACATAATTACAAAATACAAAATTATATGATGCAGGTTCATAGCTATTAGTTTTTTTTCCTTTCAGTTATGACTGTTAAGTAAGGGTAAACAAAAACAACTCAAACGCAGTCTGAAAAGTTAGAGATAAAATTTCTTGTAAGTTTCAAATCCTCAAAGGGCCTATTAATGTAGAGTTGATAAAAAAAAAAAGCACTGTAAGGATTCTTGTAGAAACACAAAAGCAAAGCATGGCTTACTTCCCAAGCTCCATTCTGGACCTCTACTTTGAGGCATTCAGCAGTGGGGGAAAACCAAAAGCGTAACACTGACAGTTGCCCTTTTTTCCCCTAATTCCTACCGAAAGGTTGACCTCAAACACCATGAAGTCTTGCTTTTCCTTGCTTCAACATGCCCTCTACGTGTTTGCCCTTTTCCCTTTGTATTTGATTCAGTGAATTAATGCAAATATAATTGGATAAATATAAGTGAGACCAGATTTTATTAGTCTTGTTACTAGAGACGATATATTATTCTTTTACAAATAATAAGATAGAATGGGACCATATAAAGGCACAAGGAATCCATTATTTTTTATAACTCCAAGCTTGAAAAAATAAGCAGGTTCACTAAAATAAAGGGGGGGGGGCAGATTAGGCATCAGATTAAGATTGGCTTAATGAAATCATACAGCTCTTTCTGATTCGTTTAGAGTATTGAATATCATGTACCATAGCTCAGATATAAGTATCGAAATTAAAAACAATGAAACAGTCATCAGCTTATAATAAACTTGATTAACTTAGGGTATAAATACAATAGGGCTTTAGTAGGCTCTCCTTTTTTTTTTTTTTTTGCTTTTTCTTGTTATGAAGATAAATATGTGTCTTGATATTTGTGAGTTATACAGAAGCAAATTCAGTCTTTAAAACAATAATACAATGGCTATTATTTTTGAAGAGTTGAAAGCTGGACAGCAATATGAACCTATTATTCTTCAAGATGTTGCTGAGATCTGTTGGGAAGAAGTACTGAGTGGAAAAAGAGCAGTATAAAACCATTGTCCAGTTGGTAACACTACCTTGTATATCAGAGTCCACAGTATTCATGGGCATGTAAATGGGTTATTGCTCTGAGCCTCTTATTGGAGCTCCTGTAGCTAGACTGCTTGCTTAGATTCCCCGCCCCCCATGCCTTTCTTACTGCGTTCTAACCAAATGGATTTGACAAGAAACAAGTAGGCAGAACATAATCGTCTTCTCAATGTTCTATGATATGCAAAAATGAATGCATCAGAACCCGCCATGGCAGACTTTGAGATAAGCAGCATAGAATCTGAAGAGCAGGATGTTGCCCCTGGAACTGGTCCCATGACTGCTCAGCTTCCATGCTTAGCATGTGGTTGTGGTAGCTCACCTCTTAGAGTGAACAGAGGCTTTAAGATGTAATGTATTTCCATCCATCATGAACAAGGCTTACTGACATGATGGTGAAAGTCTTGGGCACTAAGCATGTTTGAGAGTTGCTAGTGATGCCTCTAGTGATAGAATCTGGGACGGGGTGTTAATATTCATTTTACTTCTTTGTTCCTTAATCTCTTTCACTGTAAAAATAAAACATCTGCCCCGTGCCTGTAGCTGTATTTTTCATGAGGGATCATGAAGTATCCTTGCCCTTCCACTTCTGTACCAGAAGCGAAAACTCAGTTTCCTTGTTGAGTTCAAACTTCCTTACGTGATATCTTTGAACCGGAATATGGCTTGGCACACACACAAAAAAAGTCGGAAAACAGTAGATGGTCTTGACAAATCCATTCAGTGCCAGGAATGTTCTTTACATTGCTTTTGTCTTTGTAAACTCAAGTCTTATCTCTTAAATTTGTTTTCCTCTTGTGCTACTGGTTTAGACAAGGAAGCATGCGCAAGTAAAGAAGCCAGCAAAAGAAGTGCAGATCTAAATGGAAGGAAGTTGCTCTTTTTTTATAGCAACAATCTCAAAAGATCATGCCCAAGAAGACAGTAGGAGAGGAAGAAGGGGGCCCTCAGTCTGAAACAGGTCTAAACTTTTTATAAATGAAAAGCCAGAAGCGAATTCTCCAAAATGCTTGATCTGAGTTATATTCAGAGCATGTAGTTGAAAATAGGAACTTATGGGTGGTATTTAAGTGTAGCTATAAAAAGAGCATCCACTGCTGCCTGGAGTAGGTGAGCTCTCAAAGAGAAGGTCACGTAGACCTGGTAGCAACAGTATCTATGGAGGAGAGGGCTTAGAAGCTTATCCTAGTCTAAGGAGGAGAGCCTTTGAAAAGAAAGCCTCAGTGAGCTTTTTACAGAGGAAAGCATTAAAGGTTGTGGCTCAAAATACAGACTCTTGCTGCCTTTTCTTTTTTTCCAGTATGGCAAATCAAGCTGAGTTGTGTAATGAAAGGCAGGCTTCTGCCTCTCCCCATGGAAGTCTGGAGGTGTGCTATTGCTTTCGGACCTGAAACCACCATGGACAAGAGAACAGCGGTGCCTTTTGTACGGTTCAGACCTTGAATGAGAAATTGTGATGATAACGAGGGTACTTTCAAGCAGCTGAAAATCTACAAATCATGTTTGTACTTAATTAAAAAAAAAAAACTCTTCCCCCAAAGAAGTCTATTAGAGCCGTATGACAGAACAGATGCTGCTTAAAAAGTACAAACAGATTTTTTTTTCTCCAAAGAGAAAAGTTTGGGTGGGGGTGGTAGTAATCGTTCAGTGTACTGTAATGGAATATTAGTGATTCCCCGGGGCAGATTCTGTGTTTAATTTGACCACACAGAAGCCCTACAAGGCTTCATACTCCTGTGCCTCCGCAGAATTGTGAATGTTGGTATGTTTGGAGCATTCTTAAAACACTGTAAGACGACCTTCCAGGTCAGCTCTTACAGCTACTCAGACAGGAGCACACAGGCTTGACTCAAAGTCGGTCAGTTCTTTGAACCTCCTGTTTTGCTTGTGACTTACCAAAAGGGCCTGGGAGGCCTCTAGGAGTGACTGCCTGAAGGTACAAGATCGATCCAAGACTGAATGAGCTATCACAGCAAAATCTGGGAGATCATGTTTGTTCATTAAGGAACAGTGGAACACGTTTTAATTTAGAGGAATTTGTAGCTACAATAACATAGCTGACAGAGGGAAACAGTTTCAAGGCTGTAGCGATAACTCTCTGCGTGCCCATCAGTTCCACGGGGCAGACACAATAATGTGAGAACAAGTAACAATTAAGGTAACCGTTTTAATAGCCTTGCTTCCCTACTTTCTGTCCTTGCTCCTACTCCTCCCTCTCTTCCCCTCTCCTCCCCTCCCTCCCTTCATTTATCCCCCCTGTGTATGCCAGGCAGGCACTGAGCTACAATTCTAGCCCCTGTCTAATCCCTTTCATTTGCATACTAAACACATTGCTCTGTAAATACAGATGGATACAAAGACTTGAAAGGGGACACAGAGGGACCTAAACGTCCTAGAGCCAGTGTTTCATTGACAAAATAGTTAGCCATATCCAATTACACCCAAGCCAAACTAAATGAAGGTGTTGAGGTTCTTAACTTTCAAGCTGAAGTCATTTTTACGAAACAGAATTTTTGAGGCAGGGTCTCATGTTTAAATAGGCCAGTCTAGCCTTAAACTTGCTGCATAGCCTAGGCCCACGTCAGATTCAGAAATCCTCTTGAGCCCAAGTGCTGAGAGTACGGTTATACCACCATGCCGCAAACTGAGGTAAAACATTGTCTTTTCAGCTTGGCCGTGAATTGGAAAGATTAAGAGGAAACACGCGCATCGGGAGCAGGAAGTTAGCTGATAATGATGTGGGAACAAAATGGACCGTTTGAGAGTGGGAGGCATCTAAGTGGAATCCTTGTAGTTCTGAGTAGGTTCTCACATAGTGGCTGTCTTCTAGCGCTACAAAGTAAAGGGTGGAATGAGTCATCAGAAACGTTCTGCTGCGTTGTTGCTTCGTTTCATTAGGAGATGGGAGTATGAGTTAGATTTGGAAAAAATGCCAAAAAAAAAAAAAACCACCCTGTTTTATAAAGATGTGTTGCATTTAAAGAAATTAGCTTCCATCAGAAAATCAGCTAATACAGAATAAATCATTTCCTTACCCCAAATCATGCTGGAACTTTCGTTCTCTGTTTGTGTTGGGTTCCTGTTGGTAGTTAGGCAATCGCATATGAAACAAGCAAGCAGATTAAAAATCATTTGGTAGGGAAATTGAACTTGTCTTGGACATGTACTGATCGTTTCCCCTGCCTTAAATAGTATAACAGTTATTTCTATAACATTCGTATTACGTTCAGTATTATGGCATCAAGAGATGGTTTGGAATACGCAGGAAGATGGGTGAATGCCATGGAGAAACGCTACAGTATTATATGTGGGGTGCTTGATTGCCACATTGCTTATCTGTGGGTGGGATGGGTGATTGGAACCAACACCACATGGATGCCAAGGGCTGCCTATTTTTATCTATTGATTTAAATTATTTACTCTTTCCCTCAAAGCTTCCATAGGTAGAACTGGTCTTCTGGGTTCTTTCTCTTCCTCCTCATTTGCCCCTTCTCTTTTTTTTCTAAAATTTGCTTTCTCACAAGCACCAAAAGCCACATTTATCCATACTTTTCACAGAAGTCTTTTTAAATGTTCTTTCGAATTACTATATATCCCTTCAAATATTCCCCTATGCACCCCTTATTTGCTTTCTAATTTATGTTCTTTTCTCTATATGTTATTGTTGTTGTTGTTGTTGTTGGCTGCAGTGGTGGTGGTGGTGGCGGTGTGTGTGTGTGTGTGTGTGTGTGTGTGTGTGTGTGTGTGTGTGTGTGTGTTGCTAAATACATAAATACCTGCTCAGAAGTTCATATAATGTTACCTGTTTGTATATGACAATGCTGCCTACCTGACATTGACTAACTAACTGGGGAGCCTTGCCCTGGGGAAGAACATTTCTCCTGTCAGCATTGCCCATTTGCCTGTAGCTACATGTCCTTATAGCCTTTTCCCCTTTCATCTTAACATGCCCATTAATGGCATCATTGCTCAGGGTCAGCTTCACTGTGCTTGGTTAGCAGCAGCATTGAGGAGACTTTGTGTAGCTTTTCTCACATCTCTAGGAGACACGGTCTCACAGGAACCTTCTTGACTCTCTGGCATTTCCAGGCCTTCTGCCAACTCTTGTGCAGCCATCCCTGAGCCATAGGTGCAGGCGTTATGTTGAAGATCAGTTGAGACTGGGCACCACTCTACCTCTGGTTTTGTGCATTTGGATTAGCTGTAGTTTTCTTTAATAGGCTCAATCTGTCTTAATGAGATGTCTACTGGGTGAGGACTGAGAGCTACACTTAGCTGTGGGTATAAAAATAAATATTTAGAATGTAGTTAGGCACTATGCTGGTTTAGTAAGTTGGCAGTTGTAGGTTCCCTGCCAAATTCCATAACTTCACTAGCCTTGGTTAGTTGGCTAGGTTTCCATTACTAGGCATGGTTTCCCTCTGGTTGAGTAAGCCTTAGATCCAATTAGAGAGATGTTGGTTATCAAAAAGGTACGTGTGACACTCTTGTACCTTAGGGTCATTGTGCCATGCTGATCTCTGAGCTCATAGGTATCATAATGAGTAGAAATACTGTTTGTTTCCCTTGATGGATAGCTTGCAGGGGTACCATGAAAGCTGGTCCTCAAGGAGGAAGCTTTGAAGGATGTTCCTTAAGGGGAATCTTCCCCCTTCAGTATCCCGTTGTCAAGTGGACACGTTCATTCTGCTGCCCTGCACTATCTCCTAGTCTCAAGGATTTCCCATCCTTCAAGGGGTTTCCTGGAGCAACGAGCATGCTGTCCCTTTGGATACCACCGGCACTTAAAATAACACAGCAATGGAAAGCCAGCTCAGATCCTGTTGCTAAGGCAAGGCACCTCCTTGTGAGGTGTCTTAATTCTTCAAGCAAGTGTTTCGTTAGGATGCAAAAGTGAGCAAATGAACACTTACCGTTGTGTCCTTTACCAAAACATAAATTGGGTACTCAAAATATTATCTTAAGAGAGTATTTGCATTGCAAGTTGTTAGTGTTATGGAATAGCCTTAGGCTAAAGGTTTTGTAAAGAGAAGAATTTTGATACCATATTGTTTAATAAGCAGGATTTCTTATCATTCCTGTGAGAGGTCAGCTCCATCGTGCCCCTGTTCTTACAGATTCATACTATATTTTGTATATCATGGGGCATATATATTATATTATATTAATTATTATATTATATTATATTATATTATATTATATTATATTATTCATTCAGCTAATTTAAAATACTTGTTGAAATAACTGAAGCGGACTGGAACTGTCTTACAATGCAGCCTTGATCATTTTTTATATTAAAGCAACCAAATAAAGCTTAAAAGAAAGATTTGCTTTTATTTTACCACTAACTTCTATGTCTGACTGGAAGAACACAATCTTTCATAGGACAGGTAGCATGCCATGTCCTCATGTAGCTTAGACTCTGATAGAGTATACAATAGTACAAATAAGGAAATGTGTTACTCAGAATTATGCATGGAATGTGTCTGTGTATACAAAGCAGAGTTACTAGACTTGCCATGTTTATCTAAAGTCGGGTGAAATTTAATAAGATTTACAAGTTCCTACTTGATAAAAAGCTGTACTAAATATATTGGGTGAAGCAGAGATGAGTAATACATTAGTTCTGCACGGAGAAAATTTTTAATCAGTTATAGTAATTTTCAGATCTGGCCTTCTATTAAAATTACTGGGACAAGGGTAGAAAAGTAAAAGGCAAAAATATCTTTACTCAGATGGCATGTATTAAAATATCCTTACTCAGATGGCATGCATTAAAGCACGGGGTGTTGGAGAAAGGTCTTGGAATTTGATACCAAACTAAACATACCCTCTACAGTTGCTTCAGTTCAAAAGAAATGAAAGAAAAACTATAAGAATAATCAAAGCAACTTTATTAACAGAGGTCCCAAATTAGAAGCCATTCAAATGTCATCAATAAATGAGGTATAGTAGTTCCTACAGAAGAGTACGGCACAAAAGTGCAAAGGAGTGGACTACTGGTACATAGATCACAAATGAGAGATGCCTCACACCAGGGCTTTACATGTTGATTTTGTTGTTTGAAGCTCTTTTTTTTTTTTTAAGATTTATTTATTATTATGTATGTATACAGTGCTCTGTCTGCATGTACACCTGCAGGCCAGAAGATGGCATCAGATCACATCATAGACGGTTGTGAGCCACCATGTGGTTGCTGGGAGTTGAACTCAGGACCTCTGGAAGAACTGCCAGTGCTCTTATCCGCTGAGCCATCTCTCCAGCCCTTATTTGAAGTTCTTAAGTGGCCACAACCAATGCATGATGGTGAGAAACAAGCAAGCAAGCAAACAACAGAAACAGTGCTTTTCTCCAGGGACGTGATGATGGGAATTTCCCAGGCATGTAGAAACTTCCTAAAAATGCTGTCGTTATTGGGACTCGTGATAAAGCTCCTGATGCACTCTCCCTGTTCATCCCTCTTACCAAGTTTAAGTCTCTCACCACGTAATTTTCACAAGCTGCCAGGGCAATTCGAATTATTAAGTACGATATGCCTCAAAGTGGGTGTGTTAGTCCTTTGTTGCCATGGGAGTAGTGATGTGAAACAGTGCGGACTTAGTATGTTGTTCTTACATCAGAGATGGGACTTGACATGGCCAGCTTTGCTGCTTTAGCATCCCCAGCCCAAAATCAAGCTTCAAGCTGGACCGTCCTCTGCAGAGGCACTAAAGCATTTCACTTCCAAGTTCCTCCAAACTTGATATAATTGAGCCTCATGTGTTTTTTAGACTAAGGTCCTATTTTCGTTTCTGGTTATTTGCCAGGAGTGTTCCCAGTTTCTAGAATTGACTGTTCTTTCTTAATCCATCCTAAAAGCCAGTAGTGATGAGCTAAGTCTCTCCACTTTTCATATCTGTCTGGCAACCCCTCACCCCTTGTCCTCAGCTTTCTGCCTCCTCCTACCTGTGCTTTCCACTTCTCACACTAAGTGACTGTTGTTAGCTATGTTGTGAGGGGCTTATGTGATTACACTGGCTCAACCTTGAAAATGCAAAGTAAATTTTCTGTACTAAGTAAGGTCAGATGCTTAGCAACCTAATTTCCATCCATCAAGAGCCTTACCACCACTATTCAGATAAACATTGGATAAATAAACACAAGGATTGTATGTATATACAGTATATCTATCTATCATCTGTCTACACATATACTTAGACACACACACACACACACACACACACACACACACACACACACACACACACACCATATGCATTACATATAAAATGTTGAGGGCTTTTGGGACAAAGAGAAACAATCTGGGAAATCACCTTTTATGGACAGAATTTAGTCGTCTCTTGAAAGACAATTCTGATGGATTCTCTGGAACCACAACAGGAGGTATTTTCAATTGTGATTGAGACTCAAAATACCAGTGTTGAGAGAGGCTGGGCAGTAGTGGTGTGATATATTCAACATAGCCCTTCCACATGAATGCATCCTCTGTGTGTTAATTATTATATACAATGAGCTTGTTCGGGCCAGTGTAGCATGAAGTCAGATATTTTTATTTTAAATCAAAGTAGGAAAATAGAAATGTCAAAAAGTTTATGATCATTTACTGGTCATGGTTGTACTATTTTTAAAAAGACTAGGGCGGTTTTATGCTGATATCTTTTTTTTTTGTACCACCTTCACATTGAGTGCTAGAACTTTGTGGAATTGCACTTGAAAGTATAAAAATATATTTCCGTGTTTCTACATTTCTGAAAACTCCAAATCTGTAATCCAAAGAATGTGACATTATATAAAACTATGACCCTCTCACAGTGTTGTCCTGCAAGGCTTCTCTCATTGACTGCAGCTAGTGGATTTTGACACCCTGAGACAATCACAGACTGGGGAATGATGCGTGGCCATGTGGCATCTCCCTTTTGTCTGATAAAATATCACAGCTATGTCACTCGGTGTTTTGTAGATAATCTATATAAAGGAAGAATTCTTTCTGTGGGTATTGCCTGAGGTTTAATCTTACTTTTTATGCAATATGGTTTTTTTTAAATGACTGCATATACTTTGTTTTGAAAGCTATGTATCTATACAAAAAGTTGTGAATACTTCCTGCCCACTTTTTAAGAGTTTTAAAGAGTTGTGAACAAATGTTTTGATACTCTATGAGCATATACAGGGGGAGGACATCCCCCTCAGTCACAGTCATAGGGGAGAGGAGTAAGGGGAAAATGGGAGGGAGGGAAGAATGGGAGGATACAGGGGATGGGAGAACAATTGAGATGTAATATGAGTAAATTAATAAAATACATTTAAAAACATTCTAAATGTATATGTGTAAGATCTAAACTACTGAAACCAGTGTGGCTAGGGCTACTCTTTAGATGCTGGATATGAGAACTAGGAGCAAAGGAAAGCTATGGTGGCAGCAAGCTACGGGGTCCTTTCACTGGGCATCAATTTCGCTTTCCTTTGGTGGTGGACCTTTCAGTCTTAGTCTCCCCATGTCTTTCTTCCTGTCTCTCACCAGTGTTTGTTTTCCTTCCTTCACTTCCCACCTTCCACTCAAATCTGGAAATGATGCTGGCCATGTGATTCCCAGGCCCATGAAGGAAGCTCATTCCCTCTGTGGCTTTTCATAACTTTGAGAAGAAAAACAGTTATTTCTTGGCATCGCCATCTGAGTTGGTGTTGGTGCTAAATCCTTCCCACCAGAGTTAATTCAACTCTGAGTTTCCTGCAAAGGAAGCTCGCTTCATGACTGTGTGTGCCTCTTTTCTTGTGTGTCTTGACTTCTTGTCTCTGGTCACTATCCTGCCTATGTCTCTACTGACATCTTGATTTGAGCATTGCACTCTGTCTTTTTCTGCTCATTTACTGCTTTACAACGCTGATACATTTTCTAGAAGCCCTTAAACATGCTCTTCATGTTTTGTGTGCTCTGTTTCCACCATAGCTCTGATTTCCAGAATCTATGTCTTTGTTTAGCCACGATGTCAGTTACTTATATATCTCTGAAGAAAATAATGAGCTTTAAAGACTGTACCAAAGAATAGAAGTTATGTTAAGAATTTCTTGCTCCCCTGTTTGTAACACTTAATTCAAAGCTTACTTTTAAGAGTCCTCCCTACTGTAGTGCAGCATATGTTTCTAATAGTCAAGATGGTACTCAAATAATGTGTGTGTGTGTGTGTGTGTGTGTGTGTGTGTGTGTGTGTGTGTGTGTGTGTAGACCAAAAAGATACAAGAAATAGAAATTTGGGGCAGTATTTTTCTTTGAGAAGCCATTCAGTCTTGAAAATCAATTTTAGTGAATACTTTAGTTTTGTAATCATGTTATTCTGAAAACAGTGCTACCATTTAAAAGCTGAATCTACGTGCGCATGCCCATGGGCACACACCGCAGACACACGTGTAGCCCTGCACATGCAGTGATTCATATCTGGGCTCATGTATGGACTTACTCTTTGGTCTCTCATAGAGTGTTTCATTGAGACTCGTTTTCCAGATAAATTGATAACTTTTTGACTGGCCATATACCATACCATGCATAACCTGTACCATAATATACTATAGTATAGATTTGTGAATGAAACCAATCAGGTTTAATATAGGGGTGTTCAAAATGAAAATAAGAATAATACCAATAGACTTATCTAAATTTTATATAAAGTAATTTATAATTATATTGAAAAATGTTTAGGTGAAGAAGCATATGCACTTTTGAAAATGTAATATTTTCATGGATTTTGTGCAGGCGAAAATAAAGATCAGCATAGAGCCATGACACTTCAGTTATTGATTTGTTGTTGTAAGTTAGGAACTAGCATTCAGAAGCTATTATGGTACATATGTATGGGGATTAAACCATAAGCAATATGTTTGTGGTGCTACTAGCTAGATTTCTGTCCTAGCGGAAGGCTAAACTCAGTGACACCACATTGCAGTGGGTCTATTATCTGTAAATTCATAGGGTTTGATGTATACATGCATATATGTACGTGGCTCTACGGGCACAGGCTTCTGCACGTTATGTGCTTTCTAGCCCCACCTACTAAGAAGGCTACAATCAGTCACTTACCCTAGGTAGCAGTGAACAAGGGACCACCCAGTTGTCAGTCCGAACCACCGCTCACTAGACTAGAACTGTGGTGCCCTGGAGTGGTGGATAGAGCAAGTCCTGGAGAAGAAAAACACAAATTGAAGTAAGCACTCTTGTATTTCCAGAAAGGATGGAAGTGCACAAAGCAAGGAGGGAGGGGCTGCCGAAAGATCCAGTCCAGAGGAGCTTCTAAATGCTCACGCAGGAACAGTTTAAGGAAGAAAGTGACAGTGCCGAAATCTACCCACAAACTACAATAAATATCCAAGGAAAAGTCAGTGATGGAATTGGGGCAGCCTTTTTAATTACAGAGGGATTTAATAATAAATGTACAAAGACACCGTTACTAGACATCACAGGAATTATTTACGGACCCTTGTCCAATCTCCAAGGTAATAGGGAGAAGTTGGAGAAACAGAATAGTTGCATAGCCAAGGTATTTCTCTCAAGATATTAATTGTTTACAAAGAAAATTTATTTACAAATAATTACAAATCATTTATAAAAATTAATTATTTGTTAACTTTGCAGTATAGATACCCAGTGGATGCCATGTTAGTGGTCCGTTCCAGGTTTACATCACCACTGTAAGACATGGCCACCTTGACATCTCTGAAATAGTAAGAAAGACATTATTTCCCAGCATCCTTCCCCAAATGTCTGACTTCATTGTAAACTCTAAAAGCCATTAGCCACCTGTAAATGAGTGATACACTCCAGGAAAATCGCTCCTCCTTTCCAGAAGTGTCAATATCCTAGAGTAGAAAAGGGCAGTAATAAAAGAGGTGGTGTGATTTAGATAAGGTTTATAATGAATTATCTGGTGTCATTGTTTGATAGTTATTCTGGGCTATGTAAGATGTTAATGTTAGAGGGAGGCTGAGTGAACATAGATAACGACTCCTTTTAATCAGCGGGTTTTTTTTTTAAACAAGAAATTATTTGAAAAAGAAAAAAGAAAATATGCTGAGTAGTGAAATGTGCAAAGATTGTGTACAAAGGACAGAAATTGCAGCATTGCTTGTTTTAGCAAAGTATTGGGAGTAGCCCACCAATGAAAAGTTGGGCCTGTTATATTTTATTCAGATAATCAAATAAATGCTCCCTCTGCCCAAAAGGTCACAGAGTATCACTTGTGATGGAGCACATGAACTTGCACGCCCTCACACAAGCACGCATCTGTTAAGGAGGCAGACTGAGGTTTGTTCTCCTTCCATTAAAGCGTAAAACGCCTGATACTTAAAACTAACTCTGTGGCCTTGGGCGAATGATTTCTCTCCACTTACTTATTTCTTAATTGAGAATTAATAATATTTACGAGCTAGCCATGAATATTGAATGTCAAAATCTATGTGAAATCCACAGTGTACACTTATCAAATAATAATGGCTTTGTTAAAACTTCAGCCTGCTGTTATTTTAAAGCAATAAATATGAGGAAAGCTACAAAACGTATGTATATGAATCTTAAGGACAATCTAATGTGTTGGTGTTGGTGATGAGGTTGCCATCTATTAGGTATTTCCACGTTTTATTATTTAGAGAATGCTTTATTTCCGGAACTAAACTTACACTGGCAGGACTTACATATTTAATAAATTGCACTAACCCTGCACAAGTGAAGGGGAAAAAAAAACGTTTGCAGTATAACTGGTTATTTCCGTAGAAAGCCAATTCAACATGGGAACCTAAGGTGCTCTTTATCTTCCAAAAATTAAGGTGTAATTTTCTAATATAAACATTTGAAAATTTGTTTTCCTTAAAGTGTATAGAGAAATGTATATATCAACTATTAAAGAAATGTTATACTAATAATATTCATCAAATAAAATTAAGCATAGAAACCTGTATTTGTTAAGACTTTGGCTGATCTCTGAGGTTGTGGACTTGATGTGTATTACAATGGAATGACAATATGCCTCACTTTACTGATAGCCACTGACAGCTGCTGATGTCAGTTCTCTGGAACATGACTCCTAATTTAGGAAATTAACTTAACCCTCTAAAATCTGTAATTCCAGGCTGTAAACTATTATATGGGATAATAGAGACCAGCCCTTGTCTTTATGGTAAATTAAAAAAAAAAAACCTCTTTGGTTTTATAATTTGGCTAAAAAAAAAAAGATAGTTCTAGTGTAATCATTATAATAATTAAGCCCCCGTGAAAAAGCATCAAGTGGTGATGTGATCTACAAGCTATAAGCTAAGAGTAAGGTAGATAGCAACTTGGGGGCACAGGGGTAGCATCATGTCCGAGTGACAGCAGGAGCCAAAACTTACTAGGAAGATCATCACAGGGGCCTCTGTATTTCCATATACCACACGCAGACTGTATATTTGTAAGTTCATTTTCAGACAGCATGATTATACATAGCTATATAAGCTCAGTGGTTCTTTTTCCACGTTGTCAGTGCCCATCTTTTTCTGGTTTCTTTAAGTGCTAGAGCACCATGCCTGGCCACTCAGGTTCACTGCTTCAAGTCTATAGCAACCTACTTGGCAGACATAAGACTCAATTGCTTTTGAGCTTGGGCTCCGCTTGGTTTCTCTTAGGAAAATAGTTCTAGTTTTGACTTGATGCAATAATAACATATATTGTTGCTTGTTCTAAATGAGGTTTACTTACATCGAATGTTAACACATCCTCTGGACTCAAAGTCAGTACATCTGTCTCATAATTAGTACTTACTCCCAGTGTCTCATTTCCCCTGACTCCGCTCATGCTAGTACAGACCTGCGTAGTGCTTTGTTTTCGAAGATATAACAAACAACAGAAAACATTATCTAATCCTCCCTTATATAGATTTGGAAATCTTAAATTTCCTTTCTTGCGTCATTTCTTGATAGCTGTGCCCCCAGGCCTCTCCCTGGAGCTAAAACACTCCATTTTTCAGGAGGCACCCACATGAATTCACACTTTGAGGACCTACAGGAGATCCAGGGAGAGCCCTGATGTCATGGTGAACCTGGAGCAGCTGGGGCGGGGTGGGGGGTGGGGGGTGGGGGGTGGGGGAGTGTTAATTTGCTTCTCTGAGGAGATGCTCACTGAGGCTGGCATGAATGAGGCTTAGTTATCAGCAGAGGGCAATTGAGTGTAATGGTGATGGAAGATTTCTGGATGATTCTTCGGGGAGTTTCCTTGCTGGGGCCATTTTGCTGATGTCCCGAATGTAAGATCCGTTTTACTAGATGTATAGAGAATCTTGAAAGGCTGTCTGGATGGACTGGTGTCCCTTACATTTTTAGATAAGAACACACTGAGAAATTATCAAGGGTAGGCTGAGGAAGGGCGTCCGGCTTCCAGGGCCACCCAGTCAACCTCTGTTGTCAATACAGTATGATCATTTTGACTGCTGAAAGGCCCAGGGAGACCAAGGCTAATGGTATGATATATTATTCTACCCGAGAAATTTACAAATGCATCACCAAAACGTTTTCATCTCTGTAGCTAGATAAGCTCACTGAACGCTGTCAGAATTGACAAGGAGTGGAGTGGAAAACAAGAGCGCTAGAGCTGGAATCAGATTCTGAGGAAAGAGCGAGGGAATTGGGTGTCACAGCCCAGTGCTAGTGAAAGCATCATGGTGGCCATCCAGGGTGAGTTGATACAGGATACACAGGCAACATGGGACCCACTCGGTGTCGAGTTTTGTGGCCATTTGGAAAGCAATGCTGGGAAGAAGAGGTGGGAAAAGCTGGGTTCCATGGAGAAAGCTGGCCTAAGGTTATATACTCCTGTACCTCAGCTGCTGCTGTGGGTTGAGAACCTCTCCTCAGGCTGCTCATCTCTAATGTTTTCTCGCTAATTCACATCTTCCAGCAGGTCTGCAAACTCTTGTGTGTGAGCTTGTTCATGAACAAGATCATTGCCAAGCATCAATTATTCCAAATTTGCTAACATATTCTCTATGATTTCTCACTAACTTTTGGGAAGAACTACTAATGTTCTAAAGACAACTTGTAGTGCCATTTTCACTTTTTAAATATTCTTTAAACATACTTGGTTTAAACAAGTAACAGATACTACACTTGACCTTAACTAAAATGCTGAGCAAATTTAAAACTCTTCTTACCATAAAACTATGTTTAATTTGCTCAATTTCATTATTCCACATTGTTACATGGCTTTATTTCCACATAATCATACATGCATAATTTAAATTGATTTATAATCTGTTAAAATTGTTTTATAGTTTACCATCCAAAGTAGGCTCGAATTCTAGAGCTCTGCTTATTAATAATAAAAGATACACATGGGCCTATTATCTTTAAGCCACTCGACGTACAAAAATGGAAATTAAGAAATAGATTTCAAAGCATATAATCTGTTCTTTCATTTCCAGCCCTATAATAAGGCACAGATGTTTAAGGATAGTTTCTGGTTCATTGTAGCATTAAAAATGCACTGTATTTACAATTGAACTTTTCCAGGTTTGCCCAGCCCTGTGTTTCTTTAAATACTCGTGGTATTTCAACTATTCTAGAACTAATAATTAAGCATAAGAACACCCATTTTTTTCTTGTATATCTACTCTTCTTTCTTCTACAGAGATTTGTTTATTATCTAAAGCTTTTAAATCTTCTGAAAGACTCATGCATTTTTTTTTTGCTTCCAATTTTAGCTAAGCAGAGTTTCTAATTTGAATTAATTCTTTAATTACTTAATCATCTTTCTTTCTTAAAGATATTTATCACTAAATTTTTATCCAACTGAGTTTTTCCTGGTTTTCCAAATATGTCATTCAAAATGATTATCGAGGCACAAATATGCTTATTAGTTAAATCACTAGGAGAAATGAGCTTTTGGTCCAAGTTTCAAATACTTTATGATATATTAGTGCTTAATGCCTGTTTTAAAAATAGAGAAAAAAACTATACCTATTCTTTAAGTAGTTTTATCTTTGAAAATATTACAAGATGAAATTTTTGATGAAAAATATTGGAATTCTGTATGGAATGTGATTTTTCAAGGGGAGACTGAGGGAGTTTCTGTTTTTCCATATAATTTAATTTCTACTTGGAAATTTTTAATAATATAAGAAAGGTTAAAATATTGTCTGTCGAACACGATCAGTCTGCTTAAAGTTTTACCAGCCCTCTCCTATACAATGCTTGTTGTTCCGTTGGCTACCTTAAAGTACTGATATTGATTCTGAGAATAAGATGCTACTTTAGACCTTTATTTCTTTTGTTGTGTGATTTATTCTACGATGGAATTCATGGTTCAGATCAATTTAAAGTATTAAATGTAATGCAGACCTTACTTATAATATAGTTACTTGTGGATTTGAATATATATCATCTAGGAATAGTGATCTCAGCCAACTAGGATGTTAAGCAACTGGATAAGAGCTGAAGGTTATACATAAAATGATCTTTGTTTTTTAAATATATTTTATTAATTTATTCATATTACATCTCAATTGTTATCCCATCCCTTGTATCCTCCCATTCCTTTCTCCCTCCCATTTTCCCCTTACTCCCCTCCTCTATGACTATAACTGTGGGGGACCTCCTCCCCCTGTATATGCTCATAGAGAATTAAGCAAAACTGTCAATAACCGTTGACGGAGAAAACAAAATACTCCATGACAAAAATGATCTTTGTAAACGTAACTTTTATTCACCAGAAGCAATTGTCTCGGAGGCTTATTGTTGAATAAGTGCATCCTTTCTAGCTCCTTTTGAACTCCTGACTGACTGGTTCAACGAGGCTGTTCTGGCTCAAACTCCTCTCCAAGCTGACTGATTGAGTCCAGCTTCTCTTGGCTTCTCACTGAATTGCTCTGCTTGTCCTCAAGCTAACTCTGGCAATATGCTCTAATCTTCTGGTTCCTTCTCAGAACCAGTTGTACTGTCCCAGTAAAACTGCCGCGCGCGCACACACACACACACACACACACACACACACACTCACACACACACACTCACACATACACTTTACTACTGCTACTGCTACTATTAGTACCTCTCTGAACTGCTCTTAAGTACCCTCCCTTTTCTCAGCTGTTCTCATGAGAGTTGGACATGTCTGATCTCTGACTCATTCTGTCAAATCTTTCTCTGGTTTGTCACTTTGTCTGCCCCTCATTTAGATGCCACTTTCAAACATGGGTTCTCCCTTTTATAAACTAACCTTAACTTCATTGTTAGGGACTAAAGGTATGTACAAAGAGCCTGTCTGTCTTCCCTCTAGATCATACCATAATCCAGGATATTGTCTGCATTCCAGCCAGGTCACATAGACCCTGCCAGAGCAGCTATGTTGTTGGATTAAAATTCTTCCACAGATGTTACTGAACTCTCTCATTTGCTAAGTGGGAAAATGGGTTTGAGAGAGAGAGAGAGAGAGAGAGAGAGACAGAGACAGAGACAGAGACAGACAGAGACAGAGACAGAGACAGAGACAGACAGAAGAAAGAGACAGAGGAGAGAGAAAGTGTCTTATTCAAGTACCTGTTGGTGGGCTAGGATTTGGCTTAGTTGTAGAGAGCTTCCTAGCATATACAAGGCCTTCAGTTCAGTTCCCATCCCTAAGATGAAAAGTGTTGTTTCTCATCCCCATTCCCTCCTCAGGATACCTTAACCCTGCAGTGATACCCAGTACTAGTTACTAGAAGTGTCAGTGTTATAGGTACTGAGCTATGGAATTAGCCTTTCGTTATTAGCCTTACCGTTTTATTGTTTAACCTGTTATCCCATTTCAGGTATTTGTATTTCTTGGTTCTCCATCCATTACCCTATTCTCTGTCACACATTAACACTTTTAAAACCAAGCAAAAATAGCTTGTAGTCATTCCTTTTTTTTTTTTTTTTTTTTTATCTCTGGTGAGCAGAGTGTGTAAGCTTCTTTTTTTTTTTCCTCCTTTATTAATTTATTCTTGTTACATCTCAATGGTTATCCCATCCCTTGTATCCTCCCATTCTTCCCTCCCTCCCAATTTCCCCTTATTCCCCTCCCCTATGACTGTTCCTGAGGGGGATTACCTCCCCCTCTATATGCTCATAGGGTATCAAGTCTCTTCTTGGTAACTTGCTGTAGGTGGAAAAGACATTTCCAAGCAGCCCCACTCGGGCACAGATGGAATAGAGGAATCCTCTACCTGCTTGACGAGGATCTGTGCAGGGGAGCACTTGCTCAGCAGAAAATCCTTTGTCACAGTTGAAAGCAAAACCCATGGAGATGAGCTTTGCGTGATTTTTCTTTCAAGGTTTATAAAATTAGAAAAATAAGCAATAAATCAGAACCTGTACTGATTTTTCTTTCAAGGTTTATAAAATTAGAAAAATAAGCAATAAATCAGAATCTGTACTGATTTTTCTTTCAGGGTTTATAAAATTAGAAAAATAAACAATAAATCAGAATCTGTACTCTGAGGAAAAAGAATAAAGCACATACTTTCCTCCCTTCTGTATACCTGTAGGGTTTGTAGATTCATGCATATCATAACACTGTATACCTAATATGTGATTTACTGAATTCAAAATAGCAGGTAGGCAAGGGGAATAGTTGAACCATGGAGCTTTTTTTGCTGATCATGTGGGAGACCCTGAGTTCCATCCCCTGCAAGGAAAAAGAAAAGCAGATTAAAATTCCTGAGTTCAAATTACAGTTCAACTCTTCTCTGATTACCTCATTTGCAAACTAATGAAGTGCTTCTCACCTGTAGCCCTGTGCTAGAACCCTGTGACAGAATTAAATAGCCAAATGGAAATAAAACAGTGCCCAGTCTAGATCCCCAGGAAACTCATTTTAAGTAGTCCGTGGTAGTTTTTTAAACTCCTTGTGATTTTTAATGGGCAAACAAGCCTCTACGAAGGACCTTTCCAAGGCTTAGTAATCATCCATTGTGTGGGTTCTTTGTTTTGTTTGTTTGTTTGTTTTTGTTTTTGTTTTGTTTGTGGTTTTTTTTGGTGTGTGTGTGTGTGTGTGTGTGTGTGTGTGTGTGTTTGGTTTTTCAAGACAGGGTTTCTCTGTGTAGCCTTGGCTGTCCTGGACCCGCTTTGTAGACCAAGCTGGCCTTGAACTCACAGCGATCCACCTGCCTCTGCCTCCCAAGTGCTGGGATTATAGGCGTGTGCCATCACCGCCCGGATCATTGGGTGGGTTCTTTTGCCACATTAATCCAAACTTTGTGCACTGTATGTGTTTTAAAGGAGTGTCTGGTATCTGTGTTAGCACTCATGTTGAATGCTTTCCTGTTACCTTCAACAGTCTTGAAATGCTTTCGTGGTAGCCAGGTTTGCCTTTGCGGAAATCTAAGGTTCCCACGTATGTGGCGGCATTTGGGTACTTGAAGATTACTTGTGGGACTCCAGAAAGTTGCCTCTCCTGATTCGCTGGGACAAGGTCTTGATGTCTAGAATAAGCTGGTCTACAACTAATGGTGTGCCCAAAGCTGGCCTGGAGCTGACGATCTTTTAGCCTGGGCTTCTGAAGTTCCGGCATCCCATACAAACGCCATCATGTCTAGGTCTTCCAAAGCTGTGTCTCTTGCTCACAGGACATTACTTCCAAATCTCAACATCTTGTTTGTTATGTTCTGGAACACCACCTGCTTTCTCAGAGTTGTCCACCAGAGATGGACATAGAGCCCCAATAATAGAGGAAGGAACAGAAGAGTTTCGTGAGTGTCCATTTCTTAGATGTGGCCAACAGGTGTCTACTTCCTCTACTGGTGAACATCGTACGTAGTGGCTTTCTCAGCATTCCTCAATTTTTACTAAGTAGCATGCCCTTGAAATATATTAATATGTTGGATTTAAACTTTTAGCCTTCAAGTGTTTAGGTTTAAAATAAAATACAAAGGAACAGAGTGGGTGAATAGCTGGTCTCTGGTGAGTTATGATGGGCCAGGGTAGGGTGTTGATCAGTGTATTATGTATTTGTGGCAGTGATGCACACATGACCAAAGTAACTTAAGGAAGTTCAGGGGTGGCACAGCAGCAGGGGTATTAGGCAGCTGGTCTAATTGTATCCATTATCAAAAAACGTACATGAATACCAGTGCTCTGCTTGTTTTTACTGGGACCCAATCTATGACCTGGTCAGGGTGACTCTTCCTTTTCAGCTAATATTCTTGAAATGCATGCGCACACGTGTGCAGAGGTGAGCCTCCCATGTGCTTGCAAATCTACTCAAGTTGGCAAAGATTAGGCATCCCAAGGAGCGTGTTTATTCCAGAGCCTCGTGCCGTTTGCCCTCTTAATAGAGGTTTTCTCATATGTAAAATGATAATATTGATTTCTAAGTTGTCTACCCCCTATTATTAGGGTTCTTCTATATACATTAATGAAATTTTGTTTATACCAATAAATTTAGCATCATATAGTTAAATAAAACCATTAATTTCTTAGACTTAGCTCTAAGGTAATGGAGCTAAGAGGTTTTTACTTATCATATTTCAAATTAGAAATAACATCGTATTTGAATATAAAACTAATATTCTTGTTATTTCTTGGTTAAAACCAATAAAAGCTGAGAAAGTTTGCTTCTTCACCTGAGAAATTTGAGGAAGAGTATGACCTGAACCCTGTAGAATTTCACAGGATTTTAAAAACTGTATCTTCCTGATATCTATGATGTATTAGGTCTATAGGAATTATAAGGACATAAAAATTATAAAGAGTATAAAGCTTATCTTTATAATAGTTTCAATTTTGTTATTGCTTTCTGGGTTAAGCTATTTCTAAAACTTTTTCGTTAAACAATTTTATGCTAATTATAAATAATCTCTAATAATTTTCAGTGAATTTTGCTAGACAACTTTTGTCAAATTTACCGAATGGACTCCCTAAAACATAGTTTTGTTTTTCAGATGATTATTTTCTCAAGTGACCCAAACAGGATTTTACTGGCTATATATCACTGGGCAAAGCCTTCAAAGAAGGGTTTTTTGGTATGCACTGATCCTGATACTTTCATAGAGCTACCTGAGAGATTCGCCTTGATTCTAACTCGCCATGACTGTATTTCTCAGTAGTTCTGAGCTGTGGGGGAAATGACAGGTGTTCACAGGATTAATACAGTAAAGGCTAAAAATACGACGTTTTGTTTATGTCTACTAGAGGTGCTCTGTGTCCACTTGCCAGCTCGGTGCATGACTGTGAGTAAGAACATCACTTTTTTTTTAAAGAGAGATTTATTTATTTATTTATTACATATACAGTGTTCTGCCTGCATGTACACCCGCAGGCCAGAAAAAGGGTATCAGATCACATTAAAGATGGTTGTGAGCCAACATGTGGTTGCTGGAAATTGAACTCAGGACCTCTGGAGGAGCAATCAGTGCCCTTAACCTCTGAGCCATCTCTCCAGCCCAAGAATATCACTTCTGACTGTGTGCTAGGATGTGTCTGTGTCACCTTCTGAGTGAGTGGATCCAGGAGTATTAAAGAACAGTCTCTGTGAGGCCGCTTTTTCCTTTAACAACAGTTTGCCCTTGAACAGTAAAACTTAAGTTTTCATCTGAGGAAAAGACCATTGCTTTTGTGATACACAAAACCTTTGTATTGATGTCACTGGTTTTTGAAAGTTTTTCTTTCCATTTTAGGAAGAGTCACTTAACACCCTCAACAACAGCTGAGTGGGAACTCATGGGCCTCTTTTTTGTTTTTGTTGTTGTTGTTGACATTTATATCCACAAGCAAAGACTTAAATCTGGAGAGAACTAAGTCGCTTCATTTTTATAAGAATACGCACCAGACACTATGCAACTGTTCTTTGTGTGGTCTCCCATGACACAGTAAGCTCCATGAGATGAGGAAGTGATCAGTTTATTGCGCTAACTGGCATTGCCTCTCAGAGCACTCAGATTAGGTTTGCTGTACAAATGAATAAAATGAGCAGCCTAAGATCTGGCGAAGATGAAAGGCTTACCTGTGATTGTCTTGTCAGTTTGTGGCAAAATCTGACCTTGAAGTGCTATCTGTTGATTATTATTTTATATATATGTATACATATATATACATATACATGCATATATGGTTTATATGTAATATAAGTATATTTAATACAGGTATTTGGAAAATATTTTTTTATATTTTTATAGTAAAATAAAATTGGGCTTTAAAGAACCAATTAATTTATCATGGGCTATATAGATCAAAATTAATACTCAGCCTAGATTCTTTGCCTTCAGGGTTAGTGAATGATCTCTACTTTTTCTTTATATACTGGGATCAACGTTCATCAATATAAAGATTTTAAATAACAGTAATTATTTTTCCAGAACCTTATATATTACTTACCCCCCCTGCCGCCTTTGCATATGCTAAATGTTAATTTATTCGTAGGCATCTGTATTTTAAAAGCCGACCAAAACAATGCTCAGGTGCACAGTGGATTTCTCAGTTTCTCTTGTTTTTAGTTTTAGATCCTGTGCAGTCTCTCTTAGTCTCTTGTATAGTTTTGTGAAAAAGCCTTTTTTGTTGTTTTTGTTTTTGTTCCTCTTATTCTCCATACTTGGATTAGGAGTTCCTCATTTTGTCCTAAGTGACTCGCAGGCTCTAAAACTTGTCCACTAAGTTGGAAGTAACTACTGAGGTACAATGATACTACAGATTAGTTGACGATTCATGAATACTACTACTTTTTGGCTTTTTATTTATATTAGAGAGTGGGGAAGAAAAACAACAAGCAGGAACTGAGTAGAAGACACTGTGGCGTGGGGCATTCACCCACACTTCGTGTGCTAGGCTACCTCGTCCAGAGGAGGCTTTGTCCAGGCTCAACAAAGTTGCTTTCTTAGGAACTGAGACTCATTTCATCACATCCCCACTATGTACACCCATCTGTCAGCCATTCTTTGAAAGGTCAAGCATGAGTAATGCCACTATTTTCTCTTCCTGAAGCATAGGGATTGGAAGACGGGGTAGCTTTCCACAGCACTGTGCTTTGGCGCAGGAGAGAGGAAGCTACCTGTCCATAGGACTTGAAGTGCTGTAACATTCATCTATCTGTTTTATTTTTCAATTGTCAATGTTCCAAGTCTAATATTTATTTATTTTAGAAGGCTATGATAGAAATATTGACCTTTAAAAATACTGAAAGCAGAACTCAAGTTTAAGAGTTTTACATTTTCCCCTACCCATTATTTAGTAGGGCATCAGATCACTTTATAGATGGTTGTGAACCACCAAATGGTTGCTGGGAATTGAACTCAGGACCTCTGGAAGAGCAGTCAGTGCTCTTAACCTCTGAGCCATCTCTCCAGTGCTTTTTTTTTTTAAACGTGTGTTTAGAAGTAGTAAGAGAGCCAGGCGTGGTGGTACCCGCCTTTAGTCCCAGCACTCAGGAGGCAGAGGCAGGTGGATTTCTGTGAGTTCAAGGACAGCCTGGTCTACAAATCGAGTCCAGGACAATCAGAGCTACACAAAGAAACCCTTTCTCAAAAACAAAAACAACAAACAAACAAACAAACGAACAAGTAGTAAGAGATTCAGTAGTGGCTCATTAGTCCTCTGTACTTACTCTCTTTCTCTAGTATAAGGGGTCATGATTAGACAAAGAGTTCATGGTTGCACCTGTCATATGCTTTCTTTTTATAATGATAAAAGTTTATTATATGAAAAAGGGGGTACAAGGAAGTGAGGAGTGCGAGAGAGAGAGAGAGAGAGAGAGAGAGAGAGAGAGAGAGAGAGAGAGAGAGAGAGAGAGAGAGAGAGAGGAGATAGACAGACGGAGACAGAGGAAGAGAGGTAGAGACAGATAAGAGCTCATTTTTATTTATTTATTTTTATTTATTTTTTGTCATGGGACCTACATTTTTTACTAATTTTTTTACATGTAGATTTATATTATTACACATATATACACTAGATTACCTATAGCAAGAAGAACCATGACACAATCGAGAACTATATAAATGTTACATTCTTAGTGTTTTGGCTATTTGTAGTCAAATAAACACAAATAGTCATTTTTATTTTGTATGGGCCTGAGATGTGGTATATTATGATCCGCATGACTCGTCTCTTTATCTCTTTTGCTTTTCCTTTCCCTTTATACCACTGCGGTTTCCTTTTGTGCGGTTTGTGGGGTTTTTCTGTAGAGACGCAGCTGTGCTGTGCGCGCTCATCAAGCGGGAGGAGTCTGTCTTCTGCTCTTGAACTCTGAGATAGCTTGTGCGATGGGATGTAAGAGAAGTGACGCCACAGTAGCTGCAGGTCTTCAGAGGGTGTGCCAGCAGGAATGAAATGGCGTCTAAGCTACACTGCTGGAGAGAGAAGCCATAGGAAGGAGTACCAAGATGCCCCCGCTTGCCGTTGAACCATATTCAGGTATTAAAACCGGGGCATCTTGTAATCTGAATAAATCAATAAAAAAAAATAATAATAAACAAAAACAAAAACCTGTGGCATCTTGGTCCTCATTGAATTCCAGCTCCAACTTCACACACAGAGAACAAGTAAACTTTTCAGTGTTTTAAGCCACTGACTTTGGGTAGCTCATTGTAGAGATTGTAGTAAATTATTGAGACGGGGTTTATATCCTGTAAGCCATTGTAGCTCTTCTGATATCCCTCGCTATGGGATCTGCCATTGGATGGGTACTGTGTTGCTATTGTGCCCCCCCCCCCCCCGCCCCAGTGTCCCATTGGCTCCCAAATTGTGAGCTCCTTGGTTCTCATCCTGAAGTCACAAGACTCTGGGTAGTCAGTCTCTGGGGGAATGCCCGAGGCCCCTTCCTGCGCATGCGTGTTGCCAGGCTGGCCTTGTACCTGCTCAAGGCAGGTCTGATTCCTCTTACACTTTGAGAAATCCATACACGTATTCAATGTTATTCTTATTATATTCACCCCCACGCCTTCCTTACCCACTTCAGCCCTTCCCGGGCATGTATTTCATCTCTTATTTATCCTTTCTTTTATAGTAGAACCTCCTGAGTCCCATTAGTGCTTCTCATAAATATATATATATACGGCCATTCACTTGGTGGCCAACCTTCCAGGGACCCAACTCCTAAAGAAAACTGACTTTCCTTCCCCTAAGAGCTAACAATTACCAACAGCTCCTCAGCCAGGGGTAGGGGCTTGTGAGTGCCTCCCAGTCTATGCTCGAATGTTGATTGATTTGATCTTGTACTGGCAACCACGGCTACAGATATCATGAATTCATGACTGCAAAGGTCCTGTCATGTTCAGAAGACTCTGCTCCCTCCTTCTCTTCTGCTATGCAAATTTCTGGGTAAGCAGTATCACACACACACACACACACACATCACTTATGGCCGGACACAGTGAAGATACTTATTCTCTCTACTGTCTTCAGTTATGAGTATTGCCTGAGTATTATGGGGTTACCAACTATTTTTCTCTGCTTCACAGGAGGAAACTCATGCCTGATACTGTAAATCTAACCAAAACAAACAAACAAAACAAAACAAAAAGCAAACAACAACAACAACAACAAACTACTATTGGGTAGCTCCTGGGCTCTACACTAAGTCTGCTACTACCGTTTTGCCAAATGGACATAGTATCAAACTGCCTTCCAAATAATGTGTTGCGTACCCACAGATTAGTAGAGCTCTCCAAGAATTGTTAGTCTCATCAAAGAAGTGTCTTTGTCCAGAGGACAGCAGATACTCACATCTGGCCAGAGGTCCTTTTTTTTTTTTTTTTTTTTTTTTCACCACTCAGAGCAGATGTGTCTATACATGTACAGGACACAGAGGTAACTGCTTCATGTAGTTGTATATGGGAGGCAAGAATGATTCTTCTGTCTCTACAAAACGTGCTTAGAAAAAGATTTATCCGTAAAGAGCTGTTCCTGTCACCGTCACACTCACTTCTTACCCTCCTGAACAAGTATACCTTCTGTTTTTAACAGATGAATAAAAAAGGGTATGTGTGAAAATAAAATTTTAAAGCAAATGCTAAGGCATTCCAGGAAGAGTTTGCAATGTATATCTTCTGTTCAAATTATAAGTGTTCCCAGGCAACTAAGAAGGTAGTTATTTAGTTTTATTTTAAACTTCCTGGAAGGATCTGGAACATTTTTAAAGTGCAACTTTTAATTTCCTGAGCAGAATGAATGCTTGTTTTAAGGTCCTTGCATCAGCTTCTACAAGCAATTTCCTTTGTAAGCTCAGGGTAGTATTTTTCTCATTTTGTTGTCACTGTTTTTATACCTAAAGATTTATTGGGGTTTTTTTTTCTGTTGTCTTTCTGCTTTGCAACTCCTGGCTTCAAACTGTACAGAATAGTTGATTTAGGTGTGAATTGCTAGGGTTTTTTTTTTTTCATCTAAAGCACTAAAATTTCATTGGATAAAGATAGAAGAGTTAAGACAGAAGAGTTCTGAGAATCAGAGTTGTTTTTCAGATTAGCGAAGTGGATCTTATACATTCTATTCGTACAGACTGCCGTTTCTCCCCTTTCTGTCACTATGTAAAGATGCTGACTATGAGTTTAATACTTTGTAGTTGGGATCGTCTGCTGTCTTGGAAAAAATGGTTTTAAAGTGGCAATAAACAGAATATGGTACTTCAAGAGTACAATTTTTTTCTGTCTTTCTTTTTTTTTTTTTCCAGACACCAGAATTTTTATTTCAAATCTGACTTGTACTAGGAAGACTAAACTAAATTTGGTCATAGATCAGTGTTTGGAACATGTATATTATAATTTATAACACTTATATAATATGTGAGTTTTTAAAACGGAAGTAGGATTTTTTTCATACAGCATATTCTGATTATGGTTTTCATTCCCCCCAACTTTTTACAGGTCCTTTCACTTCCCCCCACCCAATCCATACCCTTTCTCTCCCTCCTTAGAAAACAAACAGACGTCATCATCATCAACAACAACAACAACAACAGGCATTTAATGATAATAATGATAGCAATAACAAAACAGCTATAAAACAAAATAAGATAAAATAAACAAGAATAGGACAAATAGCAAGCAAGCAAGCAAACAAACAAAAAACAGCCAAAGAATAAGAATAAAATACACATATTTACACAAAGAGAAAATAAATTAAAACAAAATCAGAAACCATAATATATAAGCAAAATATTTATAAGATAAAATCAGGTTGCCCAGACAAAGCATTATGAGAACAACAACAACAACAACAACATAACAAATTAAAATCCTCCAAAAATACCATTTTCATTTTGTGTTGGCCATATACTGCTTGCCCTTAAGTGTGGTTTTGTATACCCAGTGAGATTACATTGCTGAAAGCTAATTCTTTGTGAGTGGTTATCAGTGGGAGATAGCTTCTGGGTTAAGGATGGGAGCTTGTGTCTACTTTCCATCTTAGTACTGGGAACCATCTTGCTTGACCTGTGCAGGCCCTGTGAATGCTGCCACAGTCCGTGAATTCATGTGTGTTAGTCTCTTTGTGTTTTGGTGCCTCCCTTTCTTGGTGTCTTCCATCCCCACTGATCTTACATTTTTTTTATGTTTCTTTATTAACATATACATTTATGTTATTACACATGAATAAAATAAACTACACACAGCAGGAAAAGCTACGAGACAATCAGGAATTATTTAATTGTTACACGCATAGTGATTTGGCTATTCATATTTGGCAAACTTGAAGTAAACACCTTTCCTATCTTCTTGGGTCTAAATTTCTGAATGAAGAACAATATCCATCATATCTCATCTCTATTAACTTAAAACATCATACTTGATCTAAAAACATCTTAATCCCTAGCCCGCTATGTTTAACTGAAAGACTAAACTATCTGGTCTTCAACCCCATCAGAGATTGAAGAAGGAATAAAACTTAAATCCCTGAGTGAACCAGTCAGCAGCTTCCAAACTGAAAAAATGACTGAGACAGTTTACTGCCTGGACAATCACCCTAATGTTGGAGCATCATCTTCAGCCTTCTGGCCCAATGTAGCTGACTGACATATTTGTGAGGCAAGAGCTATTGAGGGCTTGCTCACCCTATCTTGGCCGGTTGTGGTGGTGCATGCCAGTAGGATTTGCTGAAGGATGGGAAGGCAGGAGGATCATGAGTTCAAGGCCAGCCTGGGCTACACATTTTAAGGACTGGAGAGATAGCTCAGCCATTAAAGGCTAGGCTCACCACCAAAAATAGGATCTTACATTCTTCCCACTGTTTCTTCTGCGGATTCCCTTGAGCACTGAGAGGAGAGATTTGACGGAAACATCCCATTTAGGACTGAATGTCCCAGTGTCCCTCACTTTCTGTGAACTGTCCACTTGTGGTTCTCTGTATTTGTTTCCATCTGCTGCAGGAGGAGTCTTCTCTGATGGTGGCTGAGCAAGACACTGATTTATGAGTATAGCAGAGTGCCTTTAGGAGCCATTTCATAACAGTTAGTTATATTTGTTTTTTTCCTAGGTTCATGGCCTATCTAGTCTCAGGCTCTTGGCCACTTAGGCAGTGTTGGGCATGAGTTCCTCCTTGTAGAGTGGGCCTTGATTCAATTGGATAGTGGTTGGTTACTCTTCAGGGGAAAATATTCTAAAGAGATCAGAGAAGGATGGTACTCAGGAGGAAATTTTTTTTGTTGTTAAATGTTTTCAACTTCATGTAGGTACATATGAGTTGCTTTTTGGATGCTATTTTAACAACTCTGGCACTTAGGATATTTATGTGTTTGTTAAAATTCTAAAAATAATTCCTGTACTCTTCAGTATTTCAGATTTTCAAAAATTGATGGCTAACTAACCAACCTGAGGCATTGGTTCCCATGAGACCTGTGGCAGTGTTTGGAAATGTGTTTGGTTGTTAACATCCATCCAGATAGCTGCTATTCATGTTGTGATGAGTAGGGGCCAGAAATGGTGCTACTTGCCACGTGGTAGCTGGAGAAAGAGACACTCAATCTAACAAGTAATAGATGAGCGTTGTTGTCTTTGATGATGACCATGGCATTGTACTTTCATCTACCAAATGGCTCATCTTCATTTTGCTGTGTAGTTGTATAATAAACACAACCCTTAGAGATTTTCATAATGGTATTTGGTATGAAAGAAGTACTGCATTGGGGAAACATGGCATTTATAATTAGGAGAACACAATAGTATTATTAATGTATTTTTTCTTTTGGAAAATCAGGCAGGAATAGTGCTGTTTGCTAAGTGGGGAAGGCTTTCACTTTGTGGTACATGCTTTCCTAGTCTCTATTCTCACTGGAGTTTGGGCACTGCTATTTCAGCGAAGGAGAAAAATAAATTCAATTAATAACAGGAGCTCTAGTGAGTTGAGACATTGTTTAATGCATTATAGCAGCATTCCTAAGAAAAATGGGATGATTAACTTTCTGAATAGGAGGGTTCAGCTTGGAGATTTATTTCCTTCTCTGTAGAAGGGTAGAGACCCTGGGGGTATGAAGTACCTTCCCTGAGAGAGATACTTAGAGCTTTTTCATTTATGAACTAGAGTGAGTGCAAGACATTTAAAGGAAGGACATATTTGAAGTTACTACATCATATGATGTAGCTCTTGTAAAAAATTATGTGTTTATTCATCCTGGTTGCAGCGCCCCCTCCTCTCTTCCCAGTCTCTCTGTCATGAACCCCTCTCCCCATTCTCTTCTCTCCTCCGCAGAGAAGAGAGAGGTCCCCCATGGGTACCAACGCACTCTGGCACATTAAGTTGCTACAGAACTTGGCACATCCTCTCCAACTCAGGCCAGACAAGGCAACCGTTTTAGGGAAATGAGATCCGAAGGGAAACCTCAGAGTCAAAGAGGGTTCCCACTGCAGCTGTTGGGGTATCCACATAAAGACCAAGCTGTACTGCTACATATGTGCAGGGGGCCTAGGACCGGTCCATGCATGCTCTGTGGTTGGTGGTTCAGGCTCTGTGGGCCTCCAGGGGCCCAGGTTAGTTGACCCTATAGGTCTTCTTGTGCCGTTCTTGACCCCCCTGGCTCCCTCAATCCTTCCCCCAGCTCTTCGATAGGACTCTCTAAGCTCTGACTAATGTTTGGCTGTGGGTCTCAGTGTCCGTTGTCATCAGCTGCTGGGTGAAACCTTTCAGAGGAGTTATGTTAGCCTCCTGTCTATATAAGCACAGCAGAGTAACATTAATAGAGCCAGGGATTCATTCTCTCTCACGGGGAGATGGGTCTTCAGTGCGGGTCGGTATTTGGTTGGCCATTTCCTTAATCTTTGCTGCGTCTTTGTCCCTACACATCTTGTAGGCAGGGCAAATTTGGGGGTCAAAGGTTTTGTGGTTGGGTTAGCGTCCTTATCTCTCCACTGGACGTCCTGCCTGCCCACAGGAGGTAGCCACCTCAGGCCCCACATCCCCTGCTGCTAGGAGTCTCAGCTAGGATGACACCCATAAGCTTCCTGGAGCACAGAGATGCCATACCCTCTTTCACTGGGTTCTCCCTCTCTCCCTAGCTTTCCCTACTCCTAATCCCCCTCCCCTGCAGGCCCCTGCTCCTCTCCCCATCCCCTCTCCTACGCAGCTGCCCCCAACCCCCATCCACCGCCAATGCCTATTGTTTTTCCCCTTCTGAGGAAGATGCAAGCAAGCATCCTCTCCTGGGCCCTCCTTGTAACTTAGCTTCTTTGGGTCTGTGGATTATAGCATGGTTGCCCTGTACTTACCAGGTTGTAGCTCTTAATGCACCAGTGCTGTGAAAAATCTAAAACTTGTTTAGGAACCCGCATCTCTTTTTCTTTTTCTTTTTCTTATCGTCTTTTATTTTTCTGTGATTTTTCCCCCTTTTTATCTTTGCTGTACTTTTCTTTAATATGGTATTATGTTGAGCCTAGACCTAGCTTTCTTCATCTTGAAGTAACCGGAGTGAGACAGGGTGTTGATTAGTGTGTCACTGGGGACTGATGCAGAACTTGGCAATCTTAAGGCTCTTAGATATTCTTTACCTTTGTGGAAGGAGTAAGTGCTAAAATGTCTGGTGTAGTAATGCCATAGGAAAATCCAAGAAGAGGTAATTAGTGTAAGTGGGGTTACTCGAATGATATGTTCTTTCATGACACATGCTTAACAAACTGTATCCTACCTTCCTTGTTTTGGGTTTTTCCTTGTTTTTGTTGGTTGGTTGGGTTTTGTTTGTTTGTTTGTTTGTTTGTTTTTTAAGAATTGCCCATTTGCAAAACGAATGCTTGAACTTTCACCCCTTGTATCTTTCCAGATGCTGAAGATGGACCATTATAAAACTCCTGTCCTTATAGAATTTATTTTTATAATGCATAGAGTTGGGTGAAATGAGATAAATATAAGTATGGACATTGGATTCGTGTGGAAGGGCAGTGAGGAGGCCAGATTCATAGGATGCGCTGCAGAGGCAGCTGAAGCATTTCCCTTAGCAGCACAGGTTTACTGTGGAGAGAGGCATGGGAAGGACCAGCACTCAGAGGCAGAGGAGACTCTGAGCCCCCAGTGGGTATGCAGAAAGTGGAAGCAAAGGGCTGGCTAGATAGGACTGTCGGAACAGAGTCATGAGAGCCAGCAGGTGTATGTTGGTGGCAAGAGAGAAAGATTAATAAGACAAAAAAACTTATGAAATGTATATATATTCCTTCCTCTCCTTTTTTCACTCTTTTGTCTCTTTCTTCCCCCCTTCCCATACACCTTCCCTTCCACCCTCTTCTTTTTTTCGTGTGTGTGTGTGTGTGTGTGTATGTGTGTATGTGTGTGTGTGTGTGTGTTCACAGGTACATGGATGTCATAGGCACATGTGCAGAGGCCAGAGGCCATCTAAAGGTATTGGCTCTTGCTTTGTTTTAGGCAGGATTTCTTTTGTTGTTATTGGCTGCATACTCCTGACTAGTGGGGCTGTGTCCAATAGTCCTCTGTATCTACCTCCTATCTGTTGGTAGAATCATACTGGAATTAAAGAAGCTTGCACTACTTTGCTGGTATATCTTTTTACTTGTCTCCGCGGAATCTGAACTGTAGTAGTCATCACAGTTGCCAGGCAGCTATTTGACCACTGTGCCATCCCCTCAACCCTCTTTCACTCTGTGGTTTATCTCACTTAAAAATTAGATATGTGGTAGACTACCTAAATAGGAAAAAAATAATTAGGCTAACTAAGACTATAAATTGATAGAGCCCAGAAGAATGATGATGACACTCCAAGAAAGAGAGATAGTAATTTTTTTGTTTACTTGGATGGTAAGTATGCCCCCACAAGTGGAGTATGGGACTTTGGTTTCCTTTCATGCACATGCACTCTGCAGGTGTTCAGGGCTGCAATGATGTAACGGAACAGGAGAGGCGCTGCTGAGGTGATGTTTATTTTCTAGTTCCCAACTTGTTGACAAAATGGGACTGTCTAGTAGCGTTTGGGAATCGCTTGGCTTGTGGATTGAAGACATGGGAGTAAGTCGATATTTGGGCCTAGGTCTGGCTTACGTTTATTGTAAATATTGCATCTATATCTTGATAGAGTGATGTAAGGATAGTAATCAGCTATTCAGCAGCAAATACCCAAACTGAGATGAAAGAAGGGCAAAGAATTTTAGTAGATGAGAAAGAAAAATAAAGGCCAGGAACTTCTTAGTCTTTAAATTCTAAGCTGTTGTTTTTATGTAAGTTCAGTACCTTAATGTCTCTGGCTGCTTCTTACTTGGCAGTATCTCACTAGCCAGGCAATGTCAGTGTAGGCTGGTCTCCAGCAAATGCCTGAAAGAAAGGGAGCCCAGTGATTCATAGGAGTTTAAGCGAGCTTGGCAGAGAGCTCCTTCCTGTGCATTGGGAAGTGGATGCTAAGGGACTCTGCGCAGCCCTGGCTTTTTCTGTCATCATTGTCTTCTCCCTGTCTGGAGTGGCCAGTGAACTGTGTGGTCAGTGTTTTACATGAGATATAAGCATGGCTTGGCATTGATTCTCAAGCTTACCTCCCCCCCCCCCCCCCCCCGCCCCATCTCTCAAATAAGCCCAAAGAACAGCATTTTCAGTGGGTGGGGAAGTGGGTGGGACATGAAGCCGTGGTTTTATATTGCATTGGCTGGCTACAGCTTGGCATGTCTTTCTTTCTTTGCATCACTGGTATTGGTGCCACTGATTTTGATCCTCACCCCCCCCACCCCCAACAATTTCATAACTTGTTTCCTAGGGAGCTGTTTGGTGTCTCGTCACTAGGTTTTCTTTGGAATCTTAGCAGTGCTGTCACTGAAGCACCTGGGGAGCGTTATTCAGTCCATCTTAATGTGACTAATGTTAAGACTTCCCTTCAGTGCGTTGCTTCTCCTCCTATACCTTCTCCCTGGCTATCATATACTCTAAATGCCCCAAACCCTGAACATTAATGTAGGAGGAATGTAGAAATGAATTCTATACTTATTATTGCCTCTAGTGATTCTAGAAAACAGCGTTAGCCCATCTTCCAGAAAAGGGATTTTTTTTTTTTTTTTACGTTTCTTCTCCTAACTCCAAGGAAACCTGAAATAGTCATTTCTTTCAGGCTTTAACCTTGCTTACATCTTCTCTATACTTTAATCTCTTTTCTGTTTCTATGTTTTATTCTCGAGGCTGATTACAAAAGAAGAGAAAGGTCACTGTTTTCTAAGCTTTTCAAGCAAGAGAAGAGTTCTTGTGTTTAATTATTCTGTATTTTTTTTTGTTGGGGGGTTGTTTGGTTTGGTTTTGTTTTCAAGATAAGGTTTCTTTGTGTAATAGCCTTGACTATCCTGAAATTCCCTTTGTAGACCAGGCTGGCCTTGAACTCACAGACATCTGTCTGCCTCTGCCTCCAGAGTACTGGGGTTAAAGCTGTGTGCCATCATGCCTTAAAAAGGATTATATTGTGCCCTGGAATTGGAGACTAGAGCACCATTGCTGCACTTAGCACTGAACAGGTTATTTGGGAGGGAAAAGTTAGGAAATTAGATTTGTTCAATGCCATTCCATTTAGGAGAATCAGGTTTACTTTCCCACATTCAATCTTTCCTTCCTACCTTCCTTCCTTCCTTCCTTTCTCCCTTCCTCCCTCCCTTCCTTCCTAGCTTTCTCATTTTTTTGTGAAGCGTACACTAACCCTGAGTTGATTTATAATCTTCCTGCTTCAGAACACAGTGCTGGGATTCCAGGCTAGTGTCATTCCAGGCTATTTTCCCCACGCTGGGAAAATCTTTCTTCTCTCTCTCGCTGAACTGGTGACTCTGTGATGGCCACCCACCTCACATCCTCCAGTAGTCCTGATGAATAACTCATCAGTCAGTTTTCCTCTCATTCCTGGTTTGCTCATGCAGTGGTTTATTCATTCCTCCACAGCTAAGTTCATTTTATAGGATCATTTGTTCCGCAGTATTTACAGTTTTCACAGTAACACTCCCGTGCTTGAACTAACTCTGAACTGGAGACAGAACTGTGGATTCATTTCTAGAGTTATCCCCTGTGTTTTGGCTTGATTTCCTTTCTGTTTCTAGACTTGGTAGCAAGCACAACCCGTAGTGCTCATCTTCCTGGTAGGTTCTCTACTGCATGTCATTCTGCTACATCTACAGGGCCAGATGCCTGTTCATAGTTCTCCACCTGTTTTGTATTTATACTATATATTTATATCCTGGGTCTCTATTAATTTCAGTATGGTATTTCTGTGAAGGTGTACAGGTCTCATAGTCATGTGGCTGTGATAGAACATCCGTCCTCTACCATGGCCACAGAGAGGCTTCTGTATGTATTCTGTTCTGTATGGATGCAGAATTAGCCCACCGAAAGCGTTTGCTGCCTCAGGAAACACCCGAGGAGGTTTGAGATAAATAGATTCTTCTGTGACAGTTGTATGCATGTGAATAATGTCTTCTTTCTAGGTTGAATGAAAAGCATGTTCTTAAGATATATTAATGTGTTTTCATGGAGTTCGATTTCATGTGATTATAATGGGCTCCTATGTTTTCTCTGGTTCTACTTTCTTATTCTGTAAACAATATTTTTTTTTTCGTCTGTAAACAACATTAAGCCTCCAGGAACTCTGGAGTGCTACTGTACGTGCAGCTGTGGGAGAGATGGCATTGTCCAAGGGGCATGGTTTTGTTCTTTTTCTTGAAATAGAAAGAGAACTGTATCCTACCTATGTCTGCCTGTGTTTCAGTGTTGCCTGGTACACATCATTTGATCCCTTTTTCAGTAGAGAAATGCTTATGGAACTAATTTTGATTGCATTAAATTAGCTCCTGAGGATCTTTTTAATGCTTGCTGTAAAATGAGAAAGTACACTGGATAATGAAATTCAAAAATGCAGGAAAAATTATATCCATATATGTGCAAAGGCATTTGGTGAACCTGCATGACAGCTTCTGCCTAAGCATTACTTATGGTACTTAGTTTTATATGAAGATGAATACTAACAATGGCAGTATTGATTATGATATCTGGCTCATTCAGAGGTGCTATACACCACCCATGCAGTGTATAGACATATGTCCTTCCTTTGCTTCTGGGATCATGAGTATCCAAGGAGAGGTATGAATGTCACTATGTTAATTCAATGCAGTATTTCCCCCTAGGCACCTATTTATCTATTTGCATATTACTATGATGACAAACATTTTGAAAGTATGAATTGGGGTGAATGCCCTCAATCTTTTTATTGAAATGGGGGAAATAGTACTGGCAATACGTATGAAGCAACTAGCAAAGGACACAGGCATTCTATGATTGGTTTCTTCTATGATTGGTAGCTATTATGAGCTCGTGCAATAGATACTCCATAGTTCTAAAAATGAGCATCTAGTAAATGTATACTATGCAAGAAAGTGCCCAGGGTGTGGTGGAAGTTGGATGAGCCTTACAAATAGAAGATGTACACCACACAAACAGTGGAATGGTGCCTATAAGGGTTAGGGGGCAGGGGGATTTATGAGGTAGGTTGGGCACATGGTTTTAGTGGAGGATGTCGGGGAATATGTCCCACTGGCTTTAGACTGCACGGTTATGGCTATTCCTGAAAAGATAAAGCGATTGACCAGAACCCATCAAAGAACACGTCAAGAGTTGAGAAAGACCACCTGTGTCTTTTTCTGCCCCGTCTATAATGGCTTCCTCCTCCTCCTCCTCCTCCTCCTCCTCCTCCTCCTCCTTGGCTTCAGGCTTTTGGAAATGAGATTAACATCTTTTTGTTTTTTTGGTTTTTTTTTTGTTGTTTGTTTGTTTGTTTTTTGAGACAGTATTTCTCTGTGTAACAGCCCTGGCTGTCCTAGATTTGCTTTGTAGACCAGGCTGGCCTCAAACTCACAGCAGTCCGCCTGCCCCCTGCCTCCTAAGTGCTGGGATTACAGGCGTGCGCCACCATAGATCACCCAGCTGATAGGAAACCTTCCCAGGGCCGTATAGCTAAGAGTATTATGGCTGGGATTATGGTTGCTTTGACTTGGCTGAAAACTGGACATGTAAGAGCGTGTGCATTTCTAGGATCTGACGTAACTCATTTATTATATCTATCTGCTTGGAAGAGCAGACCAAGCAAAGGCAGAGTGAAGGCTGCTGTTTCAGGAACATCCTGCTCTTGTGGGCTTGGGGAATCTCTAAGACTCTGTCACATACATTTTAGTCCCACTGACATATTACTCCCACACCCTTGTGGGTAGTAAAGTTAAAATTTTTAAAAAAGTGTTCTTTGATCTTCCACCCACTAATCTCACAGACATGGAAGTTCAATACAGCATCTGCAGAAAGGGTAGTTGAAATACAATTTATACTGTTGTATTAAAAAAAACACCTCCAAAATGGGTCTCTGTCTCTGCACTAGTTTTGAAATTACAATAATAAACTGGCTTCCATTTTTAAACATGTTGTTAGTCATCACACTTTAAATTACGTAGCGTTACTATTAGTGACCTACTTATAGTGGTTGTCTCTTCAGGAGGAACAATGTGCATGCAGCCATTGGTTCATGGGCAGACTTTCAGAAAGCTGTCTTTTAATTGCAAGATTATGTCGAACATGAACATGTTAAGTAAACACTGTGGTTCTCTGTGGCTGGATGTCATTGGGTGAAGAAGTGTGATGTGTCTTTGTCAAGGCAAGCATTTAGTACATAGTTACTCTGGTGAACTAAGTGTTTCCTGCTTACTTTTAATAAAGGTAGGGTACAATGTCTGTGTTGATCTCTGTATTCAGTGATTCCTGGAGTAAAAAAAAAAATCAAAAGACTGAGGCCTTCCCTGACTTTTCTATCACCCAGCTTTGAGTCCTAAAGCAGGCTTCCTGACTTCATGTGCTTTCATCTTCCTCGTGTGTAAAGTGAGACCTTTCAATAAACATCAACCATCCTAAGTAGTCCTGGCCATTCTACAGAAAACAAAATGTAGGCAGTGGTCTTTGGTCATAAGTGGCTCGGGCTTCTGGTCCTGTGTTCACTGGGGCACCACTAATTCATCCAGGTGGACACTTTTAGGAATGGGTGAAAAGTCATTTTAAGTCATAGTCCCAGTGCGTCCTAGCCTCTGTTAGTGTTTGATAGATTTTTTTTTTGTTCAGAAATAATTGACCCTCACAAGAAAACAGGACGAGATGAGATCCTACAGAAAACTGTACACACCTTGTTTTGGCAGCTAGAAGTGAGAGCTGTGAGTGAGCGTCCTGGGAGACAGATGGCAATGGCACGATTCACTGAGGCTTTTGCTCCCAGTGGGATACAGCAGAGAAGTCAACTGCAAAGGCTTCCTGCTCACAGTGGCCACTGCCACATTCTTTTCCATGGTGAACAAGTCTGTCTCTGTCTTTTCCCCCTTTGGCTTTCCCTAAATTCTGGGGTTTGAGGAAGAACCATGTAGATATAGAAAAATTAAAACCATCATACTGTCACAACAACTGTCGTGAGTTAGTTGTTGGTGTTTCCTTTTCTTTCTGACCTGGGTCACTGTAATCAAGTCTATTGGAAATGAACTGACTGTTCTCTGCACTGCGCCCCCCCCCCCCAGTCTAGTCTGCCATCTGCAGATCACAGTGGGGGTGGCCAGGTAGGAGGGTCTGAGAGTGACTGGCTTTGTCTTCTAATTTTTTTTTGGGGGGGGGGTGGAGTTCTATATTGACTTCTTTAAGGTTCTTGCACTTTGTTTTGCTTTTGATCATTTTGTATAAGGTTTGTATTTTTGTTTCCATTTATAGCTAACTCGTGCCAATTGTTAATTTCTATAAACACACAATTGCAAGTAGCTTATTAGAGGATTTTATTTTCTTAAGCTTTATTTTATATATATATATGTTTATATATATAATGTTTTACATATTGCTCAATAAAATACTGTTTTGACAGATTTTTTTCTGTGTGCATGTATATACATTTTTGTACAAAGGTGCAAGCGTAGGTACGTATATGGACGAGGAAGCCAGACTATGACTGTGAGGCATCATGTCTTCTTCATGTTCTCCACCTCTGCTATTTTATGCAGAGTATCCCATTAAACCTGAGAATTCCAAGTTCTAGATTGGCTGGGTAGCTAGCGCGCTCTAGAGATGTATTGTTCCCTCTGCACGGGCATGAGGGCTTGACACTGAGAGGCCTGGCTGGCTTTTGTCTTTGTTTTCCATTTGGTTTGTGGTTGTGGAGTACTCAAATCTAGGTCCCCATGCCTGTGAGTAAGCACTTGGCCAACTGCGCTCTCTCTCCGGCCCTTTCCCCAGCTAACTTCCTTAAAGTGTGTTGTCAACCAGGAGTTGTCTTCAGGAAATCTAGTTGTGCCAAAGTTAATTCCTGCCCAATTTAACAAAAAGCTGGCTTTTCTCGCTAAAGTAGGCACTTTAAGTTTGTTTTGAAACTTTCTAACCTATTACCCTCCCTTTTTTTTTTTTTTTAAGGAGTCTCTGTTGCTAGTCTGTATACATCCAAGTTTCTATATATTAGAGACTAGGAGTGATTATCCCTTAAAGTCGTGGCTTTGAATGGGACTGTCACAGTTGCCTATAGGTTTCTCTCTTGTAATTTTGAAATGTCTCTTTCTATGTTTCAAATATAAATGTAGCGATTTTTTTTGTGTGAGTGCAAACGTTAAGAGAGGGTGTTTCTGTTATTTAGTCCTTGTTAGTTTGTAACTCACAAGATAGCTCATATTATTTTGAAACACTTTGACAAAGCCAAATATAAAACTTTAAATTTTGCCATACATATGAGATGACAACCATGAGTAATTTTTGTACTGAGAAACAAGCAGGAGAGACAGTCAGTTGAGACTTCCTTAAAGGTGGGCCTCAGAGACGGTTTACCTTGGAAGTAAAGAACCCCTTCCCTGCAGCTGTGGGCAGAGACACTAGTGTGGTTGTTAAACTAGGATCTTAGTTAGTTTGGGACCAGTAGCCTTTCAGGGCATCTCCAAATCTGTCGTACACATTTCGATAGTTTTGCCTACAATGCATTGTTACCTTAAAGCAAGGCAACTGCTGTAAACCATAAAATGACGCAGTCTGCCAGAAGGGTTCCTTGTGTGATTTGAAAGTTTTCTTTTGCCATAGTGTTCTCTAAGCAGTAAGGCTTAGATTTATAGTAGGCTATTCAAGCCAGACTCAATTTCAGATTTTTGAAAATAAATTTCATAAAATAGTCAATCAAATTCCAGTCTAGCTGAGAGGAATTTTATATATGGTATGCATCAACAGTTTTACTCGGACAGAAGTGGAGTCCACTCTTCTCTGAGGTGCCTTCTAGAAAGTTGTTTATCAGGCAGAACAGAGAGCAGAGTGCTTATGAAGCCAGTATCTGAGCTGTCAGAAGTCAGAGCCATGGATTCAGTCTCTTGTCTTGGCTGTTTCCTTTGGCCTAATCCTCTTGATCTCAGATAAGTCCATTATCCCTTCCATCCCATAATCCTTTATTCTTGCTGGATCTCTGTATCATCAGGTCCTCTGTGGGTTTGCAGGAGTTGTAGCAAGTCAGGTGGAGTCTGAAGTTGTGTGATGTCTGTTTGTAAATATTGTCCAGGCTTTTGTGCTGTGGTTCTTTTTTTTTTTTTTTTTTTCCCCTATCAGGGCCCTCTGTCTCCAAACTCATTTTTTAAGGATTTCTTTTCATTATTTTTTCAGTTATGTGTATATGCTAGGGGCTCTCGGGGTATGTACACGGGAGTGCCTACAGAAATCAGAAGATGGTGTAGAGTCCCCTGGGCCTGGAATTACAGGCAGCTGTGAGACACCTGAGGTGCTGGGAACTGAGCTCAGGCCCTCTGCAGGAGCAGCACCTACTCTTAACTGCTGCGCCATCTCCGTAGCTGCTGGGACTCAGTTTATTCCTACATTGGAAAACCTCCCTGATTGGCTATCCGCTGCCCTCATTGTTTCCTGTCTCCTAAGGCTTCTTGGGGGTATGGCTTCATGTTATGCCGCATTTTAGGTCTCAGAAGAGCGTAGTCCCAAGAGCACAGCTGCTGCACATATACATGCCAACCATAGGTACCTTAATTACTTTTTATTAAACAGCCTTTTTAGGAAAACCTTTAGAATGTGAGAAACACATTAGTAGTCTCATTACTCACAGGTGGTTGTTTTTAATATTCTCTTCTTGTTTTTTTAATATTTAAAGTCGTATGACCTATAACTTCTTTGTCCTTCCCATTACTTTATTTCCCATCAAAACCAAATAGTAACACACTTGCATGCGTGCGTGTGGGCGTGCACACACGCGCGCGCACACACACACACACACAAGTATACTAGAACTAGTAATCCCTTATAATTCTTTATGGGGAAACCTATTCATCTTAACATGTAGTGCATACCATGGGCCCTAAGCAAACACGGCACTGTGATCATAGATGAGTTAACACAGATCAGTAGCAGAGCAGCTAAAGGCAAAGACTGGGAGCACCAGAGGTTTCCTTCTGCTTAATGGTAACCTTGTAAGATTGCCGCTTAAGGAAATGGGTCGGCCTCTGGTGGCTGCAGAGGCAGGAAGTCAAATAAGGCATGGTACCTTACCACAGATTGTATGTGTCAGGGGCTCACTGGAGCATATGTGAGACAACACTGTGTGTGTGTGTGTGTGTGTGTGTGTGTGTGTGTGTGTGCGCGTGTGCATATGTGTGCATGCTTATATGTGCATGCGTGTGTGTGCCTGTGTGCGTGTGTGTACATGTGTGTGCATGTGTGTGTGTGTGTTTGCGTGTGCATGGCAGCCAGTGGTCAGAGGTCAGTCTTGTGTATTATTTCCCAGGGCCCATCCACCTATCTATTTTGATTTTTGATTTTGTGACTCTCTCATGTTCTAGAGCTCTCCATGGTCACTAGAGGACTGGCTAGAGAGCCGCTTGTCTCCCCAAGATCACAAGTGCACGCTGCATGTGCCTGGCTTTAGTATGTGCAGTGGGACTCGAACTCGGGCCTCCATGCTCTTGACTGACTGAGCCCTGTCACCCAGCATGCCCCGCCTCAGGGCCCTTTCTATGGAATATCCTTGGAGAAATTAGGTGGAACCTCAAGACAGTGAAGGGTCTACACCAGCTGCCGAGCTCCCTAGGTGCCTTCTTCACACTTATTAAGAAACAAGTCCTTAGCACTTACTTACTTACTTTTCTACTGGATTTAGCCTCATCTAGTTTAATGCATTTCGGGGCAAGTAGAGCAGCTGGGAATTTGTAAAGAGAAGCACAAACCAAGCTATCTGGAGAAGAAACAAAGGAAATATTATGTTTTGTTGATTTAAAAAAAAATGTCTCTGTGACATTGTCAAAATGGCACGGGGTGATTCTCATGCTCTGGTGTGACCCTTCATTAAATTCAATATTGTGGTTGTTGCGGAGGACGTAAAATAAATCACATTTAATATACAGATAAATGAAATATGGACTACTCCTGATGTGTTTAAAGCCCATTACCTCTATTCCCTTTTAAAGTCTGAGTGTGTTTGGGCCTAAAAGCTTAAAAACATCATTGTAGGGAGAATAGCAAATTTTCACATTCAGACTACTTCTATAATGGACGACCTCGAACCAGTAATGGGCGCTCCTGGCAGAAGCCAGCAATTACTAAATGAGGCAACGTACTTATGGTGGGTTCCCCCAGCCCCCATCCTGGAACACGTTTAAAGTTGACATTTTCATTTAAATGACTCGGCTCGCTATGGAAAGAATGTCAACAACAAATGCCTGCTATCTGGAAAAAAAAAAAAGCAATTACGCTCACATGTTACAGTTTTTTTATTTTAGTTTGGAGAAGAGACTCAGCCACCTGAGCCATTACACTCTGCTCTGTGATCTTGTTTTGTGTCCTTTATAACTCTTGGAACAACATGGGATGCTTACTTCATTTGCTTATTGGCCACCTCCCTAACACGATTCCTGACAAGCAGTAAACGTTCCCAGCATGCTGGGAGTACTTGCTGAATGAACATTAAAGCCAGCCCAAGGTTTCTGGTAGCCACGTGCCTGGAGGGTTAGGTTAGGAAGAAAGGCTAGAGTGCCCTGGGTGTGAGCAGAGGGGCACAGTGGTTAGGACATGCTGCTAGCCGGCATCTCTAGAGCAGCCTGGGCTCTGTGAAGGTCCTGTCCTCTGTAGATTGTCCCAGCTATGGCAAGCGTTAGCCACTCTGCTAGAGAAAATGTTTGAATGACCTTCCTGCTTCGAAAAAGGAAACCAGGTAGTTTGTAATTTATAAAGCAATTACTTTTATTTTTTATTTTTTCACTTCTTTATTTGAGGGAAGCCCGGCCTACCTTTGTAGCTCAGCCCCGTGCTGGACTCACAACCATCCTATGACCATTTCCTCTGCACTTCCTAACCTCACCCTAGGTGCTCACCTTTCTTGGACAATTGGAATTAGGATGATTTCAGGACTAGTGTAATATTGTGTAATTTTTAAAGGAACGATGAAGAAATACATAAATGAATTCAATACTAAAGCATGATGAACCAGTGCTTTTCAGATCCCAAATTGTGGTTCCATTAGTAAGTAGATCGTTGAATTAATCTAGTGCCTTCCGAGTAGCTTGATAAGCTGCTATTCTTTATATAGGGAGTCAGCAGCGCTCTCTGGAAGTTTCATCTTGTATGCGCTGGGCCATGGTGCCTCACCCAAGACTGTAAACAAAGATCGTCTACTTACCTGGCCCCTGTATTGTTGGAAGCAAGGTTGCTTGTTCTTTGGGGGGCACGAGTAGAGCAGGTGACTAGGTGGTGATGTCCAATTTCTCCTCTCGTCTGAGCAGTTCCACTCTGGCCCAAGAATTACCCGACCCATTTCGCTGAACAAACATTGTAGTCATTACGGGCTGTCTCTATTATAGACAGGTCGGTATGTATCTGTCTTTATCAACCACGTCTTGTGATGCTCTGACTTCCTATTATGAGCTTTCCAATCTCCCGCTGTATTCTTTTCGGGGAGAAGTATTATAACTTCTATCTCTTTAGTTGCTCTTCTTCTGAGACACACACTGTCACTATAAGGCCGTCACAGGCAACAGTGAACACGGGTTGAGAATACAGCTGTACAACTCGTGACCTTAGCAATATCATTAATCATCTGAGCTTTCCTGTCTCGTGTGGAACATGAGAGAGATGACAATAGCTATCTCTTAATCTTGCCTTTGGTTTTTATGACCTAATTCATTAAAAAGTGCTCAGAATTCTGCCTGGCAGTAGTTTGCCTGTTTTGCTGTGTGGCTGCCAACCAGGAAGCCCACACCTCCTGGCTGCTAAAATAAGCCGGATCAACCTGCCTGGACATTGCCAGATTCATTTGTCAGAACTTAATCTCACAACTGTTTTTTTCCCCCCGCCAAGATCCTTGGCTTACCTAGTGTTCAGGGGCTCATGCTCACCGGAGGGAAGTCTCTTGTCTGCTTAACCTGAGCAGAACAGTATAAGCAGGTGGGGCTAGGCTGTAAGCCGTGGAGCAGCTGCTCTGGAAGAAGGTGTGGGGGCTTGAGCCCTGATGTGTTTGAAGGATAAGCAGGCTGCAGATAGGCAGAGAGGAATCTGGGAAAGATACAGCGAAATGGGAAAACAGTTACAAGTTATGTGTTTGTGCATGGGTGGCAGTGAAGAGCGGGTAGAAGATCACTGGAGAAGGGAACTGAATGTGAAGTGTAGGAGAGGTCAGGTAGGAAGGATTACAGGGTAGGAACTATGCACAGTGTAAGTTTCTGAATTAACAACTTATACAAATACACCCTTTCCCTCCTTTCTGCTTCCTAATACTGAGCTGCACATGCCAAAGCCCCAGCAGTTCTGCCTATGCGGATTACACTAGCACGCCGGTTTTCAGCAGGTGAAACTCATGACAAGTCATACAGGAGCAACTCCAAAGGTTGTTTAGCTGCTGAGGCTCAGGGCCACAGGGGCTGGGGGAGTTATCTGTCCAGTGATAGTCACCTGAAGCAACTCGGCAGCTGGTTTTGATGGAGAGGAGTTTTCAAATTGGCCAAAGCCTCAGGAGGGTCTTAGTTTCCTCTTCCATAACCTCCACGTCATGATATCACCAGTGCAGAGTGAAATATGCGGATGCCTGCTAGGTAAGGAAAGCTCTTTCTGCCAAGGCCCATGCATCAGTGGACACTGCCTACTCGTTTCGAGTTCTCTGGGAGAAAAGAGACAATTATTTTTATAATCTGTTCAGACACATTAGTGAATTTTTTTCTTGAGCTGTCCTTTATTTTAAATCACTATTTCATAATACACAGTTACATTAGAAAAATATCAATTACAGATAAGCAAACAAGAGCCAAAGTCTTCTTCCTTGTGAAGTCAGTTTCTGGAATAGCGTAATATTGCGTATTTAGCCGGTCCCGTTCTTTGTAAGAACTCTAAAATCACCACAGTTTAAATATTAATATATTCTCTCTCGATTTCATTGTTGGTGGCCTTGAGGATGGTTGTGACAGAGCTCTGTCCTGCTCTGAGTGTCATCTCACAGTCATGTCCCACCTGAAAAACCATCTTCTCACTGAGCAGGCTTGCTTTTGTGGTAGACATTACCTTGACACCGAGTCCAGCTTTACAATATGTGTAAGATTTCTGCTAGGTATGCCATAAGACACTCTTTGGGGGGGGGCAGTTCAAAATGTTTGTTTATTGGTCAAAATGTGCTTTTTGTCAGTAGCCAGATTCTATAGGGTAGAAGTTTTTTCTTGAGAATTCTAAGAAGTAAGGTGAAAAAATAATTCTGTTTATGATAGACTAGATCACATTTTTTCACATTCAGAATACATTGTATAGAGTGATGTAACAAGCACATTGTACTTGAACATAGCGTACGTTGTACTTTTTCATCTCTTATAGCATTAACGTAGATGAATACTTCCACGATTAACATTTAAAATAATCTCTACCTGTAAGTGTGTTTTCAGTGGGGTTTTGATGCTTGCACGTGTCTTATGATGTTGGTTGTGAATTTGCTTAACCAGTCCCCCAAAGAAGACATTTTAATTGTCCTTTCTAGTTTCTTTAAGATGCTCTTCGTTTTCGTAAATGATCCTTATGCATCTTTAAATGGTAGTTGTTTTGCCTCCTTCTGTCATGTGTGCCTCTCACATCTTACTTATGTCACGTTTTCCTCTCGGTTTTAACAAAGCCTTGTGGAGAGCATTTTGAATCGTGTGGTGTATGGATGTAGAACAGCCTAGAAGGTGTGAGTACGGGGCGGAGTGTCTAGATGGCAGGTGTCTCTCAGGGTCCAGCGCTAGGTTTCTCTTCTGTCCCTTTGCACCCCGTGGTCATGCTTCCAACTGTTCAAGTTCAGCGTCTCAGGACTGACCCTTTCATGAAGAGAAACTGTATTTCAGAAAAAAAAATTCATTATAAATTGACCTTTAAGCTGTGGAAAAGGAAAGGTTCAATGAGGGGGGGGAGTGTTGGAACTTGTACCGTTTACTTAACTGTTATTGGTCAAATGATCTTAGTACTTAAAAATTTGAAGAGAGGCCAGAGATTTGTTTTAAATTAGGAAGTAACATTTCGGTACATTGTGCCTTGCTTTGGTTCGTGCTTTTACATCTTTTGGCATCTTTTCTTGAGTTTTTTGGGCCAGAAGGTATGGTTTTTGTTCTTATGCATCAGCTGCTCTTTGAGATGAGCTTTAGAATCAAACCAGTGATGCTTCAGTGTTTCTGGGCTTAAAAGCGCTTTGATTAATAAGAAATTCTTTTTCATTATACATCAGGCCAAATTCTGATACTCATCAGTTTCAGTTCTAGTCAACCAGGTTTACTGACCAATGTTCAGATTTAGTGTTCCATATACTCAGAAACTTGCTCATATTAAAATTTTACTTTTGATGAAGTCTAAATTGATGGTGATAATGAAGAATTGAAGGCGTTCTGATCTCAACCTTTAAGGACCTGGGAATGTGAGCCTACTACTTCTCAGTATGCCCTTCCCAAGTTGCATTGGTTCTGCAGATTCAGGTGCATTTGCACTTTGGTCTCTGAGCATCACTGTCCTTTACAGCCATGGAACGTTCTTGAAGGAAACCTCAGCAGTGTTTCCTATACTGTGCATTCTCCAAGGAGCTGAACCCCAGAGCAGGGAGCTAGCTAGGCACTGGTGATGGTGGTGCTGCCTCTTTCCTGCACTGTGGACAACAAAGGATTACAGGATGTTTCATCCACATGTTGACACAGGTTTCTCATAGCTCCTGCGTCATCAAAATACTAAAGTCATGACAGCATCAGAAAACAGATGGAAACGTACTTTTAGGAACAGGGGACGGCGATCTTGGCAGGAAGTATGCAAAAATCACAGAACACCTCTTGTAAAGAGGATAATTTAAAATAAAAAAAAAACTTTCCACATAAAGTAACAATGTTTTCATGGGATCTTCAACTTGTAATTTTCAGAACAACCCATAAGTAGGCTGCAGATGTCAACAGGTAACCTACATGACACTTTCCTATCTAATAGAATTGAAAAGTGAAGCTCAGCAAAAGTGAATCATCTAACGTTCTCCCAAATAGTAAATGGTCTATTCCACGTATGATCTTTATTTTTTAAATATATCTTATTGGTGTCTACTCATTGTGCATACATAGTGATGTGCATTCCAAAGATGTCATGCGCTTTGCCTGCAGTTTCTCTCCCTACAACTCCTTTCTGCTAGCTCCTCTCTTACACTATTTCCTATCTCCTCCCTACCCCACATCTACTTTCATGTCACATGTATATAAATGATGCTGTGTATTTACGCAAACGAGAAAACATACAGCACTTGTCTGACAATCTCTAGATTGCATTCTTTATGCTGAATAAAACTCTGTTGTGTGTGTATTGTACATTTTCTTTATATAGTCACCTGTTGATGGACACTGGGCTGGTTCTGTAACGTGCCCGCTGTGAGAAATGCTGCAGTAAACATGGACAGTCAAGTATCTCTGCAGTATATTGACTTAGAATCTCTCGGCTGTATGTTTAGACATGGGTAGCTGAGTCATTCCATAGCTCTGTTCATTCTCAAAGACTGATCCAAATTGCTGCAAAGAAATTGATTTAGCTAGTCAGATCCTGTTGTGATGTTATCAAGGAAAATGTGAATCTGAGAGATAAGGCTACCAACACTTCTGTTTCAAGCCAATCTTTTCTTTTTTAAGATTTATTTATTTTATTTATTGTATATGAGTGCTTTATCTGCAGAAGATGGTATCAGATTACATTATAGATGGTTGTGAGCTACCATGTAGTTGCTGGGAATTGAACTCAGGACCTCTGGGATTGTAGGCGGCCCTCTTACCACTGAGCCATCTCTCCAGCCCCTTCAAGCCGATCTTAAACACGTAGCAAGAGCTGCTGATTACAAAAAGCTCACCACTCCCTCTCTCTACAGACAGATGAAAACACAGTGTACGGCCTAGCAGCAAGTGCTGTCACTCAGAGGATCTGCAAGTCATCCTATCTGTTGTGGGGAAAAGTTTTGTCTTAAAATCAAACACGTCAACATATGGACTCTTAAGAGACTTTGTTTTTGTTTTCAGTTCTTTCACATAATAGCACATAATTTTCACATAGCTGTTAGACAAAACATCCCAAGAGCCACGGATAGTCCTGTGAATGCAGTATTGCACACCAGCGGCATTTTCGTGAGTTTTATTGCTGGGTTGAAGAGGCCAAAGTGAAATACTGTTCAGAAGCCTCTGCTTTGTGTTTCTACCCATGGGAGAACTGTTGGCTCTGCAATTTGAGAGTCTTTGCCCCAGGAAATATTATGATCTTAAGCACTCACCTAAAGTCAAATCCCCAGCACTGCTGAATAAACAGTACATTTGGAAACAGTTGACTTTGGAACTAATGTGCTACACTACCAGGAGGCAATGTTTTGTTTTCTTTCCAATGAAGTTCTCTTACAAACACGTTGGGGTTAACTGAACTGCAGTATATGTGATCAAACTGTGGTCTGCTGATGTTTTTGTTCTATCTTATACAGGAGTTTTCTTGATAAGGTGTTGTGCTTTAAGTTGTGTATTCATGAATTAGCTTGTTAAAAATGTTTCCCATGCATGGACTTGAAGTAAATGAAGACGGAATGAAACTAGAAATTATTGTCATTGAAATTATTTATGCCAATTTGAATATTATATTTAAATTTTTCAGTAATCAAAATAAAATTTTCAATTAACATGTATAACATGATCCTGTGATTCATGAGCTGTAGAGATTCACATTTTGGTTTTGTTTTAATTTGTTTTTTTTTTAAGATTTATTAGTTTATTGTGTATACAGTATTTTTGCCTGTATGTATGCCTGCATGCTAGAAGAGGGTACCAGATCTCATTATAGACGGTTGTGAGCCGCCTTGTGGTTGCTGGGAATGGAACTCAGGACCTCTGGAAGAGCAGACAGTGCTCTAAATCTCTGAGCCATCTCTCCAGCCCCAGAACTTCACATTTTGAAAGACTTTAAAGATCGTAACTTTATATAGACATGTTAAATGAGCCTGAAAATATGAAGTGGCTTTTCCAGCCTGTGCTACTGGGTGGTGCCATTGTTTCTTCTTCACTTACGTATCTGAATCCCTGTATTCTCTCCCTCTCTCTCTCTCTCTCTCTCTCTCTCTCTCTCTCTCTCTCTCTCTCTCTCTCTTGACCTCTCCCACCCCATCCCCCCCAGATTGATGCATGTGTTTGAGTTTGCTTGTGGAGGCCAGAGGCTAACATTAGATGTCTTAAAGACTCTTTACCTTATATTTTGAGGCAAGGAGTCTCACTCAACTTGAAGCAAATCATTTCTTCTTGCCTTGCGAATGAGCCCCAAGAATCCTTCTGGATTTATACTGGAATTGTAGGTGCATGCCTCAGTGTACATACTATGGAGTGAACCTGAACTCGGGTTCTCTTGCTTACATGGTAAGCCATCTCCCGAGCTCCTCAGTCCAGCACCCATTCTGTTCTACTCTTTCCTCAGAGGCAGATAGCAAAAAGAAAAGGCAAAGACCAAAGAAAGCGAGGGAGCAGTATTCCTTGCATGGGCAAGTGAGGGCCCTCTCACTATGCTCTGCATTTCTGGTATCCTAGACTCTAGATGTCTAAACGGTGCTGCTTTGCTCTTATTTTGAAACTTTGAGTAAACTACCTACCACTTTGGACTCATCCGCATTGTCAATGAAAACAGTTTGCTCATACTATCTTACATAGCTAACCTGTCTTTTTCTTTTATGCTTTGATAGGGATGGAAATGCCTTTAAGTCTTTATTCAATAGACTTAATATACTTTATAACTAGACAACCAAAGATAAAATTATAATAAATAAAATAAATAAAGAGAATTCTGCATCATTGAGTCAATACTTGCAAACTATCATTCTATCCTACACCCTACAGAAGTCTTGCTGTGCGATCATGTTATGTTTCTGCTCATTCTTATCTCCAAAAGCTAATTGTCTATTTCATCAAACATAGTTTTTATGTTATTTTTTTTAACATAACAGAAGTGTGTGCAGTGACAAGCATTAGATAGAGCTTCTAACCAAGGTTCATAAGATGTAGTATTTTGTATCATTAAGATCTTGGTCCAGGAAAGAAAAATTGTGTTCTAGAAAATACATTATTCACAGAAATGTGTATGACTCATTTGTGAGTCTATAAAATTCATATTCCTAGCTGTCTGTTTAATATTGTACATTATGTACCTTTCAAATTTTAGCTAATTAATTGATTGAGGAATTTATTCTGATAGAAATGGGAAGCTCTGCTACATTACTTTCTGGTATTTTTAAAGTAATTTTTATTAGGAGAACACTCAAAATTTTTTGCTAATTTTATGTCCTACTTTTCTGCATTCTTATAGAGAAATGGTATAATATTTGACTGGGAGAAAACCTGTACTTGTATTAGGGCTTTTGCAGATAAGGATGCCTCACAGCTACCAAAACTGTCCAGGAATTTTATATGGGGAAATGCATACTTTAGACTTAGGTCAGAAAGACAGAAAAAGGGATAGATTATGTGTCTTGGTTGCCTTTTTAGAGCCCATTATGCCATTTGTATGATTTTTATTGGTGAGGAGAACGCTAAAGACCCTGCCTTGAGTGATGGAAATGAACAGAGCTCGCTGCATGTCATTTTCTTCTCCTAGGTTTACCAGTCACACTTTCTGTATCCTATCATGCTTGTCCAAAAGCTTACTGTTAACTTAGCTTTTTATTAGTTAGAAATATAATATTTTACTATTATGTTACATTATTCAGTTATTCCTAGTGATATCTAAAATCTGTAATAGGAATCATATATCCCCTAAAAAATCTTCTCTGTGGAAATTCCTTTTCATACAGATACTGAGCTGAGGAGATGGCCAGCATTTTATTAAGTATCAATCTATGGCCTTCTCCACAGTTACCAGGTAATCAAACACAGTAGAGGTTTAGATCTTGTCTGTCCTGCTGTCTGTAGCAGAGTTTCCTGACACGGTAGTGGTTTTGCGAAGAAACATGACAGGTAGCCTCGTTCTGTTTCATCTTCATCATCCCCTAAAGACTTCTAATGGATTATTATTTGGCACATGAAAGGAGAGTGTGGAGAGAGAACACTGGTTCTTAAAAATTCTTGCCTTGGAAGTAGTCCATGTTCACTCTGCCCACATTTGATTAACAAGGATCTAGCTGCAAGGGGCATTGAGAAATAGAAATTTCCAGAAACAACCCTGTAGCATGGAAAGAAAAAAATTATTTAGTTGATGAAAGAGTAGCCTTCTACCATACCAGGAAGCCTTCCACCTGTTTACTGAGAATCAGGGTTCCTTCGGGCTTCAGATAGTTTAGGATTCATTAGTGCTAGCACAGACATACTATTTTTTTGTATCGGTGGTAATTTCAAATGCCAGTATGTCTGCATCTTTTCTTAAAGTGAAACTCATGTCATATCCTGTTATTTTCTTGTATATATGGACTAACATAAAACCAGCATGACCCCGTAAGAATAGTTTGAAGTGAGTGTTGTTAGTGTTAAGCTCAAAACTGGACATCAAAGTTTCAATCTTACTTATCTGATATACACATAAATATATCAGCTTGTGGTTGCTGCTGTATCGTATTACCACTGTTACTGTCTTAAAACAATACAAAGACTTACTAGCTTATAGTTCTGAAGAGCCATATTTCAGATATTTCAGAATGGGTTAGGAACTGTGCTTCGCCTCTAAGTTCTAGAGCAGAGACCGGTTTCCGGTAGCCACAGCCTGTATTCTTTGCCTCAGGACCCCATTTGTGTCTTCAGAACCAATGGTGCGATAGTATCACACTCGTGCACACCTCTGCCTATGTAATTTCGTCTCTTCTGACTCCAAATCCCCTGCCTACGTCTCTAAGAGACCCGGGATTCCATTGTCCCCTCAGAGGTGGCCCAGAATAATTGCCCAGCCTCGAGCTCCTGTAGTTAGTCATGTGCGTCATCGGTGCAAAGTCCTCTTTGCCTTGAGTGGTCACAGAGTCATGGAGTAACATAAAAAAAAATCCTTCTAATCCTGTGATTAGGACGCGGGGACCTTGGTAGAGGGAGTCATTTAACTACTACAGTATGTTAGAGATGAGCAGACAGCTCCTCAGAGAAAAGGAAGACAAGAATGAAATGCATCTGGGGTTCTTGTTCAGGCAACAAACAAATATGCTCATCAGACAGATGCAGCCACATTCATCATAGCCTGCTGTCTTTGGAGGGACTGTAGAGGTCATCTTGTCCATCGCTCAGACTCCACAGATGAAAAGCCCAGAGCTCTGGAGACCCATTTTCCCAGAAATAAAAAATAGGAATATGCTTGTGGTAGACAGAGCTTTGGGAACTTCTGGGGATTTTAGGGTGAAGGTAGAAAGAGAGAGTATTTCTTAGAACTTCATTTAAAGTACCTAGTTCATTTCTCTTTTCATTTGCTTTCTTTCTTTTTTACTTTTATTGGAAATAGATTTCCCCTGCCTCTATTCTCCTGGTTCCTCTCCAACCTGCTTTCCATCTGGATCCACCTCATTTCTGTCTCTCATTGGAAAATATACAGGCTTCTATGGGCTAATAATAAAATAGGGTATAACAATATAAAACAAAAACTAACACATCAAAATTGGTCAATATGAACAAACAAGGGGAAAAAAGCCCAAGAGAAGTCACAAGAAACGAAAGCCCACTCATTTTCACACTCAGGCATCCTATAAATATACTAAACCGGAAGCCATAACAAATACACAACGGACATACTTTCTGCCTCCCCTCCCCAGGGTTCGCTGAGCCTTGAGGGGAGAGGTTTGAAGGAGGTATCCTGTTTAGGGCTGAGTAAGTGAGTACGTGTTCTAAGGTCTTTGACTCTCTGCATAACGCCCAGCTTATCCGATGATGGCTGAGCAAAGCCATCTAGTACTGTAGTAGGATGCCATTAGAAATCATTTTCTTGCTGCTCTCTCTTTGGAGAGTAGTGTTTGGTTTTGCCCTCAGTCCTAGGGCTATCTATTTCAGATTCTTGGAAACCCAAGCAGCATTTGGTATAGGTTTCATCTCATAGAGTGGGCTTTAAGTCTAATCAGATATTGGTTGGTTACTACCTCAAACTTTGTGCCACCACTACCCTAGGATATGTTGCGGGCAGGACATCATTGTAAATCTAAGGGGTTTGTGGCTGGGCGCTCCTTTGGTAGCCTGCAGAGTAACGTCCTGTACCAAATGTCCTAGCAGGTCATAGGCACCCACTCAACTTCTCCATGTTCAGTGAGTTGTGTGGGTGTTGTCTTCAGCAGTCGGGATGGCTGTCAGTTTGTAGAAAGCAATTTATTAGTCTCAGCAACAGCCTGTGTTGTTTGGAGATTCCCATGGGACACTTTTTTTGTTTTGTTTTGTTCTGATTTGTTTGTTTTGTTTTTTGTTTGTTTGTTTGTTTGTTTGTTTTTGAGACAGGGTTCTCTGTATAGCCTTGGCTATCCTGGACTCACTTTGTAGACCAGGGTAGCCTTGAACTCACAGAGATCCGCCTGCCTCTCCCTCCCTGATTATTGGGTTACAGGCATTCACCACCATGCTGGGCTGGTCATGTGGGAGATTTCTGTCTTTCAGTTGGTTTATTTCTCAGGTTACTTTTATTAATTTACATATGCTGAACCATCCCTGCATCTCTGGGATGAAGCCTACTTGATCATTATGGATAATCTTTTTGATGTATTTAAAAGTATTTTATTGACAATTTTTTATCTATGTTCTTAGGGAAAATTAGTCTGATTCTTTCTTTGTTGGATTTTTGCATAGTTTGATATCAGGATAACTGTGGCCTCATAAAATGAGTTGGGCAATGCTCCATCTGTTTCAGTTTTGTGGAATATTTGGAGCAGTATTGGTATTAATTCTTCTTTAAAAGTCTGGTAGAATCCTATGGTAAAACCATTTGGCCCAGCGGTTTTGGTTGGGAGACTTTTAATTATTGCATCTATTTCACCTGGGGGGTGGTTTATAGGTCTGTGTAAGTTGCTGATCTGCTCTTGATTTAACTTTGTTGATTTGTATGCATCAAGAATATTATCATTTGCTTTTATTTGCAAATATTTCCAATTTGGCATAATACATATTTTAAAGTATGTTCTTTTGATTACCTAGATTTCCTCAGTGTCTGTCGTTATGTCCCCTTTTGTGTCCGAGTTTGTTAATTTGGATATTCTTTCTAGGCCTTTTAATTTGGATAATGGTTTGTTAAACTTACCTTCTAAAAAAACCAACTCTTTGTTTCATTGATTTTTTAAAAAATATTTCTAAAAAAACCAACTCTTTGTTTCATTGATTTTTTAAAAAATATTTTTTTGCCAGCCCTGTGTTTATTTTTTGTTGTCTTCTCCTTTTGGGTACAATTTCTTCACTTTAGCTTTCAAGAGTGCTGTTAAGTAACTAGTACAAGATCTCGGCAATATTTTTGTGTAGGCACGTAGTGCTGTGAACTTGCCTCTTAAACTATCTTCATTGTGTCCCAGAAGTTTGTGTATGTTTACTCCTTTTCGTTCAATTCTACAAAGTCTTTCACTTATTTTAATTTTTTTTTTCTTTCTTAACCCATTGTTCCTTCAGTGGAGAGTTGTTCCGTTTCTAGGAGTTTGTAAGCCTCCTGTTATTGTTAATATCCGGCTTTTATCCATGCTGATAAGATGCGAGGCATGGTGTTATTTCAGTTTTCTTGTATCTGTCTGTGTGTGTGGCCAATTTTGGAGGAAGTTACATGAGGTACTGAGAAGAAAGTATGTTATTTGGTGTTTGAGTGAAATGTTCTGTAAATATATGCTAGTTCCATTCAGTTTACTATGTAAAGTTAGCTCCAGCTTTGCTGCTTTGCATTCTTGTGTAGATGGCCCGTCTACTAGCAAGAGTGGGGTGTGAAATCTCCCAGTAGCAGTGTGTGAGGGCCAGTATGTGATTTAAGCTGCAGTAGTGTTTCTTTAATGAACATGAATCACCACCCCCCTTTTTTAAGGTGTAGTTAAGGTGCCATGTCTTTTTTTCCCCCTACTTCTAGGTCTTCAATTTGATTAACCTGTCTGTTTTTATGCCAGTACCACTGGGACTTTATTACTATTTCTCTGTAGTACAGCTTGAAATCACAGATAATGATACCTCCAGAAGTTCTTTTATTGTAAAACAATCTAGGGTTGTTTTGGCTATCCCAGATTTTTCTGGGAAAAATTTCTGCTGAAATTTTGATGGGAATTTCACTGAATGTGCAGATTGCTTTTGGTAAGATGGACATTTCGTGCAAAATCTTTCCAGATCTACTTTTGATAGGGAAGAATGTATATTCCTTTATAAACTTCAAGCCTCAATATAAAAAGCTAATGAAATACGTTTGTTTTGTTTTATAAATAAGTCTTGTTTGAATTGAATAGATTAATGAGGAGAATCACCAATCAACTGTCAAAATATTTTAGAAGTATTAACAAATTCTCTATTTTTATTTTTGTTATTAGCTAGTTTTTTGTGCTATTACCTTTATATGTGGATAGCTAATACTGTTGCCTCTGGCCCCACATGGCTGTAGGTCACTTGATAGTTGGCTGTTTACATTGAGTTGCTTCATATGTGTAAAAATACACACCAGGTTTCTAAGACTTAATAAGAAAAAAATAAGAATTTTAATGTCTCGGTAATTATTATATCCATTACATGCTGAAATGATAGCATTTTGGATGTATAAATTATTAAAATTTCTATGTTATAAATATATTAATGAGATTTCTGTGATTGTTAAATTTTGATATACTTCTTGTATACTGTTTTATTCTTTTTTCATAGAACTAATAGTGGTCTGACTGATATGGTGTGTACTATTACTCTCTGATTTTAGTTAGAGTAAGTAAAGATGGTGGGACTGTATTTCTTAGAAGTAACTCAATAAAAGTTAAGTACCTCACATTTATATTCATAGGCGAGTACACTGGTCATAAGCTTGCCAATGTAATATTCTATTACTATTAAAATATAACAAAACCTTGCTCATTCTGGGGACATTTTATGGCAAACAATATCTGAGTTAATATTTGCCTTAAGGAGTGTATTGTAATGGAAACTGAGCATGTGCTATTTAGTGATATAGGCAATGCAGAGAATTGTATAGCATTTAGGATTCAGATAGACTTAACATTGAGTTCAACCTGATTCCTTTTGTAGCTGAGTAGGTTTAGGCAGGTTAGCTGCCATCTATGAAATCCACCTATGAAAGGAAACTAATGACATCTGCCTAGTAAAGTTTTCCATAGGGGTGGGTTGAAGCACCTGGCTTATTTGATACTCCCTGGGAAACATGCTTTGTCAAAATGGGTTGGAGATGGAAGCAGGACTGGAAATTGTGGACCATGATGCAGCTTCACCAAAGGCCTCCACACTCCCCACAAGCTGTAGAGCTGAGGTGGTCCTTAAATGTGTCCTAAGTCGGGCGGTGGAGATAGAGCAGCGGTGGATCGTCCTCAGATGCAGATCTGCCTTCCCAGGAGCTTGCTTCACCATGCAGCAGTTCTGAGAGCAAGCCAACAGCAGGACTTCATGTGCCTTCCTTCCCAAAGGGAATCCCCAGATTCCATCCAGGAGTGTTTGTTTTCTTTCTTCGCCCTCCATTTACATAGCTCTCCCTGCAGATGGAAGTCTGCTGTTCTACTTGTACGTAGGTCAATGCTACTACTTAGCCATCGAGATGTTTCTTCCGTTTCCCTGTTGCAGACAATAGCGTTGTATGACTCGTTTCCTGGAGCCTATATGGGATAGTTTCTAGACTGTAATCCCAATAGATGCCTGAGGTCATAAGGCAGACACAAAACCTCAAAATAATGTATGTACTGAGGAAGAGTTCAGTGGTTGAGACTGAACTCAAGAAGCTTTAATGGTGATGGGAGCTGTTGAAGTGTTTTAATTATTTGTAATATCTTCCATAGACATCGCATGTACTATATGCATATAGATGTCAGTTATTATATAATAAGAAAGCCTGCTGAAAGTGACTGAAGTTATCCATATCATAAATTCTCTTGGGTATCTCCTCAAGTATGCAGAAGAAGATTAATAGTTTGTTTCTAAAGTACAGCCAGCCTTCTATAGCTGTGGTTTCCAACCCATAGGTTCAACAGTGGAAGGATAATATTTGGAAAAACTTGTACGTATATTGGACACAGACTTTTTTCTTGTATTTATTCACTATACAATGGAGTATGAAAATAATTTTGAATGCATTTTAATTTATTGGTTACTGTAAGTAGTCTAGAAATTATTGTCCAGGTGGCTATGTTGAGGTTGTATTTACCTATTTTTCCACTCACACAAAGAACTTGAGCTTCTATAGATTTGATACCCAAGGAGGATCCTGGGACCAAACCTTTATATTCCCAAAGATGCTATTTGATGCATTAGCCAGTCCTATTTATAACCTATGACTGGAGGGTTGGCAGGTGCTCGTCTCCGCTCACCACCCACTTGCCCTTTCCTGTCTTTCCTGTCTGCGCGGTTCATTTGAGGCGATATTAAGGTTTAATTTAGATTGTTACCCTTCTGCTAACCAACCCAAGGGATGCACTCAGCATTGCTGTAATGTCAGCTCAGGGCTGTTGTTTGCTGTTGCTGGTTTTTGAAAGGAAGCTGTTTCCTGCTCCTAGAGGTCAGTAGTTCTTTTTTTCTTGGAGGGCATGAGAGCCACGCAGCCTACTTCCTTTCTGTCTTAATTTTCCTTTTTCCTTTTCTTTTCCTTTGCATTTATTGCTTCTCCATGAGTTAAAGCATTATATTAGGTATTTCTTAATATCTTTGAATACTGCTTTTAGGGATGCTGTAATTTTCAGCACCACAGTGGACCAGCTTCAAAGACCCCTTAAGTGAGGACTCTGTGACTTGTCAGAATAAGTTCATTACCTAAGTATGAGAAAAGCGAGCTTTCATCTGAAGGGGTGAATCTGCTGAATGACGCTTTGTAGATGTTCTCCCTGCAGTGTGAAGGGACTGTAGTGGCAGCAGGTACAGTGGGTAGACAGGAAGGCCTGAAGGTCAAGGACCAAAGTGAGTAGGTTGACAGGGCACAGGTAACAGCAAAGTTTTACTTAGTGTTTGGAGGTCCAAGCTTTAGTAAATGTCAGTGTAGTTCTAATCTGAGAAAAAGCCCTGGATTTGGATACTGACTTCCTCTATTACTATTTTTTTTTTTTGGAAGACTTGGCCATGTGGACAGTCAGATCCCAAATTAATGCATCTTTCAGAGCATTCAAGGTCCCACCTGACTATCCTTGACTGCACATGCCATGATTACACGGCACTGCGCTACATGCTTCCTTTAGCATCCCATCATGCGATATCTGCACTAGCCAGGATTCTTGGCTCCCATTTAAACATAGAAAGGAAGGGGAGGGGGTATGGGGGGAGAGGAGAGAGAGAAAGAAGAAGGACACAGAACTTTTGGGTAAAATATACTGAGAAGTTATCAGGGAGTTAAAAGTGATGGTTGTTTCAAGAGTCCTAGGTGGGAAACAGACCTGAACCAAGGTAGGCAGACAGCAGAGGACAATAGCAGGTTCTTTTTGTGACCATATGAGATGTGGACTGATGTTACCCTTGCCAGTATAGCAGCCACAAGGTGGCCTCCTATGAAGACATCAAGAAACAAACGTCTAGTACCTTTAGGCTTATGCATTTGCTGCTAACATACAAGACAGGGCCTGTCTGCTACCTATGGCAGAGTTCTTCTAAAGTGGGAAAATTAAAGCGAGTCGCCTAAAAGGAGTGAAGGTCTAGTGTGGTGTGGTTCTCCTCCAGTGTGGCATGCTTCTTCTGTTTGTTTGTTTTTGCTTTTGTGTGAAATTTAGAGAATTTAAGAAACTCTCCTCAAACCAATAGTCAAGTCAAGATGTCAACACGTGTCTCTTTGGTCACATAAGCATTGTAGTTTACTGCCGCCATGCATGCTGCTAAGCTGTGGAAGCTACAGTTACAGTCTGGGCCTAACTGAATCTTGGATGAGGCAGAGAATGTTAAACTAAATCTGTTGGTTTTGTTTCTTTGGCGTCTTGGTTTAAGGTTGCACGTCTCTAGTTGGTTTGGTTCCATTGGAACCCAACAGATATTGTAAGGGCTGATGGTGATGCGGAGGAAGCACGAAGCAATATCACCAGCAGGTCAGGGGAAATGCCTTTAAAATAGCCCTGTATACCTCAGGCCTCAAAAAGTCTGGCTCAGCCTGGGACATTTCATATACATAGCACCTGGCCTTTACCTATTTAGGAATATGAACTGGATTTCCTCTGACTCTGCTTCATGGTTTTTCTCCACCCTTCAGGAATATACTTTCAGGAATATATACTTGAGGGCAAGCTGGTACTGATCTAAACTCCCACCTAGACTTTCTATTTCTGGAAATGGACTTCTGAAACCACAGAGTACAGATTTAAGATTTTAAAATAACATTTTTTTCCTTTCACCCTCCCATATGACTTTTAAAAAAAGGAAGAAATTGGGATTCTGGATGGACCTAGTGACTGAGATGTTTAAGTAACACCTCTCCAGCATGGGCAACTTTCTTATTGTGCTTTTGTGAAAACTAAGGACTTGGATACAGAAAATGACCCTAACGTAGCAATTCCTTGTCTTTTGTGATGAGCAATTCTTGCCATGTCTGTTATCTTGCAATTACTTACAGTGGTGAGGCTGTGAGTTAAAGTAAGCCTCAGCACCTTTATGGCCATACACAGCAATAAAATTAACTTCGTATTAGTGTAGACATTGGTGGACCACTGATGCCTTTGATCCTACCTTGTATAAACACGAATATTGTAGTACATTGAGTATGTCCCATACACTGGTATGTCCCAGGAATCCACATTAGTTATTGGGAAGACAGAAACATTGCTTAGTATCATATTGAAATTCTGTCACTGCTTTTGTAAGCCTGTGGATAGCTTCTCCTCATCCTTAATCTGGCTGCTGTCCCAACAGTCCTGCCTTCCTTTCAGTCTCACTGGTCTCTTCTCAGTCACTCACATTCATGCTTCTCTCCTGCACCCCAGGAAGGGTGCACACTCTGCTCAGGGTCCCTTTCCTTTGCAGTTTATCCTTCGGCATCATCTGGGTCATCGTTTCCTAGTCTCCTCTGGGAAATTCTCAGAGAAGCCCGCATCCTTTCAGAACCCTGCTTGTGTCTTCATTATGATATCGACAGTGTTACTGATTTCTCTTTGTTGGAGGGATTGATATTTAATCAATGATTATTTGCTTGTCTCTGTGGGGATGGGATTCTGCCTGGTTTTGCATAATAATCTGTTCCTAGTGCCTGGAATTGTAAATGAGAGAAATCAAAATGTTGAGCCAAATTAAACATGTTTTGTCATTTGTACTTTAGAGATTATAAGGACCCTTACGTGGCATCAAATGGGAACCATTGTGTGTTTCCTGATGGTTAATTTACATTGTTAACTTTGTTTGATTAGAAATACAGATTTAATGAGCCTTTAGATATATATGTAAAGACGTTTCCAGAGAGAATTTATTGAGGAGGAAAGACTTACCACCCTGTTTAAGGGTAACGCCATCCACTGGTCTGGACTCAGATACTGGATAAAAAGGGAAAATAAAGCCAAGGATTCCTATTTCTTTGCACAGCTGACCCTCCTAGATGCAGCCTAACTTATTACCACAGCTGTACACTGCTTCTGCTACAGTCTCCTTACTACAGCTGTACACTGCTTCTGCTACAGTGCCTCCCTGCTGTGATGGACTGTATTTACAAAATAAGTGTTTCCTCCACTAAGGTGTGTAGCCAGTTTTTCTTCATCATCAGGAAGAGCTTGAAATAATTGACTTAAAAAAAAAAGCTTAAAGCTAATCAAAAATTTGATGATAGGTAGAAGCATTAAAGGGTTTTCTGATAAATAAAAGTGGGATAAAAGACAGTGATGTGCTCTCTGAGTAATGCTTTAGGAAAACAGTCGAGCGGAGTAATTTACATTGATTGACACTTTCTTGCATGAGGGCAAGGTCTCTAGTCATTTCATGTCCTCTCAGACACTGTGCCTGGCACATATTAGGCACCCGGCAATGTTTATTATTACACTGAGTGGTGGAGAGGGGTAATTACAGGTGGGCTTATTGGATTGGCTTCTGGAACAGAACATTTTCTCAGCACTTACTACCATGTATACAATTACTAGCCTACTCACCTTGGAAAAATAGCTTTGAGGGCTTGGAAACCTGATTTTTCTATTTGCGTCTTGCAATAGAGTGAAGATTACTTTCTTGTAACAAGAATTTACAGAGTTTTCAGTATGTAGAATAGGTTGGTTTACCCACCTACCTTGAGAAAGCCTATCCTTTTGGAGTTGGGTTCTGTGTTTTTCACAATGTAATAGTTCGGGAAGAAAATTTCAGTTATACCACCAGGCTGTGTCCTAGATGCAGAATTCCTTGTGCAGTTTCCCTTACTCCCAACCACCAAAGCTGATGTCTGTCTCTGATCTAAATGACTTGACATGAATGGCTTAGTCCAGAAGGAAAATGATATTTTTTTTTAAGTTCGAGACTCCTTCATGTCTGTCTTCCTTTGAGATATCCATGTCATTTAATTTTAAATGTAAGACGGTTCTATTTAAAGGATTTCCCCATCTAGTTGCTTTGTATATTTGAAGAACAGATGGAATTAAAAGCATGTGATGCTACAGGCAAGATGGAGCCTGCTGGAGTGACGCAACATGTTCTCCTAGGTAAAACAGATCACAGTGTCTCTGACACCCAACTGTCAATTACTGTACATGTTAATCAAGCTTCCAAGATGACTTACTTTTAGTGGTTTTTTTTATTTGTTTGTATACTAACTGTTTATGAATGGGGAAATGTGTAAATGTGTAGTCATCCTGTAGGGCAAATCTTTTTGCTTTTGTTTTTGAAATGGGCAAAAGTAAAGGTATGTATATATGAACCTTGCTCAGCCACCTTCTGAGCCAGAGGAAAAAAAAAAGGTAGACAGGCAGCATAGACAAGACTCTGGTTTGTGAGAAATTTCCAGAGTCAGCCCTAGTTTTGAGAAAGAAGTTAGGGTCAGTTGGTGGACTGGTGTCACCTAGCAAGAAGACTGAGCACAGGCTCTCCTATGAGTGTCAAATTCAACAGAACCTCATGTAGCCAGGCTGTCTGGGGATCAAGTTTTTGTTGTGGACATAAAGTGCTAGGAGAAGCTGAGCTGCCGCATCTACTTATGTTCAAAATGGCTTCCCTGGCTGTGCTGTGTCCATCTGGAGGAAGGCAGGGGACATACATTTAGTTCGATTTTTTTTTTAATGCCACAGTGTCCATGGTATCTATGCATTGTCACTTAAGATGATAAATATTGTTCTGTAGAAGGAGGTCTAGTTTTGTGATCACATGATGTTTGCAAAGCACAAGCACACGATACACTGTAGGGCGCCTGCCTTCCCCTATAACAGCGAGGAACAGACGGTGCCACATGTTTGACCCGGTTTGTAAGTTAGGACAGGTAAGAGTTGATTCTTCAAGTCTACTCTCCATAACTGTCTCATAAGTGGTCATCTCCATTTCATTTCTGGAATTTGTCTCCGAGAATCTACTGCCATTTCAAGATACTCATTTCCAGCATTGATGCAATCTAGACATATGTGTTCATGGTATATTTAGCTTTTTAAAGACAAATCGTTTAGGAGACGGCATATGTACCCCCTCGTCCCCCTAAATAGTTTCTCTGGCATTAGAAAGTAAGAAACTCTGTCATAGTCAGGATCCGAATAAGTCACTTCCGGTTTCTTTATCTCGGAGATATTCATCTTGAAAATGAAGAGGTTGGAGGTGAGGTGATTATTTCTAAGTCCAGATCTGATGGTGAGTTTGAGTCCAAAGGACTAGTTGGAAGATTATTCATTAGCACCTTCAAACAGAGGCAGCCTTTTGAAGATGCTGGTCATGTGACAGACATGACTAAATCTCAGCCAGCACCCGCCCTCTATCAGGTCAGCGTCTTGTCACCTTCTCCTGCCTCAGTCCCAACAGTGTAATCTAAGGAGCCTAAAGACAGAAAAACATAGGATCCTTTTGAACTAAGGAATTGTTAAAGCCACCGTTCTGTTCTGAGAATAAAGGAAAAGTGGCCTCCTTTGACCCCACCCCCCACGTCCTGTCCGCCTCCTGAACCCTGCCAAGCCTCTAGAACATTCGTTTCCACTTTGCCTTCTCCACATGTTCATAGCTGAATCTCTTGCTTTCCTTTTATATGTAGTTCATGTTTGGTTTCGGCGGTTTGTAAATTTTGGTTTTGTTTGTTTGGCCAGTGTTCTGTAAGATTGCTTTAGCCAAGAGGGGAGCTTCTGTTAGCTACATCCACTCTCATTCTGCCAATTATCTCACCTGAGGCCTGCAAGCCTTTAAGCTCACCGATACTCCAAAGGGATGTACTGTTGTCAGTGTGCTGACACAATTTAATGATTCCAAGTTCAGGGCACGGTTGTGTGAGTGGTATATGCCCCTACTGCCTGACACCTACTAGGCAGTTAGTGAAAAGCGTATCACATAGGGTTCATTTCTCTGGGTCTCTGTTGAGTATTTTTCAATTGTTGTTGTTGTTAGCTAAGACCTTTTAAAGAAGATTGTGGGGTTTATGTAATGAATAGTGTCCTCATTCCCAGACAGCATCAGAATTTGCCTTGATAGTTTCCCCTGCCATTTTGTTCTGTTAAGCAAGTCACCTTTGTTTTCTGCTGAAGCTTTCATGGAAAGTTGTTTTTTTGCCGTTAAACAGCTGCTGCTCTCTAGGAGGCCTGCCTTTATTTTATTGGAAGCAATCTGTCTGTACAGGCCAGCTAATGTCTAGAGCAGGCAAGGCCTCATGGTAGGCTAGTACAGAATGGGGCCGTGTGATGTGTCACGCAGATTCTTTATAGTACATCTACCTGTAAACTATAGGTAGCCATATCAAGATGGTGGGCAGTAGAAAGGAAGTGTAGAACCAAAATAGTTTGTTTAGAAAGCCATATTAAGTATGATGTATTGCATCCTTATTTTATGAAACATTATTTGAGGATGTGGATCTGGTTGGACAGGGCAGTCAGTAATGGAGAACCAAGAACCAGAAGACCCTGAAAGCACCAAAGTGGTGCTTCTTTATTTTTTTTTTAAGATTTATTTATTTATTATTGTGTATACAATGCTCTGCCTGCATGTACACCTGCAGGCCAGAAGAGTATCAGATCACATCATAGATGATTGTGAGCCACCATGTGGTTGCTGGGAATTGAACTCATGACCTCTGGAAGAGCAGTCAGTGCTCTTAACCACTGAGCCATCTCTCTAGTGCCCGAAGTGCTTCTTAAGACTGTGCATAGCCAGGTTAGAGGCACCATCTGTTCTTCGTCCCTGGACTGTGAGGGTCATTGCAGTAGTGGTTGTCACCACCCAGACAGAGGTATGTGTTCTGGAACATGAGTAGAGGGCAGGGAAGGAGGAAGACTTTTCCCTCTGCTCTACAAAGTCTTGCTGCGTCGGCAGCATGGGGGAGATGCTGCCTTATCGTGTGGCGTATCATAAGGGCTTGGACTGGGTTGTGAGACAGCATCCTAAACTGTCTCATCTACACAGGTGGAGAGTGATGCAGGCACTCCTCTAAAGCTCTAGGTGTTGAACTGATGCAGTGGTTATTGGTTATTATGGTCTATGACCAGTGCCTGCTTGGCAGCAATGGGGCAAATGTAATACATTGCTTCCAGACCTCCCGAAAATGGAGCTGGATATCATATTGTAGGATATAGTTTTCTTTCTTACCGTCTTTAGTAACCAGTTTGGTAGAGAAAAGCAAACAGCCTCTGTAGAAATTCTGAATCTGCCTGTGGAGACTGGCAAATATCCTCAGGCTTTAATAGTAAGTGCTGTTTGTTTTGTGCACTCTGAGTCGGCTCTCTGCTTATTCAGGGTGCTGCTTGGAATGTGTTGTGATGCAGTGCGTTTGCAGTTCCACCTTGGGTATTACATTGGCTATATATACCTACTGTGTGCCCAGCTACAATTGCATATATTATAAACTATTAGCCTTATTACCCTGTTACAGTACATGCCTTATGTCTTTGAAACCTGCCCCATAAAGTATAAAGCCATTAGATTCCTAACCAAGAGAGAGAACAGTGTACCTCAGAGAAGACAAAGTGCTTTCGTAGTCTCTGAACTCCATGCAGCCCTAAGGGCAGCAGAGCCTAAGATCTTCTAAATGTATTTCCTATTATTATTTTAGACAAACTCCACTCACATTTATCAGTGTGCTTATAGAAGAGTTGAAGCCCCAAGGCTTCAAAGAAAAGATGGGGGACAATGAAGGGAAGTAGAACACAGCCTGTCATGGGGTGAAAAAAATCAAAGGCCCCAGCGTTCCCTTTCCCTGGGCTAGGTGACAGAGGGGGGCAACAGCGGACTGTCCCCGGACATCAGCACCTGGTTGTCTGTTATATAGAATTCTCAGGAATCAACAAGGAAGTCGGGGTTGAAGGCTGCAGGCAATTGAGTCAGCATTTTTGGCAGAATTATTTTTACATACTATTTTTTTGTTTCATTAATTTGCATTAATACCGGGAACAAGACATGATTCTGCAGTTGACCTGTTGCCTCTGAGAGACTAGGCAAGTCAGGTGTTACAATTGTGAAAATTTCATCCAAAAGTAACTAAAATTATTAGAGCAAAATATATCTTGTTTTCTAACAATGTCCAACTTGTAATTCTTGCTCAGAAGGCAGCAAGTTCCCATAAACACAGCATTTGTGGCTTTGGAATATCCTTATTGATCTGGATTGGATTTATTAATCTTACCCTATGCCCAAACACCCTCATTTCCCTCCCCCTGAACTGTCAGCATAACAGGGAGATAACTAACATCCTTCTGCATTTGCTGAGCAAGTCAGCAATTCCTGTATAAACACCAGGCAGTGATAGTCTAAGGTCATAGGAAACATTTACTTCTGACCAGCAACACAATTTGAAATAGGAAAGAAAGAAAAATCATTGATCACCAAAATGCCTTTGTGGCTAGCCTTCTGTGGAAAGCCTGTAATTGATTGAGCCTGTTGACACCCTGAGACGCATCTGCGTATCTTTCTCCCTTTTAGAATTGTGGCTCCGTCCATTCTTACCCCACGTGGTGGTGCCTTGCAGATTACTTGTGACTTTTATTTGTGGTGTGTCTGTTTTGTTGTTGACATTAATGAGATTACTGCACAAGAGAAACGGTGTTGCTATTTGGAATGTTAATGAGTTGCTTGCTTGGCCAATTGCCATTTGTTCCAGTGTGTGAATATGGTGTGTGTGTGTGTGTGTGTGTGTGTGTGTGTGTGTGTGTGTGTGTGTGTGTGTGTGTGTGTAAAAGAGCCGAGTAGCAAGGGGTGGGATTGCATTTTTTTCCCCCTCTTTGCAGCCAGTGACGTGTGCCGTGCCTGGAACAATCAGACTCGCTGCAAACAGGGTAGTTGAAGATGCTGGGGGAGGCAGGCTGGTGCTTCCTCAGCTGAGACGATCTTAGAGCCGCTCGGGAGCTGCTTGGCGCTGCTGGAGTACAACAGGCAGAGTTCTTTCAGCATTAGAGCTTTGTGACGGGTGGAAAGTGCCTTTTTATTTCTCCAAACCTGTTCCCCAGTAGACCTTCAGAATGATTGGCGTGAATAGTGTTCAGAGTGCCAGCAAGGTGCGGGTGAGGACCTCGGGTTCTGTGAAGTACTCTCGAGAAGATTCTATCCGGCGGCAGTCCCACCGGTCAAAGTCCATGAAAATTTCCAACTCCTCAGAGTTTTCTGCTAAGGAGACCAAGGTAAAGACACGCCGCGTTAATTACTGTGGAGCGTTGTATGGTGGGATGGCGGGGTGCTGTGCAGTCCGCCGGCATCTGACAGGCAGTGACAGGCTGAGAAAGTAACAGGGGAAGCATAAAATGGCTCTAAGATAATCAATGCGATTGGGGTGAGTGCTGATTACCCGAAACTCCAGATGGGAGAACTGCTGTGCTGTGCAGCAGCTTTGCACTGAAACCACTCTGTAGAAGAGAAAGACTGAAGCAATCCTGAAAGAGAGACGCTTGTGGAAACTGGTGGTTGGCACGGTGGTCTCGTTTCACTCTCAGAAAGGTTGCCGTGACAAATGGCTTCTTAGTGTGGCGTATTTTTAGAGCGTAAAGAATGTAGAAATGTCTCGTGTGCTTTTTTTTTTTTTAAATCTTTCATTGAGTTCATTTCCTTCCTCCCTCTCTCAGTCTGTTCCCCTCCCCCCAAGCCTGTGGAGCCTAGTGTAGAAAAGTGACCCTGTGCTGTAGGCTGCGTTCTTGCTCCGCTCGTTGCCAGGTGTGCATAACTGGAAGGAATTCCTCCTTTTGTGTGCCTTCCACACGTGTGCGCGCTGCTGCTGCTGCTGCTGCTGCTGCTGCTGCGGCACTGCCGTTAATAAGGCGCCGCCGTCTCCGCGGTTCTCTCGGAGATAGCATAATCTCGGTCCCTGTGGAATGGGAAGGGAGTGATTACGTAGTGAAGTGGGGCATTTACTACATGCAACATGTCCTTGAGAGTCCTCCCACCGCCATCTGTGTGAGCAGGGTACTCAGACACCCTCCCACTCTACAGGTTTAAAAATGGAACGGTGGAATCATAGGACCACAGGACTCTGGGGCCGGGGATGCGGGTGATCACAGCAAGATGCGCGGGCTTGGAGATGTGTAGGAAAAGCTTTGGGAGGTCGCTCTCTGTCACTTCAGCCTTCACGTGGGTTCTGTCCAGACCCACCGGGAGTGACGTTAGGACTACCACCCCCCCTCCCGCCCCCTGCCACCTTGTGCCCCTGCCCCCTCCCGGCCTCTTCCTCCCCCTGTCATTACAGTTATTGAAAGGCTTTGGTCTTAACGGGTTCCCCTCAAAATATGGTAGGCGTGGATGGTGACTTTAAGAAACCTGCTGGCTCTCCATCTATCACTTTACATTATGATGTAGTGGAGCCTAGCCCCATCCGTCAAAAGCAGAGTCTTTTGCTGTAATAAGTTCTTCACAGGTGGCCTTTTCCTCGGTTATGTTTAAGGAATAGTTTTAGGGAGAAATATGCTTTTCTTGACAGTCTTCTAATAAGACCCAAATGAACATCTCTTGTTTCCTACTGCAACTGCTCTGCGACCTCACATGGTGTGATGACTACCGCCTCCTACTGAGACCCCCGCCCCCAAAGGCTATTAAAATATTAAGTAGATGTAGAAGGCCAGGCATGTAGTGGACAACATGGCTACAAAGTCTATTTTGCAAAGAACACACTGACTTAGCATCTCTGAATTTTGTTTTAGTGTGTATCACATCTATGACATGTGGTGAGAAGCCCTGAGAAATAAGAGGTCATTATTGGGAACGCTTTTGTAGTACAAACTCATCCTAATAAAAATTCAATCATTTTAAGACTACTGGTTTGCTCAGAATTAAGTTGTGTGGGGTAATATTGGAAGCTAACAGACGCCAAATAAGCACATTTCTCTAATGGCTTCTCTATTGTTTTATACAGTTGCAGCCACTCTTATTTGATAGGAATCTATACACCTTGGGTAATATTTCAGTCAAGAGTATTGTATACATGCCCCTGATAGAATTTTAGTCAAGAGGCCATCACATGACTTTGCCGATTATAGTCTTATATTTTAAAAAATATATTGGGATATTATATGCTCTCCTGAGTTCTGGTGTGTTTATTCAAGATATATCTAAGCTCTTAGCTCCTGGACTGTCTCTCTCTGTCTCCCAGTCCCTTTGCCCCTGCCTTTCTGCCTTGCGTATGTATCCCTTTAGAATTAAGAGAGTAGCTAAATTAAACATTATCCTAATGTTTGCCCTAACCTAATTAACTGATTTTCATTATGGACATATGTAATTACATGGTAACCTGTGTTCTTCACTATAATGTACGTATTTTATTCCAAGTGTTAATAATTAAAATGATTATTCACCTCACTTGTATTTAGTAGTAACTTTTCATTAGTTAAAGCAAATACTTGTTTTTCTCCTGTATGTAGTAATTTTTAGTTATCTGACTGTTCAGAAAAAAAATGAGAGTATGTTTCACCTGGTGATAAGAAAGTTTATTTCCTCTGCCCCATTTCATCACTCTTTCCTCCACAGAAGACAATAGTAAGGTAACATTTATTAACTCAACATAACTTCTAGGATTGAATTCTCTCTCAAAAACTGTACCTAGCCCCTTCTAGAATAAGTATAATAGTTTCCATATTTTCATAGAGTTTAATTTTAATGTTTTATGCTCTTTGAAAACTGTCATCTCTATTTCTTAACTTCTTTTGTTGGCATAAAACTCACTTGTTTGCGTTACTATGAAATCAGCTCATCTGCAGGCCTCACATTTTTATCTGATTTTTACATTTTGTTTTATATTTTAAGAAAGTGTTAAAAGCTTTCTTAAGGTTTACTTATTGCCTTAAATGTAAAAAAAAAAGTCTTTCAAGAGTTCTTTAAGTAAACATTTTAAGTGAAGAAAAATTGACTTTTCTAATCTTTGTGCATCATGCAGTGGTTTTCTGTAGAACCCCCTGCAACCTCCCTCCCTCCTTAAAAGTGATGAAATCCTCCTCTTTCTTATGAAGAATATGACTTTTCCTTTTTCTGAATAATGTTTCTACCAAATTCAGAAGCAGATAAAACAGAGAAGATACTTAACGTTAATTTTTTTTAGAAGAACACTTACACATTTCTGGAAACCAGCTGTAATTATCAAACTGTCTCATTTAAGCCTAACTCTATGCACGCATAGTCTTTTAACTAATACTGGAAGAGTTACCAATAAGCCTCCTGGCCAGTAGGGGGCACTACAGACCTTCCTGCTACTAGTGGACAAACTAGACAAAAAAACCAAAACCAAACAAACAAACAAAAAACTAACTTGGAATCAGTTGGGGATATTGATTTGTAACTTTGGTGTCTTTTTTCATTCAGTTATTTATCTTATCCGTTTATGTGTTTATCATGGTGCTCGGTATTGAATAAACTTCAGGTTTCACATATGCTTGTCAATTGCTCTACCATGATCTACATGGGCATCCCAGAAAAAGCTACTTTAAGCCTCACTTCTACCACACACGTCCACATTCCCTCCTCTTCATCTGCTTACATACAAATTATAAACTCCCTGAGTATTTCTTAGTTTTTAAGAAATGTAAAAGCTAGTGTCCATACATGCATTTGTTTTCATGTACTCATCTCTCACCAAACTACTATATATTTACTTGGGCAAAATCTCAGCTTGACCATGTCATTTTTTTTATGCTGTTTCAGAGGGCGAAAATAACGTGTATAATTGAATCACTGAGGCACAACATCATATTAAGAATTCTCTTACTGAGCCAGGTGTGGTGGCGCGCTCCTTTAATCCCAGCGCTCAGCAGGCAGAGACAGGTGGATCTCTGTGAGTTTGAGGCTGGTCTACAAAGACCAGGATAGCCGGTCCTGCAAAAGAAACCAAAAGAATTCTCTCACTGATGACTGTGTGAATGTAAACAAGCTGTTTAAAAATGTTCAAAGTGGCGAAGAAACTTGAGAAACTTCTCATAAAACTCATGGCACTTCTGGTGGTCCATAGTGAAAACACCGGCTGTGTGCTTTGTGGGCGAAGATGCTACCCGGGCATCATGTGAATTTTTTGTCATTACTTATTGTACATTGGCCCAAGTCCTTTCTCCCTGAGACTTACCTGTAAACTGCAGTTGTGAAATGTCCGTCTGAGCAAGATTAAGCTTTGTACTTTTGATGGATGGACCTACACTTTTTTCTGTTAAAGGAAACCCAAAGACTAAGCTAGCTTCAAGGAAGGTGGCTTTATTGCTTTGCAGATAAATGTCCGTTCTAGGAGATGTTAACTGTAAACATGTGAGAGAGAAATGGAAGTGCTTTGCTCCAAAGCACTGCTTGGGGAGTGCCTAATTCATCGCTTTGTAAAACATGCTGCAATTATAGGGAGAGGTACCATCAACTCCTTTCTCTTCCTTCTGCTGAAGGCTTTGCTTGCTCTCTCTTTAGCAGTGTTAGGTAAATGCTAATGAGCTCCCCCTGTGAGTGAAAGCTGTAAGCAAAGGAGCCTGAGGAGGTCTTTTAAGAGGCCTGCCCCTTTGCAACCTCAAATTACAGTGGGAGGTTTGCAGGCTGATGTCATGTACTGTCCCTGGAACACATCTTCTTAAGACTAAAAGCTAAATCTGGGAAGGAGATTCTGATCAAATAGGCCATTGGCATCTGCCTGTTTAAAAGTGTATGTCTAGTGTAATATGAAGAAATTATCTATCTTCTCAATTGAAACTGTCTTTACAGTCGTCACTTATACATGCAATATATAAATAATACAAATATATAGCATAAAACATTACAAATTTAGACTCTGAAGTTTGAAGCAGAACACTTTTCAAACCCTATAAATCTGTCTGTTAGTTTAAAGGGTCTAGAGAGGTAAGATACTATTATGTTACAATATTAACAACATCCTAGGTATGAGTTAAAACCCTGGCATGGTAAAAGAATCAGAGGGGGAGTGCAAGGATTAAGACAACTTTATCCCCAAAGTTATGTCCTTAATGTTGGTTCTGTTATCTTTACACTATGCTTCCTGTGTTCTAGGAAGCTACATTTTTGCTATAGGTGCCAGAGAAACTAATCCATATATATATTAGTGTTTTGCTGTTTTGTTTTGTTGTTTTGTTTTTCCCAGGAGAGACCCTAGGAAGAGACAGGGCTCCCTGTGGCAGCTCATCCCACAAGAGTTTGTGTCATTATCAATAGCTATGTATCTGCCTCAGTACTTGTGTCAGACTGTTAATTTTAAAATAAACTTGTCTACGGTTGATTTTATTCTTGAGTTTCCAAAGCTGGCAAAAATGGCTGGGGTTTTGTTGATGGGTGCCGTGTTTGGGCCCCAGCTCCTCAGCTTGGTGTGCCGAATTTCATAGGCCCTGCAGTGCTTTCAGGTAGTTAAACACCTTTTCCCACCCAGGATGTACAAAAGACTATTTAGGAGCAAGTGCCTAACAAGCCATCCTTCTGATTGGATGGCACCTGCTGACTCTTGAACATAATTAAAAGCAACTCCTCCACCATCACAGTATGATCCATCTTCACCTGAGAAAAGGCATGCGGGTGATGGGCTCGGTTCGAGCATCTCCAAAATCACCGCCAATGTCAACCTGTTCTGCCGTCCCCAAGAGTGGGTTTTGTGCTCCCCCCCCCCATGTGGGGAAAGAATCCGCCAGTCTATACAGTCACTGTTATTACTCATGACAGAGAATCGAGGGAGGGGGGAAAGGAAACCTGTGATAAGAGTGAAGAGAGGAGGAAAGGAGGTGCTTTTAAAAGTCACTCATTGTTGAAAATCTGGGCAGTTAGAAGGGAAATGTATGAGGACTCACGTTCTCTAGCATAATGCCTTTTCTTCAGGATAGCCTGCTGGAAGGTGCCTGCCTGGCCCAATCGTCAAGGATTATAAATAACTATAGTTCTTTTGGGGGGCATGTTTTTAGGGAAAAATCACACATTCATAATGCTGCAGATACCAAGTAACTGAATACGATGGCGTCCTCCTCAATTTGTCATCAAGTTACTGATTGCTATTATTTTTTGAGTTTTGCATTATCATTCCAGTAGGTCAATTTTGTCATTTTTTTTTTTAATTAAAACCCAGTTTCGCACGTTCTTACAGACACCTCTACAAATGCACAATCTTCTGATTTCACTGGAATTTCATTTGGGCGGTAGACTTTTTTGTATGCTTCCTGTCAAAATTTTATGAAGGTGACTGACTAGGGCCCAGTTTTACTCCAGTTCTTTCCATAACCTGCTGTTGGCTGTCACTTCCGGTTTAGTTTTCGAATGTGAAATCGTATTCACAGTGCTGAAGACATCAGTGTGCTGCTTGCCAGACTCAGGCATTGTAAATCGATACTATTGAGCCATCCAGATAGTCGCTTCTTGCTCATTCAGGGTCATTTACTCGAGGCAGCCTCTGCTCTCCAGCACACACCCACTGGACACGCCCAGTGTCCGCAGTAAGCACTAAGATGCCAAATCCAGGAGCCCCTGCAGCCCACGACAAAGGAGTCAGTCCCTGCTGTGTGATTCATTTCAGGATACTACTGCAGTCTCCAGCATAAACACCCCTGATGCATTTGGTGGGCTTCCTAACTGGGCGCTTTGAGGAATGGAGCTTTTAGTTTCATGTTATTAAGACAGGACTTGCCCTGTCTGGCTTCTTGGTCCCTCTCTGCCTTAGTATCTTGAGTGCTGGGATCATAGGTGTGTGTGTCACCATGCCCTGGAAGAAAGCAGCTGTTTACTGTCAAGGCAGGGGAGAAGTCAGATAAAATGGCAAGTCCTTTATGCTGATTTTTGTCACCGTTCTTCAGTCCGCTTTCTTAGAAACATTCAAACAGGAAGACTCTTTAAAATACTCTTTCTCACGATTGGTCAGTGTCTGAAGGGCTTTTGTATGTTTCATCAACCCCATGCTATGTTCTTTCAGTTCCCAGATAAATGGTGGGTTTTTTTTGTTGTTGTTGTTGTTGTTTTTTGGTTTTTAATTCAGCCAACACATAACTATTCTGATTAGTTTAAGGGAATGGTACCTTTTTTATTTTTTTGGTTCCTCGAAAAACTCACTGAAGTCTTGAGGGTGGAAATTATAGACAAATCAAGGACAAATGAGAGGATGCCCTTAAAGAGGTCAAAACCTTTGAGAGCTGAAAGCAGGTCTCCTTACCTTTTAGTCCTGGCAAGTAGCGAGAGTGAGCAGGAGACAGCAGATGCCAGGGACGAAGGCCCTGGCTGCCCCTGAGAGCAGCTAGTCAAAACAGGAGATGACTCTTCCGGAAGGCGCCTGGGTTGGAAATACTAAATGCAGTCTCCTCCCCAGTGTGGCCATCGCCTCCCCTTTCCCTGTGCTTTCTACTCATCTTCCACACAGAGTTAACCAGAGGCTTCAGACATAATTCAGGCCCATATTGAGGCCCAGGGTGAGATCCCTGTGTGGAAAATAGCAGTGGTAAGTGAGATGTCGAAATACTTCTTCGCAGAAGCAATCTCTGCCCTCTCTCCTCCCTCAGATGTATTTTCTCAGGAGTAAGAAGACATGTATCCAGTAAATAAGAAGTTGAATAGCCCGGAGGGAGTGGGAAACTCCGGGAACTTGATAAAGGGAAGCCCTGGACCACAGCTGTGTGAGCGATGGAAACAGGCAGTTAAGACAGGAAAGGATGGAAGACTGTGGCCATAGCACTGACTGAGCACCTGGCATAGGACTCTGAAGAGATGGGGATTGGGAATGTGATGAGAGATGGTGGAGGTGAATTAGAGATAGGTTCCCAGAAAATTCATTTAATGCCCCCAGCCAAATGTGGTTGGACTAATGATTTGGTAGACAACAACAACAATCTACTTTTTTAAAAGTACTATACTTGTACACCGTTGCCTAGCTATGATTTCTGTCAATATTATCATTGTAACGCAGGCACTGAAAATTGATGACTCTCCAAATTGTGAGGGGATATAATTCTAATACATTAGGTAGGAAGAGAAGTATATGTGTATATAACAAATATGTGCCATATAGGCATATATGTATATATATTTATTTTATATATTACATATAATTTGTTTTGATGGAATTATGTTAATAAGTATTGTATTCTTTTATTTATAAAATACTTTTATCTTAACAAAGTGAAAAAACCTGGCAATTCTATGTAGTTTCCCATTTTTTAAAAAATTCTATTGTTTATGAAATTGAATTGCCTAGTAGCTGCTAGATTTGATTTTTGAATTCAGCTGAATTGATTGTTTTAAATAAAATCTATTGCCATTTAGATTTGTCTCCATTGCTTTTTCTAATGCGTGGAAATGACAGGGAGCAAATGCCAGGCCTGGTGTTCCTTCTAGATGTTAATGTCCTTTGGGGATTGTGTTTTTAGGAGCCACTTATTAAAAAGGGCTCAGCTTGTTGCCCAGCAAAATAGTTTCTTAAATAACTGTGCACATTAACTTTATGATCATGTCCATAATCATTAAATATAATTGGTCACTTTTCTCATGTATTTAAATATACTGCATGTGGGATTATAAGGTCACTTGAAATTTATGTGTCCCTCATATTTCAGATCGTAAAGCGTTTCTCCCTGCTACCTCCTAGCAAACAAGGATTATCAAAGAGAGGCTCTAAGAGCAAGTGCTACTGAGAATCCTCTCTGAAAATGTAGGTTATGGTCATATTTTTTTCAAGCGAGGATTAGCTGTCCAAATATAGACAAGTTTTTTGATAAATAGCCCTCCGGAGGATCAGTGTGTGAGCATTAGAAGCGAAATCAAGAAATGGCTGTGATCACAAGGAACTCGTGCTTATGAAGAGCTGCGTATACTAAGGAATGTCTTAGGAGTCAGCCTTCCACTCGTATTCACTAAGACTGTAATTGCGTAGACTTTTATTTTCGGCTTCCGGGCTATAAAGTTTTCCACATAAATCACATTCACGTAAGGTTTCAAGACACTTGTCCCTGACATCTATAACGAGCTAAAGAAAGATGAGGGTACTTTTATATGTTCCTGTCATTCCTTCTGTAGTTTAGTCAACTAAAGGAGAGTGCCTCTTCTTCCTGGGTTACATACCCTCTCCTGGAGAACATGTTGGTATCGTCATGGCAACTCCATTTGGGGGAATGGTATAAAGAGACTGTAAAATATTCAACTAAACATAAAAAGGCACCTTGCGGTCTGACTTTGTCTTATTATCTTAAGGTCACCCGATTTAACCAGTATGAATACAAGGCAGCCAAATAAATTTTGATTATTTCGTATAGCCATTCTCCCGATGTCTAATATGAAATTTTTTTGGGGGGGGCACGCTTAAACTAAAAAGAAGTTATTTATTGTTGGACCCTTCTGTTAAGGTTGAAGCCTGGCATTAACAGACAGCCCCGGAGCATGGTGCTAAAATGTCGAACTCCCTCCTCTCCTCTCCTTCTGATCTGCGGAACCCCAGATCCTCAGGGAGGATACAGGATACGTAGCCCTCGGGGAGATTGCAGGCCCAACCCTGTCCCTATCAGAAACCTGTTATTCGGGGTGTACCAGGGGATTCCTGGAAGTACCCTCTCCCATGCTAATGAGATGTCTTGGCATCTTAGCTTTCAGGCAATGACCTTTTGCCACACCCCTAACCATACCTGGAGTTCTTCTCCCTCTCCCTGCTGCCCATGGGATAATTAAGTATTGTAGACCCGTTCTTATGACAGGACTGTGCTGCTGCATGCAAATGAAGCATCCCTGGCATTTTAGGCCCCCAAAGCCCCTCCTACTTCCTGAGTTTATAAGTCCCTGCTTTACATGGCGGGGGGGGGCACCATATATTTCAACAAAGATAGTCTAAGACTTGTCATTTATTCTGGGAAAGGAAGACAGACAATCAGACAGACAGATACACACACGCATACACACACACACACACACACACACACACACACACACACACACACAGCCCAAGGTTTCACCACTGGACCTGTTCACCACTGGACCTGGGGCTTGACTGCTAGCCAGGTAGCCATAGCTGCCTCCAGACCTGCTTTCCAGCCATGAACCTACCAGGCACAGGCATTTGCCCACACCCTCTGCCATTAATATGGTCCTTAATCAAAGGGCAGTAATACTGTGGTATCACTGCCCAAGTTGGAACTCCCAAGCTTCTGCCATTCACCAGCATGTCTGCGGAGTGCCACTGTCGGCATCTTTTGCACCACAGTACCCACTCAGTGTCTACTCAGTGTGAAAAACGTGTGCTTAAGCTACGCAGACATGGGCCACCCTTCTCTCATAACTTAGGGAGGTAGCATGACACATACTCGGCCATTGCCCAAGCCACACCTTCTACCTGAGCAGCACTCTCCCTTGCCTTCGGGCAGCTCTCTACAGCCGAAGCTGGCGCTCCTCTTAAGTCATGAATTACAGCAGGCCACTCACCTGCCTCGAATAATCCACTGCTTGCCCAGCTTGCGTAGGATAAAGGTCCAGTTGTTGTATAGTTAAAACCCCCCACTGCCTGTCTGTTTCCCACAATGCAAACGTTCCCGTACCCAAGGCCCACCGCGTCCTACCACATGTGTTTTGTCTCCTAGGCTTTCCCCCACTCAGTCACTCCTACAGCAGCTCATCCCCTTCTTCCAGACTTGTAAGAGCGTGTGGGTTTGTGTTTTGCCTTTCCTTGCAGAATGGCGCACTCTGGCCATCTAGTCTGAAGCTGACCCTTTGAGTTATGTTGTTTCCGAG